>NC_064641.1:835117788-835432788 GCF_023864345.2 Schistocerca serialis cubense | reverse complement strand
GTACTGCTCTCCTTTGTAGAAATTCAATATCCCATCGTAATCTTATTTGTTATGGGTCCCATACACGTGAGCAGTATTTGAATATGGATCTCTGTTGCAGACTGATGGTGTTTCCCTTGTACTCTGCTGATGAACAGCAGTCTGCCACTTGCTTTACCTACAAGTGAGGCTGTGTGAGTGTTCCATTTCATTTCCCTACAAATTTTTGCACCCAAGTATTTGTATGAGTTGGGTGACCCTAAATGTGACTCATTGGTATTATAGTCATAGAAGACCACATTATTTTTTCATTTTGTGAAGTGAATGGTTTTATATTTCTGAACATTTCAAGCAAGTTGCCCATCTTTGCACCACATTAAAATCCTATCAAGATCTGACTAAATATTTGTGCAGCTTTTGTCAGACACTACTTCATTCTAGATAACTATACCATCTGCAAATAGTCTGGCATCATTATTAATACAGGGTGTTTATAAATGAATATCGGAGTTGGAACACTTTATAATATTTATCACATTAATCTTACAGTTATAAATGATATGTCAAATGAAAGAGCAACTCAAACAGTTTTACCAAGAACCTTATAAATGTTCAATGTGAGCACCATTTGTCACACGGCACACATCAACTCTATAGCTGAGTGCTGGACAGGCCGCATGGGGCCTAATGACAGAGCTTGCTTTGCGTGGCCTCCACATTCACCCAACCTAACACCATGCGATTTTTTCCTTTGGGGCTTCATCAAGGATTGTGTGTATGTGCCTCTGCTACCAGCAGATCTCCCTGAATTAAGAAACCAGTTTGAAGCAGCTGTTGCTACAATCACTGAAGACACACTTATCAATGTTTGGGAAGAACTCGGCTATAGACTTGATGTGTGCCATGTGACAAATGGTGCTCACATTGAACATTTATAAGGTTCTTGGTAAAATTGTTTGAGTTGCTCTTTCATTTGACATATCATTTATAACTGTAAGTTTAAAATAATAAATGTTATAAAGCATTAAAACCCTGATATTCATTTATAAACACCCTGTTTTGTTTGGAGGTCATTAATACACAATATGAACAGATAACTCATTTTTTCCCAATAACTTATTCATTTCATTCCATTGTAGCCTGTTACCTATAATTTAAACTCAAGCTGTAATGATTCTTATCCAAATTATTTGATATACACTAATACTTAGTTTTATCTAAACAGTACTACCTGCTACCATCATAATTATTTCTACTGTTAAATAAAACTATGCTTATTGCCAGATCTATCCAAATTTATGTCTACTACTATTATAATGGCTTTAGTTTTTGTCTGTCACATTCCACAATGCACTCTATTGCTCTCTGGTCCATAAGTATACCCTGTCGGTCCCTTAGGTGCTTGAAGGGTATTGTGATTGCAGCTGCTTCTTCCATTATTTGTTGCCTCCCTGGTTGGAGGGGAGGGTGCTCGTGTTACAAAGGAGCACCATTCTTGCCAGTAACAAGTTCAGCAACATGCCAGCCAATGTCAACCTTTTTCACTATAAACAGCATAGAATATGAATGGCAAGGCTCTCAGCACACTTCTCTGTGCCACACCTGAGGTTACTTCTACATCAGTCGATGATTCTCCATCCATACTGTGTCCTCTCTACTAAGAAATCCTCAATCCAGTCACAGATTTTATTTGATACCTCATATGATGATACTTTCAATAATGTAAGTGTGTTACTGTGTCAAATAAAATTTTGGACGACAAGAAACTTTTTGTTTACCTGGCTGCCGTGATCCATGGTTTTCAGAATGTCATGTGAGAAAAGCAAGGGTTTGGTTTCAAATGATTTATGTTTCCAGAATCCTTGGTGTTTGGCATGGGTGAGGTTATTGTGTTTGACATATGTCATTACCTTTGAGCTCATAATAATCTCTAAGATATTAGAACAAACGGATGCCAAGGATATTGGATGGTAGTTTTGTGAATCACTTCTGTTCCTTTCTTACAGACAGAAATGACCTATGCTTTCTTCCATTCAGTGGGCGCGGATTTATGTTTGACCTGTCCTTGGTATATTATGGTTAAAGGAGGGGCTAACCCAGTGTAGAAGTTCAATTTTAATCATTTCAGCTGTTTCTCATTGCAGCTGACACTTATCTTCACACATCTTTACAGTGGTATGAATATTAATTGGGACAGTACTCATGGGTTTTGGTTAGTAAAGAAATATTTGAAAACAGAGTCAAGCATTTTTGCTTTTGATTTGTGACCATCAGTTTCATTTTCCGTGTTGCCTGGATACTAACTTGGTTTATCTTTCGATAATATTCTGGCACACAGCAGTTACTGAAGGCTTCATGCATTGCCCTATTGACAGCCGAATATGTTTCAATCAGCATCTCTCTTTCTATAGCGCTTTGCTTTGTTACATGTTATGCAATGGTCTCTGTACCTTTTGAAGTTTCTTTGCAGTGACTGTATACCACTGAGGGTCACTACCATCATGAACTGTCCTACTAGATACGTACTCCAGTGCATGGTCAACTATTCTTTTAAACTTGAGCCATGCTTCACTCCTGAGCTAAAAGTTTCCAGATCCTCATTGAAACATGACACTACTGTCTCCTTATTTAGTTTACTCAACATGTAACTTTTGTACTTGTTTTAATTGCCCTTTGTACTTTGTTAGTCATTGTTATTACAAGTGCCTCGTGGACATTGATACTGGTTTCAGTGGGGCCATCCTCAAAGAGAATAGTCCTGTCTGTAGCTACTAGATGTAATATATTTCCATCATGAGTGAGGTTGTGAGTTATCTGTTCTAGGTAGTTTTCAGAGAAGGCATTTAGTAATGCTTCAAGGGATGTCTTTATCAAATTCACAATTAACAAAATTGTAATTACCCAAGTTGATGGTTGGATGATTAAATTCTCCTCCAATTATTACTGTACAACTGGAGAACTTATGTACTAGCAAACTGAGATTTTTGTTAGAAGTTTTCTATTACAACACTGAGTGAGTGTGGTGGCTGATGGAAGAATCCAATAATAAGTATATGCCAACCGCAGATGCTGAGTCTTGACCAATCAATCACTTTTGTAACATCGATTTATATCGTGGTGGATTTGAGTTTCTTGTCTACAGTGAAAATACACCACTTCCATTTCCCATTAACTTATCCTTTCGATATCCAGTTAAATTTTACCCAGAACTTTCAGTATTGTCAATTTCAGGTTTTAACCGGGTTTCTGAGCTTAATGTTAAATGAGTTTCACTGCCGCTGAACAGCACTACAAACTCTGGCACTCGACTGCGAATGCTCTGGCAGTTAACTAGTATTTTAATGCTCTGGCCAGTGTGGGGTTTTTTATATATATATATATATATATATATATATATATATATATATATATATATATATATATATATATATAAAAAATAGAGGGAAACATTCCACGTAGGAAATATATATCTAAAAACAAAGATGATGTGACTTACCAAATGAAAGTGCTGGCAGGTCGACAGACACACAAACATACACACAAAATTCAAGCTTTCGCAACAAACTGTTGCCTCATCAGGAAAGAGGGAAGGAGAGGGAAAGACGAAAGGATGTGGGTTTTAAGGGAGAGGGTAAGGAGTCATTCCAATCCCGGGAGCGGAAAGACTTACCTTAGGGGGAAAAAAGGACGGGTATACACTCGCACACACACACATATCCATCCACACATATACAGACACAAGCAGACATATTTGAACTCTTTGTCTTTGTGGCTGAGGGACTGCGTCAGCTTTCAGACAACACCACATACAAAGTTTGTCAAGGTAATCCCATTCCTGATGTCCAGGCGGAGCTTCAAGGAATCCTCAGAACCTTAAGCCCCCTACAAAACCTTTCACCTGACTCCATCAACCTCCTGACCCCACTGACACCCCGCACCCCTACCTTCTACCTTCTTCCTAAAATTCACAAACCCAATCATCCCGGCCGCCCCATTGTAGCTGGTTACCAAGCCCCCACAGAACGTATCTCTGCCTACGTAGATCAACACCTTCAACCCATTACATGCAGTCTCCCATCCTCCATCAAAGACACCAACCACTTTCTCAAACGCCTGGAATCCTTACCCAATCTGTTACCCCCGGAAACCATCCTTGTAACCATTGATGCCACTTCCTTATACACAAATATCCCGCACGTCCAGGGCCTCGCTGCGATGGAGCACTTCCTTTCACGCCGATCACCTGCCACCCTACCTAAAACGACTTTCCTCATTACCTTAGCCAGCTTCATCCTGACCCACAACTTCTTCACTTTTGAAGGCCAGACATACCAACAATTAAAGGGTACAGCCATGGGTACCAGGATGGCCCCCTCGTACGCCAACCTATTCATGGG
This sequence comes from Schistocerca serialis cubense, assembly GCF_023864345.2. NCBI lineage: Eukaryota > Metazoa > Arthropoda > Insecta > Orthoptera > Acrididae > Schistocerca > Schistocerca serialis. Next base: position 835,428,412 of record NC_064641.1, on the reverse strand, counting down.
TCGCTTAGAGGAAGCCTTCTTGGTTACCCAGGCCTGCCAACCCAAAGTTTGGTACAGATTTATTGATGACATCTTCATGATCTGGACTCACAGTGAAGAAGAACTCCAGAATTTCCTCTCCAACCTCAACTCCTTTGGTTCCATCAGATTCACGTGGTCCTACTCCAAATCCCATGCCACTTTCCTTGACGTTGACCTCCACCTGTCCAATGGCCAGCTTCACACGTCTGTCCACATCAAACCTACCAACAAGCAACAGTACCTCCATTATGACAGCTGCCACCCATTCCACATCAAACGGTCCCTTCCCTACAGCCTAGGTCTTCGTGGCAAACGAATCTGCTCCAGTCCGGAATCCCTGAGCCATTACACCAACAACCTGACAACAGCTTTCGCATCCTGCAACTACCCTCCCGACCTGGTACAGAAGCAAATAACCAGAGCCACTTCCTCATCCTCTCAAACCCAGAAACTCCCACAGAAGAACCACAAAAGTGCCCCACTTGTGACAGGATACTTTCCGGGACTGGATCAGACTCTGAATGTGGCTCTCCAGCAGGGATATGACTTCCTCAAATCCTGCCCTCAAATGAGATCCATCCTTCATGAAATCCTCCCCACTCCACCAAGAGTGTCTTTCCGCCGTCCACCTAACCTTCGTAACCTCTTAGTTCATCCCTATGAAATCCCCAAACCTTCTTCCCTACCCTCTGGCTCCTACCCTTGTAACCGCCCCCGGTGTAAAACCTGTCCCATGCACCCTCCCAGCACCACCTACTCCAGTCCTGTAACCCGGAAGGTGTACACGATCAAAGGCAGAGCCACGTGTGAAAGCAGCCACGTGATTTACCAACTGACCTGCCTACACTGTGACGCATTCTATGTGGGAATGACCAGCAACAAACTGTCCACTCGCATGAATGGACACAGGCAGACAGTGTTTGTTGGTAATGAGGATCACCCTGTGGCTAAACATGCCTTGGTGCACGGCCAGCACATCTTGGCACAGTGTTACACCGTCCGGGTTATCTGGATACTTCCCACTAACACCAACCCTTCTGAACTCCGGAGATGGGAACTTGCTCTTCAATATATCCTCTCTTCCCGTTATCCACCAGGCCTCAATCTCCGCTAATTTCAAGTTGCCGCCACTCATACCTCACCGGTCATTCAACAACATCTTTGCCTCTGCACTTCCGCCTCAACTGACATCTCTGCCCAAACTCTTTGCCTTTTAATATGTCTGCTTGTGTCTGTATATGTGTTGATGGATATGTGTGTGTGTGTGTGCGAGTGTATACCCGTCCTTTCTTCCCCCTAAGGTAAGTCTTTCCACTCCCGGGATTGGAATGACGCCTTACCCTCTCCTTTAAAACCCACATCCTTTCGTCTTTCCCTCTCCTTCCCTCTTTGCTGACGAAGCAACCGTTGGTTGCGAAAGCTAGAATTTTGTGTGTATATTTGTGTTTGTTTGTGTGTCTATCGATGTGCCAGCACTTTCGTTTGGTAAGTCACATCATGTGTGGATGGATATGTGTGTGTGTGTGTGTGCGAGTGTATACCCATCCTTTTTTCCCCCTAAGGTGAGTCTTTCCGCTCCCGGGATTGGAATGACTCCTTACCCTCTCCCTTAAAACCCACATCCTTTCGTCTTTCCCTCTCCTTCCCTTTTTCCTGACGAAGCAACCGTTGGTTGCGAAAGCTAGAATTTTGTGTGTATGTTTGTGTTTGTTTGTGTGTCTATCGACCTGCCAGCACTTTCTTTTGGTAAGTCACATCATAACTCACACAAATTGGTTTCTCTGTGGCTGTGTGTGTGAGGTTGTGAATTTAAAGTACTTGTACAAAAGATCGTTTATTTAAAATACCAGTGTAAGAAGAGCAACAATATTATGAAAAGGATAGCACACACACACACACACACACACACACACACACACACACACACACACACACATGCACACCAATGCAACCCACACACAAATGGCCACAGTCTCCAGCTGCTGAGGCCACAGTGTGGCTTAGCCTCCTCCTTACCCCTATTATCCAATTGTGTTTCCCAGCATACACAACTGCTCACAACAGCAGCCAGAGACTGTGGTCATTTGTGTGCCTATCTGTAACTCAGCATCTCCACCATGTGGTTAGCAGCAACTACCCTTTTCAAAATATTGTTACAGCCCATCCTGGGTTTTCCATTGTTGAGTATAAGAAGAGTGGTAGCTTAAAATGTAACATAATCTCTTTGCTGTTAAATGGGTCTGAGAGTTATTCATTAATCTGCTGCAGCTTAGTGGTTGCCTGTAGTCATGTTTGTTTACACTGATTATCTGGATATTTATGTCTACGAAGATAATTTCCTATATGTTTTTATCACTAGGAGTTTGACCCTGAAAAGAAAAAGATCGTGTGTCGTTCTCTTCGATATGTGGCTCATACTCTTGGAGCAACATTGCTGTTCTACAGTCATCGTGATACTGGCCTTGTAAAGAAAGCAAAAGATGTACTGAACCATCATGCATTTGGTGCTCTGCAAGTGTAAGTAGATTATTCAGTTGTTTATGTGTTACAAACCTGTGAAATTCTTTATAACTTATAAAGATATTCAAAAGCAGTTACTATGGTATTTTCTAGTAATATCTGCATGATGGGCTTTTAGGTCAATCAAATGGGCAATCAATTTAAGTTTCAGATGTTTGTTCATGCCACCCAATTCCACTCGACAGTTTTAGAGTTATTGAAAGAAAGTCTACAGTCAGTAGTGTGGGAATATGCTGGTCATGCAATATTAGTTGGAGCCAATTTTAATCTACTGAGCCTAGACTGAAATGTCTATAGATTCATTGCAAGGGGTACAGACTGACAGTCTTGCAAAGTACTTTTGAACACGTTTTCCAAATACTTTCTTGAGCAGCTAGTTTAACTGCCTGCACACAGTAAAATATTTTAGACCTTGTAGCTGCAAACAGACATGATCTTATCATTGGTGTCATTATAGGGACAAGAATTAGTGATCATGATGTCATCATAGTGACTACAGTTAATAAATTAATCAATCAAGAAGGCTAGAAGAGTATTTCTGTTAGAAAGGGCAAATAAATAAAGATTAGCATCCTACTTAGATAGTGAATTTATATCATTTAGTTCCAGTATGATGGATGTAGAGGAATAATGGGCAAAATTTAAACAGATTGTAATCATGCTCTGGAGAAGTTTGTGTTGAGTAAGTGGGTTAAGGACAGAAAAGACCCACCATGGTTTAACAATGAAATTTGGAAAATGCTGACAAAGTAACAGCTGTTGCACGCTCAGTTCAAAGGCGAAAGCTCAAATGACAACAGGCAAAGATTAGTAGAGATTCATGTATCTATAAAAAGATTGTTGCACGAAACATGCAGCAACTACCACCATCACGCCTTAGCAAAAGATCTTGCCTAGAACCCAAGAAACTTCTGCTCATATATAAAATTGCTAAGTGGGTCTAAGGCTTCTATCCAGTCACTCGTTGACCAGTCTGGTGTAGCAGTAACAGACAGCAAAAGGAAAGCCGAAGTTTTAAATTTCACATTTAAGCTATCGTTCACACAGGAGAATCATAGAAATTTACTGTTGTTTGACAATTGCACAGACTCCTGTATGGAGGACATAGTAATAGGAACCCCTGGCACAGAGAAATAACGGAATGAGTTGAAGACAAATAAGTCACCAGCTCCAGATGGAATCTCAATTCGGTTTTGCTAAGAGTACAGCATCGGTCCATTTTTAGCTTGCATTTATCATGAATTTTTCACGAGGGCAAAGTCCCATGTGACTGCAAAGAACCACAGATAGCCCTTGTATATAAGAAGAGTATAAGAATGCACCCACAAAATTATAGACCTGTATCAGTAACATTGGTCTACTGCAGAATTCTCGAACATATTTTCAGTTCCAATACAATAAATTTACTCGAGATGAAAAAGCTTCTGTCTTCGAATTAGCACAGTTTTAGAAAGCATCACTCATGCAAAACTTAGCCCGTCCTTTCCTCACATGATATCCTGCGAACTATGGATGAAGGGCAACAGACAGAGCCTATATTCCTAGATTTCCAAAACTCATTTGACATGGTGCCTTACTGCAGACTGTAAATGAAGGTATGAGAATTCTGAATAGATTGCTAGATATGTGAGTGTCTCAAAGACTTCTTAAGTAACAGAACTCAGTATGTTGTCCTCAATGTCAAGTGTTCATGAGAGACAAGGGTATTGTCAGGAGAGCCCCAGGAAAGTGTGATGAGACTGCTGTTATTTTCCATATACATAAATGATCTGGTGGACAGGGTAAGCATTGGTCTGTGGCTGTTTGCTGATGATGCTATGATGTATCGGAAGGTGTCATTGTTGAGGGACTGTAGGAGGATACAAGTTGACTCATACAAAATTTCTAGTTGATGTGATGAATAGCAGCCAGCTCTAAATGTAGAGAAATGTAAGTTAATGTGGATGAGTAGGAAAAAAAGAACCCATAATATTCAAATTAAACATTACTAGGATGCTGCTTGACACAATCACATTGATTAAATATCTAGGAATAATGTTGTAAAGCAGTATGAAATGCAATGAGTGTTTAAGGATTGTAGTAGGAAAACCGAATGGTTGACTTTGGTTTATCAGGAGAATTTTAGGAAAGTGTGGTTCACCTGTAAAGGAGACCACATCTAGAACACAGTATGATTCATTCATGAGTCTGATTGAGTGTTTGGGAAATGCACCAGTTTGGATTAAAGGAAGACATGGTTGGTTGGTTGATTTCGGGGGAGGGGACCAAACAGCGAGGTCATCGGTCCCCTTAGATTTGGTAAGGATGAGGAAGGAAGTCAGCCGTTCCCTTTCAAAGGAACCATCCCGGCATTTGCCTGAAGTGATTTAGGGAAATCATTGAAAACCTAAATCAGGATGGCCAGGTGCGGGTTTGAACCATCATCCTCCTGAATGCGAGTCCAGTGGTCTAACCACTGCGTCACCTTGCTCAGTCAGGAAGGCGTGGAAGCATTTCAGAGGCAAGCTGCTAGATTTGTTTCTGCTTGGTGTGAACAACACACAGGTATTATGGAGACCCATCAGGAACACAAATGGGAATCCGCGGAGGGAAGGCAATGTTCTTTTTGGGATCATTATTGAGAAAATTTAGAGAACTGGAATTTGAAGCTGACTGTAGAATGATTCACTGCCACCAATTTACATTTTGTGTAAGGACCACGAAGGTAAGATACGAGAAATTAGGGCTCTTATGAAGCCATTTTCCCTTGCTTTATTTGAGACAGAAATAGAAAAGGAAATGACTAGTAGTGGCACAGGGTACCTCCCGCCATGCACTGTACAGTGGCTTGTGGAATATGTATATAGATGTAGATGTAGGGCTAAATATGCTAGAATGAGGGTTGGACCTTTAATAGATGCAACTATTTTTTCTACTGTCCTTCTAAGTATTCAGTAGCATTGCATGTAACCTATTGCCAGTCATATGGAAGTTATAGGACAGCTTTAGTGGTGTCATTTGTGTTAATAGCTTGTATGGACACAGCCTATTAACTGAGGAATTTGTGTAACAGTTCTGAAGTGAATGCCATGAAGTGCTTCCATCATCTTACGAATCTATTTGAAGTCACCACATCTTAAGTCCAGAAGGTACGTTGGATGATACAGCACTTCCCAGCCCTGATAACTAACAGATCAGTCTCTTCTTGCACTGTATGCATGTGACTATTGTCCTACAAGATGACGAGTGCATTCTGTGGAAAGAGTTGCCACTTTTTACTCAAAGTTGGTTGTAGGTCATGGTCCAAAAATGAACTGCACCTTGATGACCTACCATTGAGGAACAGTATACATTACGATAACGCATCACAGTCCTGCACAAGAATCACCATAACTTTCACATTGTGTGGGTTTTGACAAGTTTTTAATTGTTGTGGTTATTTGTAATGATTCCATTTGTCTGATTGATGTTTCAGATATGGCTCGTAAGATGTGGCCCATGTCTCATGCAACATAATGATACGGTGTAAGAAAGCCTCTCCTTCTCATTCATTACATTCCAAATGGGTACAAGCAGTATTGTATCACAGCCATTTCTTTATTTCCGTCAAATCATACTGAACCAGTTGTGATTAAATTTGTCTCTTGCCCAAGCATTACTTCAGAATGTGATGGTTTACTCTGCAGTGGTTTTTGTTTCTAAAAATAAAAATCAGTTTCAAGTGAACTGTGATATTCACAGCACAAAAATAATTTTCTTGTAGACTTAGCCTCTTTGCTCAGGATTCAGAACGCAGTTGTATTGAGCTACTAATAGCAGATAAACAGGCGCTTATAGTAAAATTGAGGAGGCACTTTTTTGCCAGAGTAACACTTGTCTTACCAGTGTACTCAATTATATTTAGCTGGCATAAGCGTGATTATCATTAAACAGCATAGTGATAGTTTGTTATTAATACAGTATACAGACTAAGTTTCCGTACTCTCTTTGTCCTGTGTTAATGATGTTAATGAATACTTTCACTCGTTACACATCCATGATAGTTCTTCTACCTGATGGGATCTACAGAACACAATGGATGGATGAATGAATGAATGAAACCACAGTTGTATGAACTAATCTTTCCTCTTGGGTCAGCTCAATCATCCAATTTGTCCAGTAACTTGGTAAGAGCGTACACTTCTTCACTGACACTGCGGCAACCAGGTCAGCGAATGTTTGCCACAGTTTTTGTGTCCGTTATTGAAAACTCATACCCAGTTTGTTGTCACTATTCTGTAAGGCAATACAGATTTCCTGCAAGCCTTTTGAAGTTTTGCAGTACATTTTCTCACAATTCAGTTTCTATCTAGCTCCATTGTTCTTCTTTCAGAAATACTGTATTAGACTGTTTGCTACACAAGGCTCCAGTCATCCCATAAATGTGTATGTGCGTGATGTGGAAAGTGTGGATCTATTTGTGCTGAGGTAAGGTAGAGCTGTGCAACTAATGTGTAGTATAAGTGATGTTATTGGATTACATCTCTACATCAGTGATGCCACAACAGTGATGCCACAACAGTGATGCCACAACAGTGATGCCACTATTAATTTCCAACCCTCATAACAGAGCAAGTTTGAAAGTAGTCCTCAAACACATTATAATAAGAATCATAAAATGTATAATTAAAACATAAAGAAGAGTACAGTGTTAATTAATGCTGAAGTCATATAACCAGCTGATAAGATTTTTGTATTTAGGTTAGTTGATGGCAACAGGTGGATGGACAGCAAAAGAAATAAATAAAGGAGAAAAAATGTCCTGGGCCACCTTTGATAAATTAAGTAGTGCTGTGAATAGTATACTTCTGATGGGTGTGAAACATAATGTTTACATCCATGTCTGTACTCTGCAAGCCACTGTAATAGCAAAGGTTGCGTAGTGTACCAGTATTATTACTCACCTCTGTATTACCATTCATACACAGGTGGTATATGATAAAAAGACTGCCATGGTCTTTAGTATGAACCCAAATCTCTCTAACTTCAGTGTTGTGGCCATTAAGCAATATATATGTTGGAGAAAGTAATATGTTTCATAGCCCATTTTGTAATCTGATCTTTTCGAATTTTGTAAGCACTCTCCAAAATGCACAGAATTTTTCATGTAATGTTTCCTCTTGCACTTCATTGAGTGCTTTTGTGACACACACAGATTGAAAAAATCATGATGATTCATGCAACTTTTCTGTGGATCTTCTCTTTCTCTTCTGTTAATCAGTTTGGTAAAGGTCCCAGACCAAGAAACAATACTCAAGAACAGGTCATACAAACATTTTGTAAGCAACATCTTTTGTTTGTGAATCACATTTCCTTAGAATTATTCCAATAAATCTGGTTGTTGCATCTGCCTTCTCCATGGTTAAATTCATGTGGTCATTCCACTTTAATTCTTTCTGGGTGTTAACACCTAGATATTTGAATATTGTGACAGTTTCCAAAGATTGGTCACTAATTGCATAGTCAAATAATGTAAGATGTTGTTGTTGTGGTCTTCAGTCCTGAGACTGGTTTGATGCAGCTCTCCATGCTACTCTATCCTGTGCAAGCTTTTTCATCTCCCAGTACCTACTGCAACATACATCCTTTTGAATCTGCTTAGCGTATTCATCTCTTGGTCTCCCTCTACGATTTTTACCCTCCACGCTGCCCTCCAATACTAAATTGGTGATCCCTTGATGCCTCAGAACATGTCCTACCAACCGATCCCTTCTTCTGGTCAAGTTGTGCCACAAACTTCTCTTCTCCCCAATCCTATTCAATACTTCCTCATTAGTTATGTGATCTACCCATCTAATCTTCAGCATTCTTCTGTAGCACCACATTTCGAAAGCTTCTATTCTCTTCTTGTCCAAACTATTTATCGTCCATGTTTCACTTCCATACATGGCTACACTCCATACGAATACTTTCAGAAATGACTTTCTGACACTTAAATCAATACTGGATGTTAACAAATTTCTCTTCTTCAGAAACGCTTTCCTTGCCATTGCCAGCCTACATTTTATATCCTCTCTACTTCGACCATCATCAGTTATTTTGCTCCCCAAATAGCAAAACTCCTTTACTACTTTAAGTGCCTCATTTCCTAATCTAATTCCCTCAGCATCACCCGACTTAATTAGACTACATTCCATTATCCTTGTTTTGCTTTTGTTGATGTTCATCTTATATCCACCTTTCAAGAGACTGTCCATTCCATTCAACTGCTCTTCCAAGTCCTTTGCTGTCTCTAACAGAATTACAATGTCATCGGCGAACCTCAAAGTTTTTATTTCTTCTCCATGAATTTTAATACCTACTCCGAATTTTTCTTTTGTTTCCTTTACTGCTTGCTCAATATACAGATTGAACAACATCGGGGAGAGGCTACAACCCTGTCTTACTCCCTTCCCAACCACTGCTTCCCTTTCATGTCCCTCGACTCTTATAACTGCCATCTGGTTTCTGTACAAATTGTAAATAGCCTTTCGCTCCCTGTATTTTACCCCTGCCACCTTTAGAATTTGAAAGAGAGTATTCCAGTCAACATTGTCAAAAGCTTTCTCTAAGTCTACAAATGCTAGAAATGTAGGTTTGCCTTTCCTTAATCTTTCTTCTAAGATAAGTCGTAAGGTCAGGATTGCCTCACGTGTTCCAGTGTTTCTACGGAATCCAAACTGATCTTCCCCGAGGTTGGCTTCTACTAGTTTTTCCATTCGTCTGTAAAGAATTCGTGTTAGTATTTTGCAGCTGTGACTTATTAAACTGATAGTTCGGTAATTTTCACATCTGTCAACACCTGCTTTCTTTGGGATTGGAATTATTATATTCTTCTTGAAGTCTGAGGGTATTTCGCCTGTTTCATACATCTTACTCACCAGATGGTAGAGTTTTGTCAGGACTGGCTCTCCCATGGCCGTCAGTAGTTCCAATGGAATATTGTCTACTCCGGGGGCCTTGTTTCGACTCAGGTCTTTCAGTGCTCTGTCGAACTCTTCACGCAGTATCATATCTCCCATTTCATCTTCATCTACATCCTCTTCCATTTCCATAATATTGTCCTCAAGTACATCGCCCTTGTATAGACCCTCTATATACTCCTTCCACCTTTCTGCTTTCCCTTCTTTGCCTAGAACTGGGTTTCCATCTGAGCTCTTGATATTCATACAAGTCGTTCTCTTATCTCCAAAGGTCTCTTTAATTTTCCTGTAGGCGGTATCTATCTTACCCCTAGTGAGATAGGCCTCTACACCTTTACATTTGTCCTCTAGCCATCCCTGCTTAGCCATTTTGCACTTCCTGTCGATCTCATTTTTGAGACGTTTGTATTCCTTTTTGCCTGTTTCACTTACTGCATTTTTATATTTTCTCCTTTCATCAATTAAACTCAATATTTCTTCTGTTACCCAAGGATTTCTACTAGCCCTCGTCTTTTTACCTACTTGATCCTCTGCTGCCTTCACTACTTCATCCCTCAAAGCTACCCATTCTTCTTCTACTGTATTTCTTTCCCCCATTCCTGTCAATTGCTCCCTTATGCTCTCCCTGAATCTCTGTACAACCTCTGGTTCTTTTAGTTTATCCAGGTCCCATCTCCTTAAATTCCCACCTTTTTGCAGTTTCTTCAGTTTTAATCTACAGGTCATAACCAATAGATTGTGGTCAGAGTCCACATCTGCCCCTGGAAATGTCTTACAATTTAAAACCTGGTTCCTAAATCTCTGTCTTACCATTATATAATCTATCTGATACCTTTTAGTATCTCCAGGGTTCTTCCATGTATACAACCTTCTTTCATGATTCTTAAACCAAGTGTTAGTTATGATTAGGTTGTGCTCTGTGCAAAATTCGACCAGGCGGCTTCCTCTTTCATTTCTGTCCCCCAATCCATATTCACCTACTATGTTTCCTTCTCTCCCTTTTCCTACACTCGAATTCCAGTCACCCATGACTATTAAATTTTCGTCTCCCTTCACAATATGAATAATTTCTTTTATTTCATCATACATTTCTTCAATTTCTTCGTCATCTGCAGAGCTAGTTGGCATATAAACTTGTACTACTGTAGTAGGCGTGGGCTTCGTATCTATCTTGGCCACAATAATGCGTTCACTATGCTGTTTGTAGTAGCTTACCCGCATTCCTATTTTCCTATTCATTATTAAACCTACTCCTGCATTACCCCTATTTGATTTTGTGTTTATAACCCTGTAGTCACCTGACCAGAAGTCTTGTTCCTCCTGCCACCGAACTTCACTAATTCCCACTATATCTAACTTCAACCTATCCATTTCCCTTTTTAAATTTTCTAACCTACCTGCCCGATTAAGGGATCTGACATTCCACGCTCCGATCCGTAGAATGCCAGTTTTCTTTCTCCTGATAACGACATCCTCTTGAGTAGTCCCCGCCCGGAGATCCGAATGGGGGTCTATTTTTACCTCCGGAATATTTTACCCAAGAGGACGCCATCATCATGTAATCATACAGTAAAGCTGCATGCCCTCGGGAAAAATTACGGCTGTAGTTTCCCCTTGCTTTCAGCCGTTCGCAGTACCAGCACAGCAAGGCCGTTTTGGTTATTGTTACAAGGCCAGATCAGTCAATCATCCAGACTGTTGCCCTTGCAACTACTGAAAAGGCTGCTGCCCCTCTTCAGGAACCACACGTTTGTCTGGCCTCTCAACAGATACCCCTCCGTTGTGGTTGCACCTACGGTACGGCTATCTGTATCGCTGAGGCACGCAAGCCTCCCCACCAACGGCAAGGTCCATGGTTCATGGGGGGGGAAGATATTTTGCCTATTTACTTGCATTATTATTATTATTATTATTTCAAGATTTTAAACATGGCTGCAGCAGCAACTGTTAAAATTCTTCACAATAAAGGATGGCAGCCAAAAACAGTTGCAGGATAGAATTTTTTTATTTTATTATTTTATTAATAAAAAAATTCTATCCTGCAACTGTTTTTGGCTGCCAACCTATTATTATTATTATATTTCTTTCCTTTCTCAGACATTATGTCTGCTTAAAAATGGAAAGTGATGCGGACCTTGATCAAGCGTGACTTCCTTTTAACTGTACGGTATATGTTACATTGCATTTAGGAACTTTTGGGTAATTGAACATGTATCAAAAATTACAGATTTCTGTAGTTGTATATATACGTTTGGATGTAGCTGTATTGCGTTGACGTACTGGTGGATATTGTGTGGTATGACTCCTGTAGTTGATAGTATAATTGGTATAATGTCAACTTTATCCTGATGCCACATGTCCTTGACTTCCTCAGCCAGTTGGATGTATTTTTCAATTTTTTCTCCTGTTATCTTCTGTATATTTGTTGTATTGGGTGTGGACATTTCGATTAGTTGTGTTAATTTCTTCATTTTATTGGTGAGTATGATGTAAGGTTTGTTATGTGGTGTTGTTTTATATGTTATCTTGGGAATTTGTCACCGTATAGAGTAGGGTAAACATAGTCATGTGTAGGGGCTGTGGTTGTTGTGAGCGGACGCAAGGAGAATTGGCCACTCTTCGGGGGCAGGTGGAGGCTTTGTCTGTTAGGCTCATCGAGCTCGAGGCGCAGGCGTCGGCTCGTAGTGGCGTTGGGGCAACTGTGGTGAGACCTATGCCTACTTCGGTGGCCTTGGAATCACATGGAACCCCTGATGTCGCTGCGTCTTCCGGCAGTGAGCATCTTACCGGTCAGCCATCACTCCAGGGTGAATGGCGGACAGTGGTGGGCTCGCGCGTGCCTGGCCGAAAGGCGAAGGTGGGATCTGGCCGCGTGGCAGCTGCCTTACCCCTTTCCAACAGGTACGGGGTGCTTCCTAGTGGTGATGACATCGTTTCCGAGCCACCACAGGGTGCCTCGCCTGTTGGGCCAGTGGCCGATTCTCCGGCAAGGTCCCGACAGTCACAGAGGGCGGGCCTATTAGTTATAGGGAGCTCCAACGTTAGGCGGGTTATGGAGCCCCTCAGGAAAATAGCGGGTAGGTCGGGGAAGAATGCCAGTGTGCACTCGGTGTGCTTGCCGGGGGGTCTCGTCCGTAATGTGGAGGAGGCCCTTCCGGCAGCTATTGAACGCACTGGGTGTGACCGGCTGCAGATAGTAGCACATGTCGGAATGAATGACGCCTGCCGCTTGGGTTCTGAGGCCATCCTTGGTTCCTTCCGGCGGCTGGCTGATTTGGTGAAGACAACCAGCATCGCACGCGGAGTGCAAGCTGAGCTTAATATCTGCAGCATAGTGCCCAGAGTCGATCGCGGTCCTCTGGTTTGGAGCCGTGTGGAGGGTCTAAACCAGAGGCTCAGACGACTCTGCGACTATAATGGTTGCAAATTCATCGACCTCCGTTATTGGGTGGAGAACTGTAGGGCCCCCCTAGACAGGTCAGGCGTGCACTACACACCGGAAGCAGCTACTAGGGTAGCAGAGTACGTGTGGCGTGCACACGGGGGTTTTTTAGGTTAGAGGGACCCCCCCTTGGGCGAAACGATAAAATACCTGACGGCTTACCAGAGAGGACATTATCATCGTTGATAAAGAATGTCCGTCCTCAGAGACCAAAAACAGGAAAAGTTAACGTAATATTGGTAAACTGCAGGAGTATCCAGGGCAAGGTTCCTGAATTAGTATCTCTTATTGAAGGAAATAGTGCGCATATAGTATTAGGAACGGAAAGTTGGTTAAAACCGGAAGTGAACAGTAACGAAATCCTAGACACAGAATGGAATATATACCGCAAGGATAGGATAAACGCCAATGGTGGAGGAGTATTTATAGCAGTAAAGAATTCAATAATATCCAGTGAAGTTATTAGCGAATGCGAATGTGAAATAATCTGGGTTAAGTTAAGTATCAAAGGTGGGTCAGATATGATAGTCGGATGCTTCTATAGACCACCTGCATCAGCAACCGTAGTAGTTGAGCGCCTCAGAGAGAACCTGCAGAACGTCGTGAAGAAGTTTCGTGATCATACTATTGTAATAGGGGGAGACTTCAATCTACCAGGTATAGAATGGGATAGTCACACAATCAGAACTGGAGCCAGGGACAGAGACTCTTGTGACATTATCCTGACTGCCTTGTCCGAGAATTACTTCGAGCAGATAGTTAGAGAACCAACTCGTGAAGCTAACGTTTTAGACCTCATAGCAACAAATAGACCGGAACTTTTCGACTCCGTGAATGTAGAAGAGGGTATCAGTGATCATAAGTCAGTGGTTGCATCAATGACTACAAGTGTAATAAGAAATGCCAAGAAAGGAAGGAAAATATATTTGCTTAACAAGAGTGATAGGGCACAAATCGCAGAATATCTGAGTGACCACCATCAAACGTTCATTTCTGAGGAAGAGGATGTGGAACAAAAATGGAAAAAATTCAGAAACATCGTCCAGTACGCCTTAGATAAGTTCGTACCGACTAAGGTCCAAAGCGAGGGGAAAGATCCACCGTGGTATAACAATCATGTACGAAAGGTACTACGAAAACAAAGAAAGCTTCATCATAGGTTTAAGAGTAGTCGAATCATAGCTGATAAGGAAAAGCTGAACGAAGCGAAAAAGAGCGTAAAGAGAGCAATGAGAGAAGCATTCAACGAATTCGAACATAAAACATTGGCAAACAATCTAAACAAGAACCCTAAAAAGTTCTGGTCATATGTAAAATCGGTAAGCGGATCTAAATCCCCTATTCAGTCACTCGTTGACCACGATGGAACCGAAACAGAGGACGACCGAAGAAAGGCAGAAATACTGAATTCAGTGTTCCGAAACTGTTTCACTGCGGAAAATCGTAACACGGTCCCTGACTTCAGCCGTCGCACGGACGCCAAAATGGAAAATATTGAAATAAACGATATCGGAATTGAAAAACAACTGCTATCACTTAGTAGCGGAAAAGCATCCGGACCAGACGAGATACCCTTAAGATTCTACAGTGATTATGCTAAAGAACTTGCCCCCTTTCTATCAGCAATTTATCGTAGATCGCTGGAAGAACGTAAAGTACCTAGCGACTGGAAGAAAGCGCAGGTCGTTCCCATTTTCAAGAAGGGTCATAAATCAGATGCGAATAATTATAGGCCTATTTCGCTTACGTCAATCTGTTGTAGAATAATGGAACATGTTTTGTGTTCTCGTATTATGACGTTCTTAGATAATACAAATCTCCTTCATCATAACCAACATGGATTCCGCAAACAGAGATCATGTGAAACTCAGCTCGCCCTATTTGCCCAAGAAATTCACAGTGCCGTAGACACTGGCGAGCAGATTGATGCCGTATTCCTGGACTTCAGGAAGGCATTTGATACGGTTCCGCACTTACGTTTAGTGAAAAAAATACGAGCTTACGGAATATCGGACCAGGTTTGTGATTGGATTCAGGATTTCCTAGAAGAAAGAACACAACATGTCATTCTTAACGGTTCAAAATCTGCAGATGTAGAGGTAATTTCGGGAGTACCGCAGGGAAGCGTGATAGGACCTTTATTGTTTACAATATACATAAATGACTTAGTTGACAACATCGGTAGCTCCGTGAGGCTATTTGCAGATGACACGGTTGTCTACAAGAAAGTAGCAACATCAGAAGACTCGTACGCACTCCAGGAGGACCTGCAGAGGATTAATGCATGGTGCGACAGCTGGCAGCTTTCCCTAAACGTAGATAAATGTAATATAATGCGCATACATAGGGGCAGAAATCCATTCCAGTACGATTATGCCATAGGTGGTAAATCATTGGAAGCGGTAACGACCGTAAAATACTTAGGAGTTACTATCCGGAGCGATCTGAAGTGGAATGATCACATAAAACAAATAGTGGGAAAAGCAGGCGCCAGGTTGAGATTCATAGGAAGAATTCTAAGAAAATGTGACTCATCGACGAAAGAAGTAGCTTACAAAACGCTTGTTCGTCCGATTCTTGAGTATTGCTCATCAGCATGGGACCCTTACCAGGTTGGATTAATAGAAGAGATAGACATGATCCAGCGAAAAGCAGCGCGATTCGTCATGGGGACATTTAGTCAGCGCGAGAGCGTTACGGAGATGCTGAACAAGCTCCAGTGGCGGACACTTCAAGAAAGGCGTTACGCAATACGGAGAGGTTTATTATCGAAATTACGAGAGAGCACATTCCGGGAAGAGATGGGCAACATATTACTACCGCCCACATATATCTCGCGTAATGATCACAACGAAAAGATCCGAGAAATTAGAGCAAATACGGAGACTTACAAGCAGTCGTTCTTTCCACGCACAATTCGTGAATGGAACAGGGAAGGGGGGATCAGATAGTGGTACAATAAGTACCCTCCGCCACACACCGTAAGGTGGCTCGCGGAGTATAGATGTAGATGTAGATGTAGATGTAATGGTTCTGTTCCAGTATAATTTGTATTCGTCATTCTCCAGTACATTTTGTGGTGCATACTTGTATGTGGGAACGTGTTGTTTTATTAGTTTACGTTGTATGGCAAGTTGTTGATGTATTATGTTTGCTACATTGCCATGTCTTCTGGTGTATTCTGTATTTGCTAGTATTATACATCCACTTGTGATGTGATCTACTGTTTCTATTTGTTGTTTGCAAAGTCTGCATGTATCTGTTGTGGTATTGGGATCTTTAATAATATGCTTGCTGTGATACCTGGTGTTTATTGTTTGATCCTGCATTGCAATCATGACTCCTTCCTTAGCCATGTGTTGGATGCGTCTTGATCGATGTGTGGCTGTGTTAGATGATACGGGTGCTTGCCATGTCGTGTTTTCTTTTTCCAATTTACTTTCTTTGTATCTGTTGATGTTATGTGATCTAAAGGGTTGTAGAAGTGGTTATGCAATTGCAATGGTGTAGCCAATGTATTTATATGAGTGATTGCTTTGTGTATTTTGCTAGTTTCTGCTTGTTCTATAAAGAATTTTCTTAAATTGTCTACCTGTCCATGATGTAGGTTTTTTATGTCGATAAATCCCCTTCCTCATTATTATTATTATTATTATTATTATTATTAATATTATTATTAATATTTGAGCTCTACTGGACCACATTATGAACAAAAAAGACCAGTAACATTATTAACATTTGCAGTCATTTCTCCTCAGTTGCTAACTTCAATAATGCATTATTGTAAAAATAAGGAAGAATCTGTCTTTTGCAACTGAATTTATCTGTGTGTATTAAACACTGAGATGCCTTAACATGAGTAGGTGGAATGTGTTTGGTGCAAAAGATGGAAATTTTCTTATCTATATTATCTAGTAGAAGAAGGTGTAATTAGATGAATGACGAACACTGACTTCACTTAACGAAGGTTTATTTAGCATTTGCACATACAAGAGTGCAGAGCGAACTGCCTCCGGCCATAACACGTACATTATATATACAATTACAGAACATTCCAGTACAATGATTCTTGACATTTGTGGATACTTCTAGAATGTACTCGAACTGAATATAGAAATTGAAATTTTACAGTTCAGATGAGTTTTGAACTCATAACCCTCCATGCAAAAGTCTAGTATCATAACCACTGCACCACAGTGACTGCAGCAAGGTTCTACTGTGACATTGCTCCCTCCCTAAGAGAACAGCATCATGGTCCTCCTAGTCCAGGAATGAGTCATCGATTCTGCATACTCCGACTCCTGATGACTGATGTTCGCCCTGGCGGTGATCCTCTTAGAACTTCCTTTGCTGCTATGCTCTTCGCCACCTTTCCACTTTTTGCCTGTCGCTAGAGCTTCGAATTTACCCTGGATTGCAGGATCCTTATAGGGCTTCATTCGAAGGACGTGGACCATATCTCTGATCTTTCGTCGTCTTGTGTCTGGGTCAAAATCTTCAACTTCATAAGCAACATCAAACAACCGTTTTACAACATTATAAGGTCCAAAGTAGCACCTGAGGAGCTTCTCGCAGAGACCAACCTTTCAAACAGGAGTGAAGATCCAGACGAGGTCACCAGGCTGGTAGACAACAGGGCGGTGGCTCGCGTCATGCCTTCGGTGATCGTTTTCTTGAGCCTGCAGTGTGTGGAGTCGAGCTAATTGCTAAGCTTCCTTAGCTCCGGTTAACACCTGGCCGATGTAGTTGTCATCCGCATCATCAGGATGTAATAGAAACACAGTGTCCATCGTCATAGATGCCTCACGCCCATGCACCAGGAAAAATGGTGTAAATCCAGTGGTGTCTTGTTTGGCGGTGTTGAAGGCAAACGTCACGAAAGGTAGCACCTCATCCCAGTTGCTCTGCTCAACACTGATGAACATTGATAGCATGTCGGCCAAGGTCTTATTAAGGCGTTCAGTAAGCTCGTTAGTTTGCGGATGGTAGGCAGTCGTCATGTGACGAGTAATGTTGCACTAACGGTTTATCTCTGTCACAAGATTCGATTGAAAAACTTTCCCTCGATCCGTAATTAACGACCTTGGGGCACCGTGTTTTAATACAATGTCTTCCCTGATGAATTTGGCTACCTCGAATGCTTCGGCTGTTTTCACGGCTTTAGTAATGTTATAGCGTGTCAGATAATCACTTCAAACAATAATCCATCTATTGCCACTAGCAGACATTGGAAATCATCTGAGGAGGTCAGTCCCAACACGCTGGAAAGGCGTTTCGGCTGGTGGAATTGGGATGAGTCGGCCAGGTGATTTCTAGGAACTGTCTTTCTCCTCTGGAATTCTCGACAGTTCAACGCATAGTGACAGACACTCCTAAATAAACCTGGCCAGAAAAATCTCTTGTGGATCCTATTGCATGTCTTAATATATCCTAAATGTCCGGCTTCAGTTGTGTCATGGAATTTCTGTAGAACATCTAAGCGCATGTGTTTAGGAATCACTGGTAGCCACCTCTTTCCAAATGGATCAAAGTTTTTCTTGCAAAGTAATCCATTAACTACCCTAAATTGTCCTTTCACGTCCTCTGCCCGTTTTAAGGTAAGCATAATTTGATATATCTTGGCCTCCTTCTTCTGCTCAGCAAAGAGATCCTGGAGTGCAGCGAGACAGTCACTGTCTTTATCAAAGTCTGAATAGTCTTGCACAGGGTTTCTTGAGAGACAGTTGGCATCTTGGTGTTTCTTCCACTTTTGTACACTATGGTAATATCATACTCTTGAAGACGTAGTGCCCACCTGGCGAGTCGTCCTGTTGTATCCTTAAGACCTGTCAACCAACAAAGTGAATGATGGTCTGTTACAACTGTGAATGGCCTTCCATAGAGATACTGTTGAAATTTGCACATTATCTTTCTGTTGTTGAGTAGTTTGTCTCGGATTTTTTAAGTGTCCCAGAAGCATAGGCTATAACCTTCTCTTTTCCATCTGAAATTTGCACCAGGACGTCACCGATCCCATACCCACTGGCACCTGTGTGTAGTTCTGTAGGTGCTCTCTCATCATACAGACCAAGTACAGGGTCAGTCATCAGAGCTTTTCGCAGCACATCAAAAGACTCTTGTTGAGCACCACCCCAGATAATTTTAGCATCGGCCGTTAAAACTCTTAGAGTGGCCTGGCTTTTATACAAAAGTCTTTGATAAAACAACAGTAATAAGAACATAATTCGAGGAAGCTTCTCACATCTCTAACACTTTTAGGGATAGGAAATTCTGTTATAGATCTCACCTTTTATAGGTCTGGCCACACGCCTTTTTTTGACACAAAGTGTCCAACTATTTTGATTTCTTTTGCTCCAAAGAGACACTTTCTTGGCTTAAGCTTCAGTCCGCCTTGTTGGAGACACTTAAAATGGCCCTCAGTCTTTTTACGTGTTCATCAAATGTCTCTGAGAACACTATAATGTCATCTAAATAACAAAGACACATCGTCCACTTCAGGTGACTTAGAAGATTATCCATCGTCTGTTCAAAAGTTGCTGGAGCATTACACAAACCAAATGGCATTACCTTAAGGGGAGGTTTACTATCTTTGGCCTGAAAAAAGCATGTTCTTTGATAATTTTTTTCTCGGGATGTGTTATAGATATCAATATCAAATTTGGACGAAATGTGTATTGATATTTCCTCTACAAACTGGAATTTTTTCGACTGGAAATGTTGAAGCCCAAAGACAGAAGTGCCTTCAGAATGCAACAAAATATCGATGTAGACCTCCACGCACGGTATGTCACAGGTCAACTGGCTCATCTGAAATCAATATTGATTTGACGTTAGCAAAGTGTATAAGATTCTTTAGGAGTTGTACCTCGCTTAAGTTATTTGGACCATAGGAAACAAAATGGCAGCCATTTGGAGAAAAAAAAAATTGTTTTTTCATCGATTTTTCGATTTCGTCGGCCAAGTAAAAATATTTGTAGTTGATGGAGCGGAATAAAAGTGGTACAACTCCTAGACAATTTAGTTAGCTTCATCAGAAACAAAGAATCATGCCAATCGGTTCAGTAGATTTAAAGTTACCATACCGCACGATAAAAAAAAAGTCATTTAGAGAAAAAAGCGTTTGAATTTTTGACTACATATAAATGCAATATTATGCAACTTACGTTCAATCTGCTATTCCGGGTCCATAAACTAGCCATTCCTCTTCCTCATAGAGGGCATTCTGCTTGATCTGGTCCATCCTGCACTGCTCCAGAGCCGCTCGTACGGCCAGTGACAAGCGGCGAATGCTTGGCGAACTGTGTCGAATAGAGTCCCAGAGTGACGTCTATCATTGTCATGGTCTTCAGATTTGCTGAATACCCTTCGTTGAAGCTGCTCACACCAGGAAAGTCGCAATCTCCACAGTCTTTGCACCAGAATGCAAATGCTTGGGGGCTAAGTTCCAAACACATGCGTTCAAACTTTCATTTGAATTTTGTGTGTTTCCTCCCAAGCACTGGTACAATAACTTGTCCTCTGAAAGAGCCTCGTAGATTGGATGAACCACTTTTTGAACTTCTTTGGAGAGTGGCTGGTCGTGTTGGTGTTCATCCAGATGTCTGGTAGCCTCTGCAATGCACCACTTGCACCAACTAGTTTCCCCAGCTGGACAATTTTGGTGTTGTGGGTGGTCGTCTGTCGAACACTTGTGGAAGTACGTTGCCCAAAGTGCCTTCTTCATCTGTTCCAGCGAATTGGTATGCCGTCAAATTGCCAAGCCATAGTACATCGTAAGCTTCTTGATCACTTTATCAGTTTTAGTCATGGGCAAGCAAATAGAATAATTTTTCACGGCTACAGAGTAGAAATTCTAAAAAAAAACTGGTAAGTGAAAAAGGCCAGTTTCAGGCAGGTGCTATTTTTTTTTTTTTTTTTTTTTTGTTCAACCGCAAATAACAAACATTTCCATTCCATATTTGGAATAGCTTGGCAATTCCATATTAGGGGTGGATTCTAATCACTTTTATGGATCCAAAAACGCAATTAAACAAAAAATATCGAGTTTTTGAACCGAAAGATAGTAAGCCTTCCCTTAAACTCATACAGGCCCTCGGGAGTGATGAATGCAGTTTTCTCATGATCAGCCTCATCTACTTCGATTTGCCAGTATCCCACGTACATGTCCATGGATGAGAAAAACTTTGCGCACTTCAGACAATCTAGTGTATCGTCAATTCATGGAAGTGGGTAAACATTCTTTTTAGTTATCTTATTAAGCTTCCTGTAATCGACCCAAAAGTGCCAACTGCCATCCTTCTTCTTGACGAAAACCACTGCTGAAGACCATGGGTTCCGCGAAGGCTGAATGATCTCATTCTTCATAATTTTCTCTACCTTGTTGTGAATTATTCGACATTCCGTCGGTGCCACACGGTATGCTCTCTGGCTTACTGGTTGATGGTCTCCAGTGCTAAACCGGTGTTTCACCATCAGTTTGTCTAATTTGCTCTTCACCTGTGGATTGAAGCATTCAGAGAACTCTTGAAGAATGGCAAGTAGCTTCTTCTGTTGTTCCTTAGTGAGATCTGGTGATACTCAAGCTAGAAGATCTTGTCTCATAGCAGTAGCATCAATTTCGCCCACAGACTCAGCGTGGGAGGTTTCTATGACACTCAGCTGTTAGGCAATTAATGGCTCAGCGTTTGCTATGCACATGCATCTTGGAAAGATCTTCAGTTCTTAGCGACAATTAACTATCCACAATTCACTGAATCCATTCTTAAACAAGACGACAGAGACTGGGATGATTAAGTTATTCTTCACTGGTATGCTTCTCTTATATTCTACTACAAGATCAATGGGTTGCTGCATGGCATGACACATGACAGTTGCCTTTCTAGCACTGACAGAAGGAATGGTCACTTCATCCACCACACATAGTCTTTACCCACTCAGATGCGCATCTTCCTGTCCACAGTATCTCATCTCATCTAGCATAATATTTGAGCAACCACAGTCTATAATTGCCTGAGAAGCTTTCAAAAAGTCCCATCCGAGTATGACGTCATGACTACACTCTTGTAAGACGATCAATTCTGAGGGCTGTGTATGGACCCTTATACCCACACAAATGACACATCTTCCTGTAGGTTTTACATATTTCTCATTAGCCACCTTCAGCAGAGATGTTTTGTTGTTGACAAATGTGGTTTTCTGCAACTGGTGATGATACTTCTCCGAAATGACTGAATATGATGCTCCAGAGTCCACAAGAGCTTGGGCTCGTCAGCTATCCATGAGGATATCGACGTAGTTTCCTATCATTTTTGTAAGTGATCAGTGGCGGAGGATTTTTCTCTCCAGCGGCCTCACCTCCAAGGAACGTCGCACCTTTTAGTTTTCCAGGTTGCGGCAGCTAGGTGAGTGGCTGGAGCTTCTAAACAAAGGCGATGGGTACCTTGATCGGCATGTTGGGGAGTGCCCCCTCCAGCAGCTAGCTTGTGGTGATGGTGACCTTGTCGTCCTGCATCCACATCTTGTTCTTTACAGTTCAGGTGAATTTTGAACTCCATGCAACAGTCTAGTATCTTAACCACTACACCATGGTGACTGTGCTACTCAGCTTCTACTGCGACAATATGATAAAGTATAGCTGAAACAAAGAGCAGTTTAAGGTTTTAATTTTAGCTTTACCTTCTGACCATACTACTTCCATTTGTCAGGCCTAGTTGTTCAACTCTTCTTCAATTTTTCTAACAGGCCATGCACACAGCTGTGAATTTGCTGCCTAAATATTTTTCTGTCTGATTTATCCAGTTGTGTTATTCCTGCTTTCTTCAAACCTTGTTGTACTGCACTGAACTATTTTATTGATCCAATTTTAGCTTTACTATGACATTTTAGAATTTCATAAGATGTCTTGTTAATCTGATTGGTTTCATTCTTTTAATATGCCTGTAGAATTTTAGGCTGTATTTTTTTATATCTGAATAAATGGTGGTACACTTTTCAGTTTATTTATTTGCTCTTAGTCTGTATGTTCCTATTATGGTCTGTATATTTTTATATGATGTCAGCTGTCATCCTTGCACCAATCTCTCTGCCATTTGTAGCGATTGTTTAACAATGTGACTTTCCTTACACAGCTGCATTGTTTGTGAACACCATTATAGGTCTTTAGACTTTATCAAACAGGTAATTTATATATATCGTGAACAGCAGTAGTCCTGTTACACTACCTTGAGGTGCACCACTCATTGCTTTCCTTTAAGAATGACGTACTTAGTTAGTCTATTCAGAGGAAGTTTTAAATTCAGTCATTTATTCCATATGCATGTGTATAGTTTACTAGACATAGATATGGTACTGGTCAAAGGCTTTCTAGATGTCAAGGAACATGGAAAATTGAAATTCATTGTGTCACCAATTTTTATTTAAGACAGTGGGACATTAACTTTCTGTGTGAAAGCCATTCAAAAACAGAGGGTTATTCAATGACTAATGGAGAGCTGATTGATGGTAAATACTTGGGGGAAACAAGATAATAAACTTATGAATCAGGGAATAGATCGGAGTGAAAGACATAAATATGATTGCAAAGAAAGTGAAAATGAGCAGGGAACTTTATTGTTGGATCCTAAGAGGTAATGAAAGGCCTAGGTAATGACCAAATAAAAGCTGAATAGATTACCTTAGAAAACTTTTAGGAGCCCCATGCTTATCTGTAATTAAAGCGCAGTGGTCTAGCGGTTCTAGGCACACAGTCCGGAACCGCGCGACAGCTATGGTCACAGGTTCGAATCCTGCCTCGGGCATGGATGTGTGTGATGTCCTTAGGTTAGTTAGGTTTAAGTAGTTCTAAGTTCTAGGGGACTGATGACCACAGATGTTAAGTCCCATAGTGCTCAGAGCCATTTGAACCATTTGTAATTAAAGACCATATTGCACAGAGAAGTCTGGAAGAGTCCTTTGGGCTGCTGTGGTTGTAAATGGCTGAGGTGATGGTTGTGGTGGTGGTGGTGTATATCAGTTTAATGTTATTACATTATGAAATCTGAAACTTACAAGTATAATTATTGTTTTTAATTTGAGTTAAATAATGTACATTTTCCCTCCACTTACTAGATGGCTTTTTTAGTATGCTTTGGATAGGTAAGTGACCTTTGTTTTATACCATCATGTGAGGGAACATGCAAATGTCTTGTAATAGTCATATGACACTGCTAGCTGGGCTGTCTCCAATGTGTTCAACTGCCTAAATCGAAAAGGCTTAATGACTCTAATAAATTTGTGACCAGTTAAATATTGTGTTTCATATTTTTGTTTATTTATTGTTGGGGTGGGGGTTGAAATCTGGGACTGCATAGCATAAAGAGGTCTGTAACGTCCCCACCGGAGATTAGATTAGATTAGCTTTACTTTCATTCCAATTGATGGAGTTGGCTACCAATAAATCCTTTAGGCTTCTCTTAAACTGAATTTCGTTGGTTGTTAAGCTTTTTATGGCTGCTGGCAAGTTACTGAAATTGTGTGTTCCTGAATAATACACACCTTTTTGTACAAAAGTAAGTGACTTTAAATCCTTGTGAAGATTATTCTTATTTCTAGTATTGATTCCATGAATTGAGCTGTTGGTTTGAAAAAGTGATATATTTTTAATGACAAATTTCATTAAGGAATAAATATATTGGGAAGCAGTAGTTACCGTAGTATCCCTAGTTCCCTAAACAGGCTTCTGCAGGATGTTCTTGAGTTCACACCACATATAACTCTTATTGCACATTTTTGTGCCTGGAAAACTTTAGCTTGGCTTGATGAAGTACCCCAAAAAATAATCCCATATGACATTATGGAATGAAAGTAAGCATAGTATGCCAGTTTTTTCATTTTTATATCCCCTATGTCTGACACAATTCAAATTGCAAATAGAGATTTGTTAAGACACTTCAGCAGTTCTGTGTTGTGCTCCTCCCAGCTGAATTTATTATCAAGCTGTAATCCCGATTTAACATTGCCCA
Source organism: Schistocerca serialis cubense (assembly GCF_023864345.2). NCBI lineage: Eukaryota > Metazoa > Arthropoda > Insecta > Orthoptera > Acrididae > Schistocerca > Schistocerca serialis. The sequence continues at coordinate 835,403,510 of NC_064641.1, read as the reverse complement.
CTTCTTCTATCTGCTTGTCATCGTATGTTAGGCATATACTCGTTGGACACCCTTTACAAGTTCTGAACTGCATGTAGTATGTTTTTTTTTCAAAGTTTAGTGACAAAGAATTGACTAGGAACCAGTGAATAATGTCCACAAATATTTTAATAGCCGATCTTTCTAAGACTATACTTGATTTGATATTTATTGCAATGTTTGTATCATCGGCAAACAAAACGAACTTGGCATCTGGTAATGTTACTGATGAAAGGTCATTGATATATACAAGAAAAAGTAGGGGCCCTAAGACGGAACCTTGTGGGACCCCACATGTAATTAGTTCCCAGTTGGATGATGCCTGATTGCTTAATACATGTCTATTGCCTAGTAACACCCTTTGTTTCCTGGCAGAGATATAAAAGTTGAACCATTTTGGAGAATTTCCTATTAGACCATAATATTCTAATTTACTTAGAAGGATATTGTGATTTACACAGTCAAATGCCTTTGACAGATCACAAAATATACCAATTGCCTGCAATTTTTTGTCTAATGAATCAAGTACATTTTCACTGTAAGTGTAGATAGCCTTCTCAATATCAGAACCCTTTAGAAATCCAAACTGTGACTTTGAATGTATGTTAGTTGTGATAAGGTGGTTATAAAGCCGATTGTACGTTACTTTTTCTAAAATTTTTTAGAATGCTGGCAAAAGTGAAATTGGTCAGAAATTTGATGCTATTTCTTTATCTCCCCTCTTAAACAGTTGCTTAACTTCAGCATATTTCAACCATTCTGGAAATATTCCACTGATAAATGACTGGTTACACAGATAGCTTAATATGTTACTTAACTCAGAATCACATTCTATAATTAACTTTGTTAATATTTCATCATACCTACTAGATGTTTTTGATTTTAAAGATTTTATGATGGACATTACTTCTGCTGGGGTAGTGAGGTTCAAATTCATATTATGGAAATTACTTGAAATGTCTGGTATGAGATATTCCATAGCAGCATCTACAGAACCTGACAACTCAACGTTTTCAGTAACAGTTATAAAATGTTTGTTAAAAAGTTCTGCAACACTGTACACATCTGTCACCAATGTATCATTTACTCTTAATGCTATTTGTCTCTCTTCATGTCTGGTTCTACCAGTCTCTTCTTTCACTATATCCCATATTGTCTTTGCTTTGTTATCTGACATGACTATCTTTTCCTTGTAATATATTTGCTTTGTTGTCCATATTACAGTCTTTAATATTTTGGAGTATTTCTTGTAATTTGCTACAGCATCAACATCAGAACTGTTTCGGATTCACAGATACAGTTTTCTTTTTGTTTTACAAGATACCTCTATTCCTTGAGCAATCCATGGCTTCTTTGTAGACTTTGCTGTAACCTTGGTTAGTTTTGGGGGAAAACACTGTTCAAATAAGGTAAGCACTTTATTAGCAAAATATGAAAAATATAACTTTTCCTTCATGCCATGAGCACTGTAAACATCAGTCCAGTGAATTTCTCTGAGGAGTGCCCTAAAATAATAAATTTTTGACTCATTGATTACCCTCTTGAGCTCAGATTTAACAGATTATATATCTTGTTCAGTATTACATTTAACAGAAGGAACTGCATGTCATGGTCTGAGAGGCCGTTGACTATTGGTTTTGTAATATAATTTTGTTCATTGGGATTTTCTATAAAGATATTATCAACAGCTGTTTGTGAGCTACCCTAGTGGGGAACGTTACAGTGGGAATTAAGTTGGATGATAGTGTTACTAACTCAAATAAGTTCTTATTGGGAGAGTCTCTAAGGAAATCTACATTGAAATCGTGAGCAACCACTATTTCTTTGTTTTTGGTTGTTAAATGGGCCAGTGCAGCTTCAAGGTGGTTTGTGAACAGATTAAAGTTACCTGCAGGTGCTCGATATACCGTACACTTAACATTATGAAGGATTTTTTTCTACTTCTGTTGCACATGCATCCATATGCTGTTCTAGGCAAAATTTATGAATGTGTATGTTTTTAAATTTATGACAGTTCCTGATGAATGTGGCAACTCCTCCTTTCTCCATTTCTGCTTTACAAAAGTGAGATGCTAACCTAAATCCTGTAACACTTAAAAAGTTATATACCAGTGGTCACATGATGTTCAAAGAGGCAGATTATGTCAGCTGGGTTTGAGGACTCTAATTCATCTATGCAGATAATTAATTAATTAATTTTATTTCTCAGTTCTGAAATATTGTGATGCAATAAAGATAGCTGACATTTCACATTGACTGAGTTAAAATTGGGTAGAGTTGAAATTTCTGCTGATTGCTGAAAATTCTTCACCAATAGTTGTTTATACTGATGTAATAAGCTAGAATTATGGTTTTTGGTTTCTTTCTGAAACTGAAGGTTTGTCTCAGTCCTAACCTCCCTTAAAGTTAGGTTTCTTCCTGTCCTCCCTATCCTAAAAAAGGGTCTTTTATGAACCCTAAAACCACTGGTATTTTATCACTCATGGCAGTGTCTCCCCCCTTTAACTTTCCTACTATTTTCCCAATCAGTTTACCCGCTCTTTCCTGTTAAGGTGAACGCCATGCCTACTATAATCCCACATATTGAGAGAATCAACAGGAACCACATCAATGTGTGACCCTGCACTCGACATAAGTAGCCGTTCCAACTCCAAATTAACTCTTTTGACAGAAGAGTTCAAACGAGGTTGGTCGTGGTGCCCAAGAACAGATACAAACTCAACACTAGTATGCCTTGATGCTTGCCAGGTCACACTCTGTACTGTACCCAGGATCTCTGTCAATACTATCCTGGTCCACCCACTATAACCACAGTGAAATCTTTGCAAAGTGATCCTAAACCCTCTGTCACCTGCACCGGACCAGCACTAGGTTTAAAAAAAATTGGTACCCTGGTATTCTGATCCTAATTCATCCTGGGAACTACCTAATAACAACACTTTCTTTCTCTTTACTGATTTCCCTACATTCTTACTTTTCAATTTGCTGCTGAAAGTTTGTTGTGCCCTGTTTCTACACCTGAAGCTACTTGTGGCTCACCAGCTTCTAACTGAAGCAACAGGTCAAATCTATTTTCCACATTCACCACAAAGCTGTCAGACAAAGTTCTAGGCCTGTTCCTCCTGTTGCCTGTTGCCACTTCTCACCTCTCTTTACCCTTCTCCCTCCTTAACCTGTCAAGATCTCCCCTGGCCTTGTCTAACTCAGCCTGAAAGGTGGCAATTTTCCCCTCTTGTTCTAGTATCTTCCTATCTCTATTACATATCCTACAAAACCACTGATGAGTCTCATTTACTTCCCCTGATACCACACCACTACAGTCACCCACATGGAAAAAACTACAGCACCCATTACACCAAAGCCCTGACCTAACAGTTCTACGGCAAGTCAAGCACTTTTCACTCATGACAAACGTAATATTTTATTAAGAATAAGTCAGTTAAATTACAGATAAACACTAAAATATGATTCCTCAAATTTGGCCTATATGCCACTGTGTGTAAACAAAAAGAACAGTGCAAAGTTTCTGAAACAACAACTTAAACTTTACACTACTTTCCGGAAATGTGAGTTAAATAATGAAGAGGTACGCTACAGTTAAATTGTGGGAGAGAGCAAAGAACCACTAAATGAAATTCTATAGATTTGCTGCGGCAAAACGTAAACAGAAAATACGACTGTAACCCGACTGTACGATCTTTTCGCGTTTTCTGCTATATTACGTAAAGAAAAATGAAACCTTTAATGGTATGCTTAAAAAGCACACTAATACACCTATTTACCATGTAATCAGTACTAAACTAAATGTTTTTATATTCTAAAATGACTTATCTTTACGAGAACATCAAAACTCGCGGTAGTCGTCTGGCTGCAGGGTGATGCTAATGAAAGTGTCACATACCCTCACTCCATGAGATTTTGGAGAGGCTGTGAACTTAAACCATGAGTTGATGGGAAACCTTACATCACCACCATTCCTGTCCTTGCCACACAAATTCTAATATTGATGCTTTCTTCAAATTGGTGTCGCTTCATATGAGTGTCCCTATATGAGCATGTGACAGAGACCTCAGCTAAGGAACTGAGCAGTGTAGCACTGTGGTTAGCACACTGGACTCGCATTCAGGAGGACAACACGTCAAACCTTTGTCTTCCCATCCTGATTTCCATGATTTTCCTAAACCCTTTGAAAGGGCACATCCATTTTCCTTCTCCATTTTGCCTAAACTGAGCTTGTGCTCCTTCTCTAATGACCTCGTTGTCAATTGGACATTAAACACTGATGTTAGTAACATGTGCAAATAATTTACACCATTATATATAAAAACAAAGATGAGGTGACTTACCGAACGAAAGCGCTGGCAGGTCGATAGACACACAAACAAACACAAACATACACACAAAATTCAAGCTTTCGCAACAAACTGTTGCCTCATCAGGAAAGAGGGAAGGAGGGGGGAAGACGAAAGGAAGTGGGTTTTAAGGGAGAGGGTAAGGAGTCATTCCAATCCCGGGAGCGGAAGGACTTACCTTAGGGGGAAAAAAGGACAGGTATACACTCGCACACACGCACATATCCATCCACACATACAGACACAGTCTGCTTGTGTCTGTATGTGTGGATGGATATGTGCGTGTGTGCGAGTGTATACCTGTCCTTTTTTCCCCCTAAGGTAAGTCTTTCCGCTCCCGGGATTGGAATGACTCCCTACCCTCTCCCTTAAAACCCACTTCCTTTCGTCTTCCCCCCTCCTTCCCTCTTTCCTGATGAGGCAACAGTTTGTTGCGAAAGCTTGAATTTTGTGTGTATGTTTGTGTTTGTTTGTGTGTCTATCGACCTGCCAGCACTTTCGTTCGGTAAGTCACCTCATCTTTGTTTTTATATATAATTTTTCCCACGTGGAATGTTTCCTTCTATTATATTAATTTACACCATTCATAGACACATCAAAAAAGTACGGTACAAGCAGATGTTGTGGTGACATTGCTGCCCATATCATCACGTGAGGTGATTCCTTTCTGACTTGACTGGCTAACGAGGATTCTCTTTGGCCAAGACGACAATATTTCTGCCACGTGAGCTACAATAAATGACACATTCATCTGAAAACATAACTTTGGCATGGTTCACTGCATTTGGAAATTGAGTTTCAGTAACAAAATAAGGCATGCTAAATGTGCCCATTCTGATCTGTATCCAATAACTTGTTTATGAACATCAGTCATAAAGGTCTAACCACAAGGTCTATTTTCATGTGATCTCAAATTATTGTCATTGGTATACCAAGTTCCAAAGTATGGTTACGTGTTGACTTCATAGGAGATTGTTCAACTGAAGCAGAGACACTGGCACATGTTTCTTCTCGTGTCTTCTTCCCTCCACTCTGTGGTCTGTCTTTAACACTGCCAAAAACATAAGCACATCTTTCCCAATCCAGAAGTATTGTTCATGCATCAACACAGTTGTCACTAAGTGCTCCTCAGTAGTGCTTCTGTGAGTGCTCACATCTGCCATGGCTATAAATTAAAACTCCACTGCGACTGGGGAAACATGTAAACGTGAATTCCAACAATTGATTCCAACAATGATAAGTAACATATCTACCAACCTTCATAACAACATTTGATACTAAACAGGGGTTACAGACGTATGGGGGCTTCTCGTCTTATCTTGTACATCCAGGAGGAAAGGTTCCAGATGATAAAGGATTGAAGTGATTGGCAAACCAGTGCAAAGAAACCGAATGTATAACAGAAGGAACATCACCATCACATCCAAGCACTTCTAATGAAAATGCCGGGTACACACACTATGTGATCTAAAGTATCTGGATACCCCCAAAAACACAGGTTTTTCATATTAGGTGCATTGTGCTGCCACCTACTTCCAGGTACTCCATATTGGCGACTTCACTAGTCATTAGACGTCGTGAGAGAGCAGAATGGGGCACTCCGCGGAGCTCACGGACTTCGAACGTTGTCTGGTGAATGTGTGTCACTTGTGTCATACATCTGTATGCGAGATTCCCACACTCCTTAACATCCATAGATCCACTCTTTCTGATGTGATAGTGAAGGGGAAACATGGAGTGACATGTACAGCACAAAAGCGTACAGGCCGACCTCGTCTGTTGACTGACAGAGACAGCCGGCAGTTGAAGAAGGTCGTAATGTGTAATAGGCAGACATCTATTCAGACCTCCAAACTGCATCAGGATCCACTGCAAGTACTACGACAGGTAGGCGGGAGGTGAGAGAACTTGGATTTCATGGTTGAGCAGCTGCTCATAAGCCACCCATAACACTGGTAAATGCCAGATGATGCCTCACTTGGAGTAAGGAGTGTAAACATTGGATGATTGAACAGTGGAAAAATGTTGTGTGGAGTGACAAATCACAGTACACGATGTGGCGATCCGATGGTAGCATGTGGTATGGCAAATGCCTGGTGAACATCATCTGCCAGCGTGTGTAGCGCCAACAGTAAAATTCGGAGGCAGTGGTGTTATGGTGTGGCCATGCTTTTCATGGAAGGGGCCTGCACCTCGTGTTGTTTTGCATTGCACTATCACAGCACAGGCCTATATTGATGTTTTAAGCACATTCTTGCTTCCCACTGTTGAAGAGCAGTTCGGGGATGTCGATTGCGTCTTTCAACATGATCGAGCACCAGTTCATAATTTCACAGCCTGTGGTGTAGAGGTTACACAACAATAACATCACTGTAGTGGACTAAGCTGCACAGAGTCCTAACCTGTATCCTATAGAATACCTTTGGAATGCTTTGGAACGCCAACTTCATGCCACACCTCACCGATCGACATTGATACCTCTCTTCAGTGCAGAACTCCATGAAGAATGGGCTGCCATTCCCCAAGAAACCTTCCAGCACCTGATTGAACGTATGTCTGCAAGAGTGGAAGCTGTCATCAGGGCTAAGGGTGGGCCAACACCGTATTGAATTCCAGCATTACCCATGGAGGGCGCCACAAACTTGTGAGTCATTTTCAGCCAGGTGTCTGGATGCTTTTGATCACATAGTGTATGGCAGTCTTATGTTATAGAGTCAATTGCCTATTGAAATATATAATTATCTATTACAAAAAGTATCATTCAAAATTTCTTCACAATAGTTTTTTGGTTTTGTGTCTGTAAGCAAGTTGAATTTGTAAGTTTTATACTGAAAAAACTTGGCGATGATGGTGAAACTTTATTGCACCATATACTTTTCACATATGATTTGGCATTTGACATCTCTGTATCAGCTTGCTTAATTGCCGCATTTAGTAATCATACCAACCAACAGAACCCTATCATTACACTAATTTTTCCCCAAAAAGTGAGTGTCTATTGTGACCTGCCCCATGTTATTGTTATTTAGTTTCTCTTCTAAGCAACAAGCACCATAACTGAAGATGTTTATCTGAGTTTACTTTCCAATAAATTAAAGATTTGGGAATAAAATTGTTTTAATATATGGTGGAGCATCCCTGGATTTCTTCCTAAGAGTGTGTGTGTGTGTGTGTGTGTGTGTGTGTGTGTGTGTGTGTGTGTGTCTCAAGTGTGAAGCTCTGTAACTCACGGATTGGATGAGGTGATGCAATCCTGTGGCTTCTACAAAGCATAAAGCTTAAACTTCTAGACATTTCTTCTAGGAAATGTATCAGATATAATGTTTACAATGAACAAATTACTGATGTTAACTACATACAATATGAAATCGTAGCTGCAACTGAAATACTATTTTCCAAAGTTGCTTCACTCAACACTGACTATGTTTTCTGGACTTTTCTGGAACTATTAATGGTGCTCACATCAAATGTATGACAATAGATAGAAAACTTTATACGTTTTTGAATGATACAGTAAATGATATGTTGGTGATTGTTTATCTTTTGAGCTGTACAATTTTATAATCCCAGAATTTTATTTTAACCACCCTCTTACCAGTATGGGGGCATTATTTTTAAACTTCCGTAGATAGTGAAATTATTTTAGTCACATCTCTGATAAATTAATTACCAGTAATGGGGGCATTATTTTTAAACTTCCGTAGATAGTGAAATTATTTTAGTCACATCTCTGATAAATTAATTACTTCCTTGACAGTTGCAGCATCAGTGAAGGGTATTAAAAGCTCTTCCTGCTGCTGACAGAATTAGATGTCACCTGTTCATTTGGCCTGATTGCTAGAAAAGTAAATGTACTATCAGTTTTTAAGCATGAAACAGGGATCTGAATTGGTAATGGCATTTAGAGCATAAATTCTTGCTCGTTTATTTCTTAAGATGCTAGAAATGTAAGACACATCTAAATTCAAGGCAAATGCATCACATATGATGTAGCAGACACAAGATTGCCATAGTCACAGATATTTATGAGTTTAACGAGACCATTGATGAAAATTGATGAAAATGTGCTCAGATCCAAAATTCCAGAGTGTCTTTGGTTAAATACAGCCAAATCACAAATGAACCCTCTCCTTCTGAATCCTGTGATTTCTTCTGTGTTCTTTTTTTTTTTCACAGTGATGAATAGTCAAACTACCCGCAGGTTGTTGGTGGTTCTATTTCATCTAAGTAACTCCTTTAGAATTTATTATTCTTTATTTTTCTTATCATTTAGCATTTGTTTCTCCCAATACAGCATTGGCATGATCTTCACTCAATCAAGGATTTACTTGTTTTCTTTAGATTTTATCTATTCCCTTTTCCCCCTGATGCTTTATAAGTTGCAAAAACTTGAGATTTGATGAGTGGTTTTTCCATCTGTGGTTTAACCCTTCTTACTGCAGTACTTTTATTCCAGATATTTATGAAAAGATGCTTTAGTCACAAATACACAGTTAATTTACATTTTTGTCCATTGTATTTGATAATATATCCTCATGGGAAAAATTATATATAAAAACAAAGATGAGGTGACTTACCGAACAAAAGCGCTGGCAGGTCGATAGACACACAAACAAACACAAACACACACACAAAATTCAAGCTTTCGCAACAAACTGTTGCCTCATCAGGAAAGAGGGAAGGAGAGGGGAAGACGAAAGGAAGTGGGTTTTAAGGGAGAGGGTAAGGAGTCATTCCAATCCCGGGAGCGGAAAGACTTACCTTAGGGGGAAAAAAGGACAGGTATACACTCGCACACACGCACATATCCATCCACACATACAGACACAAGCAGACATATTTTCTCAGGCTTGTCTGACATTTGGCATTACCCCCAAAGGCCTCACACTCAAAGTTCCCATCTCTGGCTGCAACCCTTCCTTCCATCAGTCCCTATACCAGTTCCAAACTGAACAATCCATTGCCCTCACCCACCTAATCCTTCACCTACACATCAACTCGGCCAATGAACACACCCGTCAACTCCTATCCTTAATAAAAGTCCTTAATCTTTCCTCCCCCACATCCACACCGGCTGTTCAGAGCATCCTCCTACAGGCCAACCGTAAATTAGAACAGCATGCCACCCTCCACCTCAAAAAACTATCCAATCTCCTGGTTTCCCACCTCCGGAAAGGCAACTCACTCACCCTTCACAACCTTTCCAGCAAACCTCAACCTCCTCTCATTGCACACAAACCCAGTCTCTCCCATCTACTCAATCTCCCACTTCCAGCTCCACTCCCTCCAAAACCTCAAAATTCCGATCAACACAATCTGGAACCACAACACCCTAATTCAGTAGTTAACCTTTCCTCCAAACCTCTCTCCCAATCCGAAACCTCTGTCCTATCCAAAGGCCTCACCTTCAGCCCCACTCCCCGATTCAACCAAACAGCCCTCGTCAAAGATTTACTGTCCTACACCCGTACTCTCTGCTGGAAGTATCACTTTGCCACGAAGAAAAATGATCCTAATCCTACTCCTAATGATCCGACTCCTCAAGACACCATCCAAATTGAACCCTGCCTGGAACAGTTCCGTCCTCCGTCACAGCGGGACCCACCTCCTCTTCCTCAAAATCACCCTCTCCAAACCTTCCAGGAATTTCTGACTTCCAGCCTTGCATCTCAATCCTTCTTAAAAAACCTTAATCCTACACCCAACATCACCACTGCTGAAGCCCAGGCTATCCGTGATCTGAAGGCTGACCGATCCATCGTCATTCTTCCGGCGGACAAGGGTTCCACGACCGTGGTGCTTGATCGTCGGGAGTATGTGGCTGAGGGACTGCGTCAGCTTTCAGACAACACCACATACAAAGTTTGCCAAGGTAACCCCATTCCCGATGTCCAGACGGAGCTTCGAGGAATCCTCAGAACCTTAGGCCCCCTGCAAAACCTTTCACCTGACTCCATCAACCTCCTGACCCCACTGACACCCCGCACCCCTACCTTCTACCTTCTTCCTAAAATCCACAAACCCAATCATCCCGGCCGCCCCATTGTAGCTGGTTACCAAGCCCCCACAGAACGTATCTCTGCCTACGTAGATCAACACCTTCAACCCATTACATGCAGTCTCCCATCCTTCATCAAGGACACCAACCACTTCCTTGAACGCCTGGAATCCTTACCCAATCTGTTACCCCCGGAAACCATCCTTGTAACCATTGATGCCACGTCCTTATACACAAATATTCCGCACGTCCAGGGCCTCGCTGCGATGGAGCATTTCCTTTCACGCCGATCACCTGCCACCCTACCTAAAACCTCTTTCCTCATCACATTAGCCAGCTTCATCCTGACCCACAACTTCTTCACTTTTGAGGGCCAGACATACCAACAATTAAAGGGAACAGCCATGGGCACCAGGATGGCCCCCTCGTACGCCAACCTATTCATGGGTCGCTTAGAGGAAGCCTTCTTGGTTACCCAAGTCTGCCAACCCAAAGTTTGGTACAGATTTATTGATGACATCTTCATGATCTGGACTCACAGTGAAGAAGAACTCCAGAACTTCCTCTCCAACCTCAACTCCTTTGGTTCCATCAGTTTCACCTGGTCCTACTCCAAATCCCATGCCACTTTCCTTGACGTTGACCTCCACCTGTCCAATGGCCAACTTCACACGTCCGTCCACATCAAACCCACCAACAAGCAACAGTACCTCCATTATGACAGCTGCCACCCATTCCACATCAAACGGTCCCTTCCCTACAGCCTAGGTCTTCGTGGCAAACGAATCTGCTCCAGTCCGGAATCCCTGAATCATTACACCAACAACCTGAAAACAGCTTTCGCATCCCGCAACTACCCTCCCGACCTGGTACAGAAGCAAATAACCAGAGCCACTTCCTCGTCCCCTCAAACCCAGAATCCCCCACAGAAGAACCACAAAAGTGCCCCACTTGTGACAGGATACTTTCCGGGACTGGACCAGACTCTGAATGTGGCTCTCCAGCAGGGATACGACTTCCTCAAATCCTGCCCTGAAATGAGATCCATCCTTCATGAAATCCTCCCCACTCCGCCAAGAGTGTCTTTCCGCCGTCCACCTAACCTTCGTAACCTGTTAGTTCATCCCTATGAAATCCCCAAACCACCTTCCCTACCCTCTGGCTCCTATCCTTGTAACCGCCCCCGATGCAAAACCTGTCCCATGCACCCTCCCACCACCACCTACTCCAGTCCTGTAACCCGGAAGGTGTACACGATCAGAGGCAGAGCCACGTGTGAAAGCACCCACGTGATTTACCAACTGACCTGCCTACACTGTGATGCATTCTATGTGGGAATGACCAGCAACAAACTGTCCATTCGCATGAATGGACACAGGCAGACAGTGTTTGTTGGTAATGAGGATCACCCTGTGGCTAAACATGCCTTGGTGCACAGCCAGCACATCTTGGCACAGTGTTACACCGTCCGGGTTATCTGGATACTTCCCACCAACACCAACCTATCCCAACTCCGGAGATGGGAACTTGCCCTTCAGTATATCCTCTCTTCTCGTCATCCGCCAGGCCTCAATCTCCGCTAATTTCAAGTTGCCGCCACTCATACCTCACCTGTCTTTCAACAACTTCTTTGCCTCTACACTTCTGCCTCGACTGACATCTCTGCCCAAACTGGTCTTTAAATATGTCTGCTTGTGTCTGTATGTGTGGATGGATATGTGCGTGTGTGCGAGTGTATACCTGTCCTTTTTTCCCCCTAAGGTAAGTCTTTCCGCTCCCGGGATTGGAATGACTCCTTACCCTCTCCCTTAAAACCCACTTCCTTTCGTCTTCCCCTCTCCTTCCCTCTTTCCTGATGAGGCAACAGTTTGTTGCGAAAGCTTGAATTTTGTGTGTGTGTTTGTGTTTGTTTGTGTGTCTATCGACCTGCCAGCGCTTTTGTTCGGTAAGTCACCTCATCTTTGTTTTTATATATAATTTTTCCCACGTGGAATGTTTCCTTCCATTATAATAATATATCCTCAGATATAAAAATCATGTAGCAACTATTATAAACCTGAAGTTAATATTGTATTATCTTTGGATGTAATTATTTTACAGAAAAGGCATTTCACAAGATTATAATAACCCATTATTGATACCTGCTGGATCGGATTCAATGGAGCAAATAGGAAGAGGGTTTGGCTCACTCCCTCAGAAAGGGGCTGGTTCAGCTCTGGAGAGATGGAAACACAGCTTCACAACTCACTTTCCACAGGTATAGATCACATTGTGTGTGTGTGTGTGTGTGTGTGTTTGTGTGTGTGTGAGAGAGAGAGAGAGAGAGAGAGAGAGAGAGAGAGAGAGAGAGCAGTGTGATAGGTGAGAATGTATGTGCATGCATCATGTTAGCTCACATTTAGATATTGTTACCTGAATAAGAGTTAAATACAAATAATAGATACCAAACTATCTTGTGTTAGGTACAGAGAAAAAATTGTATATACTTTCATACTCATAGCTCTATGGGAAGTAATGTAATACAGCACCTCAGTTTCATTTTTTATACTTATATCATGAATTCCACAGTAAGTAGATATGACACTATCACATGACAGACAATCCAAAGGTTGTACAAAAATTTCAAGAGGATGTTGCATGTAGACATAGTAGTAAATTACTCTGTTAAATTTCCAAATCTAACTAACTTAAACTGTATAGTGTGCGCAAAAACAGTGATAAAAGTTGTTTGAATGTGCCCAGTGGTACTTTGTGGGCTCATCTGTCATGTTTGGTGAATTTAAATATGATAAATCCGTTGTGTGAATGTGGTTTACCGGACTGTAACCATCAACAAATTGTGAACATGAAACTTAATGCTGGTTTGGAAGAATCTTTGGTAGAAATACTCAGAAAAGAAGTTTCAGTAAAAGAAAATTATTTGCGGAATATTAAATAGTATGAACACAACTCAACATTGAAGAATATGTGCAGGACAGGGTACAGGGTGCACCCATCTGCAGGTGGTCGCTCATGTCGGCACCAATGATGTGTGTCGCTATGAATCGGAGGAAATCCTCTCTGGCTTCCGGCGGCTATCTGATTTGGTGAAGACTGCCAGTCTCGCTAGTGGGATGAAAGCAGAGCTCACCATCTGCAGCATCGTCGACAGGACTGACTGCGGACCTTTGGTACAGAGCCAAGTGGAGGGTCTGAATCAGAGGCTGAGACGGTTCTGCGACCGTGTGGGCTGCAGATTCCTCGACTTGCGCCATAGGTTGGTGGGGTTTCGGGTTCCGCTGGATAGGTCAGGAGTCCACTACACGCAACAAGCGGCTACACGGGTAGCAGGGGTTGTGTGGCGTGGGCTGGGCGGTTTTTTAGGTTAGATGGCCTTGGGCAAGTACAGAAAGGGCAACAGCCTCAACGGGTGCAGGGCAAAGTCAGGACATGCGGGGACCAAGCAGCAATCGGTATTGTAATTGTCAACTGTCGAAGCTGCATTGGTAAAGTACCAGAACTTCAAGCGCTGATAGAAAGCACCGAAGCTGAAATCGTTATAGGTACAGAAAGCTGGCTTAAGCCAGAGATAAATTCTGCCAAAATTTTTACAAAGTTACAGACTGTGTTTAGAAAGGATAGATTGCATGCAACCGGTGGTGGAGTGTTCGTCGCTGTTATTAGTAGTTTATCCTGTAGTGAAGTAGAAGTGGATAGTTCCTGTGAATTATTATGGGTGGAGGTTACACTCAACAACCGAACTAGGTTAATAATTGGCTCCTTTTACCGACCTCCCGACTCAGCAGCATTAGTGGCAGAACAACTGAGAGAAAATTTGGAATACATTTCACATAAATTTTCTCAGCATGTTATAGTCTTAGGTGGAGATTTCAATTTACCAGATATAGACTGGGACACTCAGATGTTTAGGACGGGTGGTAGGGACAGAGCATCGAGTGACATTATACTGAGTGCACTATCCGAAAATTACCTCGAGCAATTAAACAGAGAACCAACTCGTGGAGATTACATCTTGGACCTACTGATAACAAACAGACCCGAACTTTTCGACTCTGTATGTACAGAACAGGGAATCAGTGATCATAAGGCCGTTGCAGCATCCCTGAATATGGAAGTTAATAGGAATATAAAAAAAGGGAGGAAGGTTTATCTCTTTAGCAAGAGTAATAGAAGGCAGATTTCAGACTACCAAACAGATCAAAACGAAAATTTCTGTTCCGACACTGACAAAATTGAGTGTTTATGGAAAAAGTTCAAGGCAATCGTAAAATGCGTTTTAGACAGGTACATGCCGAGTAAAACTGTGAGGGACGGGAAAAACCCACCGTGGTACAACAACAAAGTTATGAAACTACTGCGAAAGCAAAGAGAGCTCCACTCCAAGTTTAAACGCTGCCAAAACCTCTCAGACAAACAGAAGCTAAACGATGTCAAAGTTAGCATAAGGAGGGCTCTGCGTGAAGCGTTCAGTGAATTCGAAAGTAAAATTCTATGTACCGACTTGACAGAAAATCCTAGGAAGTTCTGGTCTTACGTTAAATCAGTAAGTGGCTCGAAACAGCATATCCAGACACTACGGGATGATGATGGCATTGAAACAGAGGATGACACGCGTAAAGCTGAAATACTAAACACCTTTTTCCAAAGCTGTTTCACAGAGGAAGACCGCACTGCAGTTCCTTCTCTAAATCCTCGCACAAACGAAAAAATGGCTGACATCGAAATAAGTGTCCAAGGAATAGAAAAGCAACTGGAATCACGCAATAGAGGAAAGTCCACTGGACCTGACGGGATACCAATTCGATTCTACACAGAGTACGCGAAAGAACTTGCCCCCCTTCTAACAGCCGTGTATCGCAAGTCTCTAGAGGAACGGAGGGTTCCAAATGATTGGAAAAGAGCACAGATAGTCCCAGTATTCAAGAAGGGTCGTCGAGCATATGCGCAAAACTATAGACCTATATCTCTGATGTCGATCTGTTGTAGAATTTTAAAACATGTTTTTTGCTCGAGTATCATGTCGTTTTTGGAAACCCAGAATCTACTATGTAGGAATCAACATGGATTCCGGAAACAGCGATCGTGTGAGACCCAACTCGCTTTATTTGTTCATGAGACCCAGAAAATATTAGATACAGGCTCCCAGGAGATGCTATTTTTCTTGACTTCCGGAAGGCGTTCGATACAGTTCCGCACTGTCGCCTGATAAACAAAGTGAGAGCCTACGGAATATCAGACCAGCTGTGTGGCTGGATTGAAGAGTTTTTAGCAAACAGAACACAGCATGTTGTTATCAATGGAGAGATGTCTACAGACGTTAAAGTAACCTCTGGCGTGCCACAGGGGAGTGTTATGGGACCATTGCTTTTCACAATATTATATAAATGACCTAGTAGATAGTGTCAGAAGTTCCATGCGGCTTTTCGCGGATGATGCTGTAGTATACAGAGAAGTTGCAGCATTAGAAAATTGTAGCGAAATGCAGGAAGATCTGCAGCGGATAGGCACTTGGTGCAGGGAGTGGCAACTGACCCTTAACATAGACAAATGTAATGTATTGCGAATACATAGAAAGAAGGATCCTTTATTGTATGATTATATGATAGTGGAACAAACACTGGTAGCAGTTACTTCTGTAAAATATCTGGGAGTATGCGTGCGGAACGATTTGAAGTGGAATGATCATATAAAATTAATTGTTGGTAAGGCGGGTACCAGGTTGAGATTCATTGGGAGAGTGCTTAGAAAATGTAGTCCATCAACAAAGGAGGTGGCTTACAAAACACTCGTTCGACCTATACTTGAGTATTGCTCATCAGTGTGGGATCCGTACCAGATCGGTTTGACGGAGGAGATAGAGAAGATCCAAAGAAGAGCGGCGCGTTTCGTCACAGGGTTATTTGGTAACCGTGATAGCGTTACGGAGATGTTTAATAAACTCAAGTGGCAGACTCTGCAAGAGAGGCGCTCTGCATTGCGGTGTAGCTTGCTCGCCAGGTTTCGAGAGGGTGCGTTTCTGGATGAGGTATCGAATATATTGCTTCCCCCTACTTATACCTCCCGAGGAGATCACGAATGTAAAATTAGAGAGATTAGAGCGCGCCACGGAGGCTTTCAGACAGTCGTTCGCCCGTGAACCATACGCGACTGGAACAGGAAAGGGAGGTAATGACAGTGGCACGTAAAGTGCCCTCCGCCACACACCGTTGGGTGGCTTGCGGAGTATAAATGTAGATGTAGATGTAGACAGAAACCAACAGGAGAGATATATTAAGCCTAAGAACTCTGCTCATTTAGGGTGAAGAACAGAGAAATTAGTGTTACAAACAGAGAACAAATCTGATATTCTTGAACATGAAGATTCTAAATCAGAAGGAAACGGAATGACAAGAAAAACTGGTGATTGGGAAAATAGCGAGAAATCTCAAATAAGAGTGGATGCAAAAGTCAATCGTACATATAACCATGTACTGAAGGCAAAATGCAAAATACATTTTTTTGCAGACAATCATGATAGGGAAATCACCAAAATATTGTGTAATGCTCAACAAAGATTTGGCATAACTGGAACTGTCAAATCAGGCTCGCCTTTATCTGAAATTCTAAAAAAATGTGAAAACTACTTTAAATCTGGAAGCAAGTGTATTGTGATAGCAGGTGCAAATGACATTTACTGTAATGAAAGTAGGTGGACAATGAGGGTTTGAAAGATAAACTTCAAAATAAGCCACAAATTATCTTCTTTGTTGTGGCTATTCCACGAGGCATGATTTAATAGAAAAATCATGTGTTAGTAGTGAAATCATGAACATTAATGGGAAACTACAAAAGATCTGTAAATCATTTCTCATTGCCACTTGCAGCTGCAAGGACATAGCTTATTGATATGCTTTCAGCAGCAGGAGCCATCAGACAATTGGACTTCAGCCATTGCTCTGCCCAAAAAGCATGTGACATGAACAGGTACCCATTGTTGCAACCCCTTGCAAAAAACTAGTGCCCAGACTGCATCCTGAAGCATATAAATGTGTTGACACAAATTCTGGGTGGGGTGGGGTGGGGTGGGGGGGGGGGGGGGGGGAGTGGGGGAGTGGTTGGAGTATAATAGACAGTTGTGATTGATGCAACTGACCATTAAGTTTTTCAGCTGGGCTGGATTCATCCTGTGGAGAGGAGCAGTAGGAGACAAGAAATGGTTGAGCACTCTTTTGAGATCATGATGTTGGTGCAGCTTCACCAGTTGAGTTTTAAAAGTGTGGACAAATGTCTCTGCCACTCTGTTGGAAGTGAGGTGGTACAAGGTTGTGCTGTTTTCTGCACATTGATGATGTTGAGTGCATCTGTGAAACATGTGGAAAATTGCTGCTGGCATCTGTCTTGATCAAACAAGGGTAGTACAGAAAGGGTCCTGCGAAATCTAGATGAATGAAACACTGCAGGTATGTCATGTCAGGCCAAGAAAGAAAGTGCTGCCTGCTTGCTTTGACTTTTTTGCACGCTGCAACCGTGTATTCTATATCTTTGCTTTTTGATGAGAATCATACCACAATGACCATGAAGTAATGTCAAAATTGTTGGAGCACTTGCGGAATGGCCACTATGTGTGGCTATTATCTCCTTGGATCAAAAGGACACCACTGTGAATGAACAACTCACATTGGTGATACCAATAGGTCTCAACATCAGGATGTTCAGGAGTCTTGTGATCCCCCGGCCAACCATTCTCCACCAATTGTGTGACTTCTCAAAGGACTGGGTCCTCCAGTGACTGCGGTGTCAAGGGGTAAGCTGGCCACTGGTGCCTTGGCTTCTGCATCAGTATGAAAGTAGACTTCAGGAGCAGCATCAGACTCGGTGTTGTGACCTACTGAGAGATGTTATAGGGTGTCCACAATGGCTTGTTGTGCTGTGGACCAATACCAGGTGTCATAGTGATTCCCTGGGAGGGATGGTGCCCATTTCTGCAGGCATTGGGCATGAGCATTGAACAGTGCTAACAAAGGCTCACGACATGTTAACAGAATAAATTGACATCCTTACACATAATTGTGAAATTTCTTCACTGCAAAAATGATAGCTGTATCTTCCTTTTCAAACTGAATTTCATTTTGCTGTGCCGACCTTAACATCTTGGAAATCTAATGGGGTATTCACATACATGTAAGGAAAGTTGGTTTTCATATGACTCAACTCTGTCTTTGTGAGAAAGAACAGCCCCCAAGCTGTAATTGTCCCTTAACATTCTTGAAAAGGAGCTGAGGTAGTGGTTTGATGGTAGCTGCCACATGAGGAATGAATTTTCCGTAATAGTTCAGTGGACCTAAGATGGATTTGAGCTGTTTCGCATCTCTGGGGGCCGATAGGTTTTATGTAGCCTCTACATGATGCAGATTGGGGTGGACCCCTGAAGCACTGAAAACCTGATACAGATATTCTACTTGCAGCTAGAAAAAAACAGCATATTTCCTTATTGCATTTCAAATAAACTCATTGGGAACAAGGAGTACAAATTAGTTGCTTGGTCCTATGTATTTTTACCAGTGATCATGAAGCTCACAAACAAAATTTGTGGCTCAGTTGAGGATTTCTTCCCGGGTATGACACAGCATGTTATCTTGGATGGGGAGTCATTGACAGATGTAGAAGTAACTTGAAGCATGCCACAGTGAAGTGCATCGAGACCCTTGCTGTTTGTTTTATGTAAGTAACCTGACAGACAGTATTAATAGCATGTTTTATGTAAGTAACCTGACAGACAGTAGTAATAGCAACCTGAGAATTTTTTCAAATGATGAAGCCATATATTACGAGATTCTGTCTGAAAAAAAATCTGCACATATATTTAATGAGATATTGATAAGGTTTCAAAGTAGTGCAAAGATACACAGTTCACTTTAATTCTTCAGAAATACAAAATTGTAAACTTCACAAAAAGGAAATAAAAATGTAATATCCTATGACTACAATATCAGCAAGACACAGTTGACATCAGTCAGCTCATACAAATATCTGGTTGTAACATTTTTTATGGATATGAAATGGAACGATCACATAGAATCAGAAGTGCAGGTGCCAGACTTTGGTTCATTGGTATGATACTGGAAAAATGAAATCAGTCTGCAAAGAAGATTACTTACAAATATAATATAGAATTTGTTCAAGTGTGTGGAACCTATTCCAAATATGAGTCTCAGGGGATATTGAATGTATGCAAAGAAAGACAGCATGTATGGTCAGAGGTTTGTTTAACCCTTGGGAGAGCGTGATGGATATGCTGAAAAACCTGAGCTGATAGACATTTGAACATAATTGTCAACTATCCTTTAAGCCTACTTAAAGAGTTACAAAAACTGTTAAGTGACAGGTCTAGGAATGTACTACAACTTCCAATGTGTCACTCTATAGGGACCATGAGGGCAAGGTCAAACTAATTACAGAATGTATAGTAAAATTGAAGCAGCTATTCCTTCACTCTTCATATGTAAGTGGAAAGGGAAGATCAATAATAAGCTCTACATGGGAAGTACTCTCTGCCAAGCACTTTACAGTGGTTTGCAGAGTATAGATGTAGATTTAATAAGATGTTGTACTACTACTAAAGCCAGAATTACAGAAACTAGAACTGACGTCATTAACAGACCCTGAAAGTTGCATTAGTCAGATCAAGCTTCTGGTAATTTACTAATCATATCTTTCATTTATTAATCATATCTTAACTGAACCTTTATAACCAGAAACTTTAATTCCTTTTAATACTTTAGTGGCTAACCACAAATGTAGCTCAGGTTTTGATAATGCTCTTGGAAAACTATGCATGAGTGTAAGCCAAGCCACTGTATTGTAGTAGTAGTAGTAGTAGTAGTAGTAGTGGTGGTAGTAGTTGTATCAGCAGCTTTATTCATTCGTAGATGTCTTTTTACAAGGATATAGGACATGTCAAAGTACTTACAAATTTAGATCAATTTAAAATAAGCTAATTAATATACACATATGTTTACAGACTTCTAGTTAGAGACAATCATTAGATTTACTCCTGGTATACAATACTTTTTTTTACAAATAACTTATTAAATATTTTAATGCCACATTGTTGACTCATATCTCACTATCAGTCACTGCACACACATTGTTTCATAACATTCACTCACAACACACACACACACACACACACACACACACACACACACACTAGTGATCTCTGGGCCATTTTCTGTACCACAACTTCCCATTTGCTATCCTGAAAAACTGAGTGAGCATCCCTCCATAATGAGTGAAATGTTGAGCTCAGAAAGAGGAAGAGGTGTTAGTATTGTGCCATACATAGCTTGGGGGTAAGTATTTCTAGAAAGGAAAAAAAAGAAGGAACAAAACATCAAGTGAAGGTGTTATGTGGAATGTTGGATATTTTATTATCATTATTATTATTATTATTATTATTATTATTATTTATTTGTATAACTCTTTTTTATCAAACCCCTACTCTGTATTAGCTAAGTAATCCTTCAATGTATAAAGTGTATTGCATAACAGGTACTTTGTAGCTACCTTTTTAAATAAGTGTATTTTTGCAATTTCTTTAATCTCTTTTGGAAATTTATTGTACAGTTTTATTCCTTGGTAGAAAATGCTGTTTTGAGTTTTATATTTATTTTTTCTTGGTAAATGTAAGTTGAGTCTATCTCTTGTTGCATGTTCATGGACAGAGCTGTGTGTGCATTAATTACCAATGTTATTTTTGATGTGTACAACTGACGTAAATGTATTCACATGGAGCAGTTAAAATCCCCAGTATTTTAAAGAGATCTTTACAATGAGCTCGACTAGCATTTTTGGTTATTATTCTTATAGCTCTTTTCTGGCGTTCTACAGATCGGAGCATGGAATGTCAGATCCCTTAACCGGGCAGGTAGGTTAGAAAATTTAAAAAGGGAAATGGATAGGTTAAAGTTAGATATAGTGGGAATTAGTGAAGTTCAATGGCAGCAGGAACAAGACTTCTGGTCAGGTGAATACAGGGTTATAAATACAAAATGAAATAGGGGTAATGCAGGAGTCGGTTTAATAATGAATAAAAAAAATAGGAGCGCGGGTAAGCTACTACAAACAGCATAGTGAATGCATCATTGTGGCCAAGACAGACAAGAAGCCCACAGCTACTACAGTAGTACAAGTTTATATGCCAACTAGCTCTGCAGATGACGAAGAAATTGAAGAAATGTATGATGAAATAAAAGAAATTATTCAGATAGTGAAGGGAGACAAAAATTTAATAGTCATGGGTGACTGGAATTCGGTAGTAGGAAAAGGGAGAGAAGGAAACGTAGTAGGTGAATATGGATTGGGGCTAAGAAATGAAAGAGGAAGCCGCCTGATAGAATTATGCACAGAGCAAAACTTAATCATAGCTAACACTTGGTTCAAGAATCATAAAAGAAGGTTGTATACATGGAAGAAGACTGGAGATACTGACAGGTTTCAGATAGATTACATAATGGTAAGACAGAGATTTAGGAACCAGGTTTTAAATTGTAAGACATTTCCAGGGGCATATGTGGACTCTGATCACAATCTATTGGTTATGAACTGTAGATTAAAACTGAAGAAACTGCAAAAAGGTGGGAATTTAAGAAGATGGGACCTGGATAAACTGAAAGAACCAGAGGTTGTACAGAGTTTCAGGGAGAGCATGAGAGAACAATTGACAGGAATGGGGGAAAGAAATACAGTAGAAGAAGAATGGGTAGCTTTGAGAGATGAAGTAGTGAAGACAGCAGAGGACCTAGTAGGTAAAAAGACAAGGGCTAGTAGAAATCCTTGAGTAACAGAAGAAATACTGAATTTAATTGATGAAAGGAGAAATTATAAAAATGCAGTAAATGAAGCAGGCATAAAGGAATACAAACGCCTAAAAAATGAGATCGACAGGAAGTGCAAAATGGCTAAGCAGGGATGGCTAGAGGACAAATGTAAGGATGTAGAGGGTTATCTCACTAGGGGTAAGATAGATACTGCCTACAGGAAAATCAAAGAGAGCTTTGGAGAAAAGAGAACCACTTGTATGAATATCAAGAGCTCAGATGGAAACCCAGTTCTAAGCAAAGAAGGGAAAGCAGAAAGGTGGAGGGAGTATATAGAGGGCCTATACAAGGGCAATGTACTTGAGAACAATATTATGGAAATGGAAGAGGATGTAGATGAAGATGAAATGGGAGATACGATACTGCGTGAAGAGTTTGACAGAGCACTGAAAGATCTGAGTGGAAACAAGGCCCCGGGAGTAGACAACATTCCATTAGAACTACTGACGGCCTTGGGAGAGCCAGTCCTGACAAAACTTTACCATCTGGTGAGCAAGATGTGTGAGACAGGCAAAATACCCTCAGACTTCAAGAAGAATTTAATAATTCCGATCCCAAAGAAAGCAGGTGTGAAGATTACCGAACAATCAGTTTAATAAGTCACGGATGAAAAATACTAACACGTATTCTCTACAGACGAATGGAAAAACTGGTAGAAGCTGACCTCGGGGAAGATAAGTTTGGATTCCATAGAAATATTGCAACACGTGAGGCAATTTTGACCCTACGACTTATCTTAGAAGCTAGATTAAGGAAAGGCAAACCTACATTTCTAGTATTTCTAGACTTAGAGAAAGCTTTTTACAGTGGTGACTAGAATACACTCTTTCAAATTCTGAAGGTGGCAGGGGTAAAATACAGGGCACGAAAGGCTATTTACAATTTGTACAGAAACCAGATGCCAGTTATGAGGGTCGATGGGCACGAAAGGGAAGCAGTGATTGGGAAGGGAGTGAGACAGGGTTGTAGCCTATCCCTGATGTTATTCAATCTGTATATTGAGCAAGCAGTGAAGGAAACAAAAGAAAAATTCGGAGTTGGTATTAAAATTCATGGAGAAGAAATAAAAACTTTGAGGTTCGCCGATGACATTGTAATTCTGTCGGAGACAGCAAAGGACTTGGAAGAGCAGTTGAACAGAATGGACAGTGTCATGAAAGGAGGGTATAAGATGAACATCAACAAAAGCAAAACGAGGATAATGGAATGTAGTCGAATTAAGTCGGGTGATGCTGAGGGAATTAGATTAGGAAATGAGACACTTAAAGTAGTAAAGGAGTTTTGCTATTTGATGAGCGAAATAACTGATGATGGTCGAAGTAGACTGGCAGTGGCAAGGAAAGCGTTTCTGAAGAAGAGAAATTTGTTAACATCGAGTATTGATTTAAGTGTCAGGAAGTCATTTCTGAAAGTATTTGTATGGAGCGTAGCCATGTATGGAAGTGAAACATGGACGATAACTAGTTTGGACAAGAAGAGAATAGAAGCTTTCGAAATGTGGTGCTACAGAAGAATGCTGAAGATTAGATAGGTAGATCATATAACTAATGAGGAGGTATTGAATAGGATTGGGGAGAAGAGAAGTTTGTGGCACAACTTGACTAGAAGAAGGGATTGGTTGGTAGGACATGTTCTGAGGCATCAAGGGATCACCAATTTAGCATTGGAGGGCAGCGTGGAGGGTAAAAATCATAGAGGGAGACCAAGAGATGAATACACTAAACAGATTCAGAAGGATATAGGTTGTAGTAGGTACTGGGAGATGAAGAAACTTGCACAGGATAGAGTAGCATGGAGAGCTGCATCAAACCAGTCTCAGGACTGAAGACCACAACAACAACAGCTCTTTTCTGGAGTTTGAAAATTGTGTTGATATTTTGTGCATTTGTTCCCCAAAAAAGAATGCCATAGCTAAGAATTGAGTGTACATATGAATAGTATGTAACTAAAAGACACTGCATGTTACACACTGATGATAGAATTCTAAGGGCGTAACATGCTGATGACATTCTGTTTGCCAGTACCTTTGTGTGTTCACACCACTTCAACTGAGGATCAATATTCTTTCCTAGAAATTTTGTGTTTGTTAAACAGTCTATAGAGCTTCCATCTACATTTAATTTAACATTGTCATTTCTCCTCTTAAAACTGAAATTCATGGCATTAGTTTTCTTTATGTTCAATGTCACTTTATTACTTATTGACCAACCATAAACTCCCTTGAGAGTTTCATTTGCTTTCTCGGCAAGGAGTTATCTTGTTTTCTATAATATTGCTGTCATCAGCAAAGAGGATTTTTTTCACCATGAGTAACACTACTGCGAAAGTCATTGATGTATATCAGGAACAGTATTGGTCCTAATGTGTTACCTTGCAGAGGCCCTATATTAATGTATTTTGGCTCTGATAAGTGTTTTACTAAATGTTTAGATCTATTTGAAGTATGTGTTATCTCTACTCTTTGTACCCTATCTGTTAGGTATTGTCGAAACCAGTGATTAGCTACCCCTATTATTCCTAATGCTTCTAATTTATTTAATAGAATTTGTGGTCAACAGTATCAAACAGCTTAGAAAGATCCAAAAATATGCCTGTGACACACTCATCTTTATCAAGAGCATCAAGTACAACTTTTGTGAATTCTACTATGGCTGACTCTATTTTTGCCACTTCGGAAACCAAACTGTGATTCGCTTAAAAGATTGTATTTATTCAGGTAATTCATTAATCTGTCCTTCATAATTGCTTCTATTATTTTTGAGAATGGTGACAACAGGGAAATCGGCCAGTAATTTTGTATGTGTTCTGCATTACCTTTCTTAAGCAAAGGTACAACTCTTACCTGTTCTAACTGCTCTGGAAATGTCCCTGAAGTGAAGGAATCATTTATTATATTTGTTAAGGGGCCTTGTATAATACCTATGCATTGTTTCATTACACACAATGGTACTTCATCTAAGCCTACTGACTTTTTATTTTTTAGTTTTTGAACAGTTTTACCGACTTCATTCTCTGTGGTTGGAAGTAACATCATTGTATTTAGTGCAACATTATTTACAGGTGTTATATGTGTTTGGGGGAATTTTTGCTGTAACTTCTCTGCAATACTTGAAAAATGCTCGTTTACATAGTTTGCAAAGTGTTGTGGATCATTTTTTACTTTATCTCCCTCCCTTACAAGTATGTTATTCTTTGTTTGTTTACCTCTCCCAGTTTCCTTTTTTATAACATCCCATACTGCTTTGCTTTTATTCTCTGCATTATATATTATTTTGTCATTAAATGACTTTTTTTTTTTTTTTTTTGCTGCAATCAGCACCTTCCTGTAGATCTTTTTGTATCTATGATAGAAATTTAAGAATTCTGGATCATTGCGAACCTTTTTCATGGAACTTAGGTGTTTCAGTGTTTCGGAGGACTTCTTAATACCTGCTGTTATCCACCTGTTTTTGTGAGATGTTGATACAGACAAGCATACTTTTGGAAACGCCTTTTCAAAGTTCAATTTAAAAAGTATGGAGAGTTTAGAGACTTTCATATTCACATTGGTTTCCTAATACACTTCATCCCAGCTTTGTTTTTCTAGTTGTTTTGAAAAATCTTTTATTTTGATTTCTGTTAGATGTCGTTTGTAGGCTTGTAGTTTAGGGAATGATTCTATGCCTGACTTTACTTTTGTTATTTGACAGAAATGGTCTGATAGTATGAGATATTTTACAGCTACATCACATTTTTCCCCATCCATATTTGTGACCACATGGTCAGTTACTGATGAAGTCGTTGTGGTAACCCTTGTTGCACTATTGACTAATAGGGACATGCCAAAACTTTGAATTATATTTATGAGGGTGCTGCTGGATTCATTTATGATGTTAGTGTTGATGTTAATGCCCCCACACAGAATTATGTTGACCTTTGTACTTGAAACTTTATCTAGAACTTCTGTTAACTTATTGAAAAAAGTGTCCACACTACCACTGGGAGATCTATACACACACAAAATGATTAATTTGTTGGTGATATCAAGCTCTGTTAATTCAATAGCTGATATTTCGAAGTGTTTGTCTTCACTTACGGTAATGAGGTCACGTCTTGATTTGAACTGTGTTCCTTTTCTGATATAAATGCATGATTCTCCACCCCTTGAAGTAGTTCTGCTGTAAGAGTCTGCCTTTTCATACAGTGATAATACTACCTGTTGGATTTCTGTGTATCTACACCAGTGCTCAGTAATACAAACTACTGTGCAGTTCAAAGATTGCAGCTCAACTTCTAATAGTTGTATTTTATTTTTTATAGATTGCATATTTTGATGGAGGATTGTCAAGTCTGTGAAATGCCCCATGTTACTCTTTCCAATGGTTTGTTTTTCTTTGTGACATCTGGTATATGTGATATTTGAGGTGTTAAAATCTGTCTTGTGAGTGATTGTTTCAGTATTTTTTAAAGTGCTGGAGATACTCTTTAGGCAGGGGATCCTGTTGTTTGGATTTATCCTAAAAAAAAGGCCTACTTTTCCTACATATGACAACAGGTATTTGACCATGTGTGGCCCAAGATCCACCCCCTACACTTTCATGAATCAGCTGTACCAATCTTCCCTTCCCAGTCCTGTTTAGGTGTAGGCCATGCCTAGTGAAACCCCATCTGTTGGTAGTCCCAACGGGCACCAGAGAAACATGTAGCTCGTGTTTTGACAATGCTCTTGGAAGACTATGCATGAGTGTAAGCCAAGCCACTGTATTGCTTAACGTGGGGTCCAGTTACCAGTTGGAAACCAGACAGTGTTTGTGTGAATTCCTGTCTTCCTGCTCGTTGTTGTATGCTGCCATCTGTTGTACGCTGCCAGCTTTTAGAGTTTCTTCAAAAGAAAAAAAATACCAAACTCTAAACCACTTTAGTGGTTGATTTAATCACTGTGTGCTTGTGTTGTTGGATTTGTATTTGGAGTTTCTAGTTTTTATCATCTTATAATTCTTCTCAAAAATATTCGCCTCCAGGAAGAATAATATGGAAGGATAGGAAAAAAACTGTTTGTCTACAGGCTACCAAGGCTACAACAAATACTATTTTTTTAAATATCATGAGACTAGGAATTCTAAGAAAGGAACACATGTATGTAATGGAGATCTTTGCCTCCCCTTAATCCTCACAACAGATGTGTTACTCTTATCCTGCAGTTCCAAATGCTGGGAAAGTGTTATGGAATGTTTCCTCACCTAACTTATTACTCAATTACCGAATAGTAGAGCAGAGCATGGTGGACACAGCACAAGAAAAATGCTCACACTTGTTTGAGGAACACATCTAATTACTGATTATGCAACTACAGTGAAAAACATACAAAATAGTCTTGCAATTCATAAGTTCTGAACAAAGTCACTCGCTAGCATGGGTGGTGCTGGAAAATGGTGCAGCACAGTAGAAAATGTCGATGCCAAGCAAGGTGGCAGTCTCATCCCAAGTTTCACCAGCACAATGATAATCCAACATAAGGCATAAATTAACAGTCTTTCGCAGAAAATGCAGCATGAAAAACCAATACAGACCCAGCTGCATAGCAGGGGTAGAGATGGCATGACACGGGTATCTCTGAAAGCTTCACTGTTCGTGTTGCCACATGGCATGCCCCTAACAGTGTGAGCGTGGAGCAGGAAGCAGTGTTGACACCCTGAGGAGAAGATAGAAACTGGTCGAAGCTAGGTCAGCGGAAGTCTCACGTTGACTGAACTATTGTTTTCTACTTGTAGCCAGCGACCATAGTGTGCTGGTATCTGGTCACATGGCAGGATTGAAAGCTTGAGATGGAAGTAACACAAGAAGGCAGAAACTCTTTACCTTAACAATGGCTGTTATGAGCTAGGGACGTACAAAACTGCTAAGACAGCTATGTGGCGAAAGGCCATCACAGTGTCATTTACTTCTGTGTGGCAGTATGAATGTTTTTGCCTCCTGCAGCTATGTACTGCTCATGAATTCTGTTCCATAATTTTATATTATCTCTGTTGTACTTCATTTTAGTCCCAGTTTCTGAGAAAAGCAATGGTCTTTCAAGATTTTCATCTACTTCTTTGATTCTTATTACAGGAGGCAGAAACTAATGCTATTCCAGATGATCCTGCCAAGGATCTCAACTTTCGTGAACCATTGATAGATTCATTAAGGGCACAGAAAGATGAAGTAAGTTTTTTGCCAAATACATTTTGGTTTATTATTGTCTCATTTCATCTGTTATGTCTCTGTTACAAACATTTTTATTTTTTGTTAGGAGCTTGAACGATACCGCCAGGAAGCTGAGAAAAGACAACAACACCAACAAAACTAATAAAAAAACAGGTGCAGTTGAAGACGGTATTACAGGCTGGGTGCAAGAGTGAAGTAGCTCCAGGTGGTTCTAAGATGAGATAATATGTTCTCTTAGCTGCGTCAGTATTGATCTTCCAAGCTTTGTTGGATTTCAGTCCAGTAGGATCCCATGGAAAAAGTACTAATATGTGTGATGGTTCAAGAAATTAACACTGGTCATAGTACTGCTAAGATTATAAAACATGAGGAAATTAGGTACAGGTAAAATGTGTGTGAATATATGCCCACAGAGATTAGAGAGGAAAAATTGTAGTTGATATTAAAATTAAAACTAATTGTATAAAAGAAAAGTTGAAGGTAGATAAATTCACAATGACACAGTGGGATGGCCTGTACTTACTTTCAGCAGATGCATCTCAGTAAAACCTGGACAAAATAAGTAAAAATAGTTCTCCAACCTTCACAATGTACTCAGTGTGAGTCTTAACCTGTGTTCTGAATGACATGCCACCCTCCCACCATTTCCAATCATCCCCAGTGAGTTTTTCTTTCCTCTACTGAAGAAGGAACTCATGATGCAGAACTAAGAGTACTGTTTCAATTAGTTTTTCTGTGGTTTTGTTGTGTGTATTGGGACTTGTACGTCTTGAAAATAAGTACTGTTGAGGCCATCTGTCTTTTTATTAAGTTAAAACTGTCACACACAAATGAAATAGAGATTTGTAATTCATTAATCAGTGCAGTGCATGAATGTTTCATGTCACTTCCTGCTCTACTTAAATTTCAGCAGAAAGATATAACTTTTTTTTATCAAAAATCATTCTGTATCACAAAAGTCAAAATTAAATAAAACCACAGTTAAAAATATATGAAACATTTGTATAGTATAACCAAGAATTAAAAATATTAAACCTTCCAGTATTACGTGAATGTAAAAATGCATATACTCACAATAAGACACCAGGAGTTGTCTTATAGACACAAGAAAAGAAACATTAACTCTGATGTTCTCTTCCTGAAAGAGGACAATAATTGAGATATTGGGAAAATATGCCCCAGATTTGTCAAAATACATGATCAACCTTTCTGCTGCTTTTATATCCAAACCTTGCTTTGTATCCTCTATACTTGTATCAAGAGCTGTATGCCTGAACTATTTGTTTATAGATGTGTTTGATAACTGTGACACAATTACCATTTCACAACATTTTATTATTAAAATTACAAACTCTCACATGAATAAGTTATGTTTACTGAGTGTTTGAAGAAATTTATTGAAGTAAAGCTTACACCATTGTAAACAAGTGACAATGTAAATTTTTTGAAGACCACAAAGGTAAAAAAAGAAAGAAGATTAATCATATGTCCCTTTGATAAAAAGTTCATTAAAGCTAGAGTGCAAGCTCGAATTGTGGAAGATAGGAAAGTAAATTGGCCACGCCCCTTCAAAGGAACCATCCTGGAATTTATTCTAAGCTATATAGGGAAATCATGGCAACATAAATGTGGATAACAGGTTAGAACTTTGAACCGCTGTACTCATGAATGATAGTCTTCCCACTTAGCACTGTCCTACCATGCTCAGTTACCAAAAAGACATGCAATTGTTCTGACATTAAGTGTACCACTGCAGCAGTCTGCAGGGCCATTAATGTATTCATATTGTTGGATTTTTGTATGTATTCATCTAGGTATCTTATGTGTGTGTACATTTACATTTACTTTCTCTTTTTTTTCTATCACACTTGTTTATCACCCATTAATCAAATGTTTTATTTTCTGCTTTGTGCACTTCAACACCCCCAATAATCACTGAAGCCAGAGTCTAACCTTAAGTTTTCTTACATACACGTCAATAAAAATGAATTTGGTCCACATCTCTTCTTTCTCCAACTACTTTTATTTATTATCAATGAAATGAAGAGATTCTTATTTAAATTTGTTTCAATGCCACTACAAATTGACTGCACTTTTTATTGCACTCAGTGGTCATGACAACATATTACGCAGCAGCAACTTATCTATTGTGTGGGTCTGACTTATTTTAATTAGCTTCTTAGTGAAATCTGCAATTTTAGTGGTTTCATTTTATTTTGCGTATGATTATTTACTTTTGATCACTGAGTCTTTTTCAGACTTTGTTGTATAATAGTTTCTCTTCAAGCAATTAAGGTTGCACTTCACAAAACTTAAAATGCTGAAATCATATATAAATGTTCATTTTATATGTATGAACATATTCATAAATGATTATTCCACACAGATAATATTATGACATTCTTTTATTCATGCAAGAACACAACTCCGTAACTTAGCATATGCGTGTTCTTTACAAGCTGAGAAGAGTAAATGATAACATTTATTAAGTACAGGCTTATTACACTTGCACCTTAAGTCACTACATAAATAGCATTGTGTACAAATGTGGCAACCAGCAACAGATCAGATTCATAGGAATTAAATAAAAATTTATTGATATGTTACGTTGTGGTTGTACTGTTTCTTTCAAGTTTATTAGTATGGACTTTATTGATCTTGCGAGGTGTCCCATATCAATGTGAATTCTGTGTATATGACAAGAACTCAAGAAACAGTCGAGTGAGACTTTGACAAAAATTTCTCTTATAGGCACCAAGAGAGCAAATTCAACAGCTACTTCGCTAGAATAGCTAAAACTTCAGTGCACACAAAGTAATTTCAACACAAATCAGCAGCCAATAGGAAACAAAATCAACACCTGTAACTTACCAGTGTTTATTAGAAATATAAGGAGGGAAATAACAGTAAAGGTTAAATAACAACTATAATATATGTAGTCAGCAGGAATTGATGGTATACAAACCAGGATCTTACAGATTTCCATCCAAAATATGATCGAGCATCTTACTCTCCTATGCAAGTGCTCACCATAATCGGATATTTAGAATTCTTTCCTTCTATGGAAGCTGAAACTGTTGATAGGAGGAGTTTCACTGCCTTGCCATGGGCAGTGGTGAATTCAGAAGCGGACTCTCACACTATTTGAGCATGAGCAGAACCAACAACAGCTGATATAAGAATCCACAGGCCCAATAACAATCATTCCACTATCCTCCAGAGTTAACTATGCTCTGCTAATGTATATGGACTAGCCAGCTCAACCTGAACTGAGATATTCTCCATTTTCCAGATAATATTTAAGGCTATTACCATTACGCTTTGCAGCAATGTGCATGGCTCAAGTATAAGTTGCTAGTTCAATTCCAGTTAACTTCCAATAAGCAAATTAGTGCTCATTTACATGTTTTGTGGGGTTGTAAAAGTGTTTGTCAATACACCTAATTGATTGTTAAGTTGTGTTACTTATTGCTGCTGATATAGAAGGATATCCTTTCTTTGCTATTAAAAACAACAAAAATAATACATATTGATAAAACTGATGATAAAGTGATGAACTGTTTTTGCATCACATAATCCTCCTCTTTGTCCATAGTATAGGAAAAAGTAATGTACAACAAATTAATAAGGTTCACTGACACAAATGGAACTTAATTCATTCTCAACATGGTTTTATAACCCAGAGAACTACTGATACATTTACATTAGAATGCATTTAAACTATTTTGAAAGTAATTGATGGAAAACAGCGGGTGTATTCTTGGACTTAACCAAAGAGTTCAACATGGTACAGCATTACATTCTCCTGAACAGGACTGAATGTTATGGCATTATGTGGCTATCAAATAAATGCATTCATTCATTTTTAAGTAACTGCAAGTAAAAAGTAAACATAAGACTTGCAAAAGTAACTCTGTTTCAGTATCTGAGGATGAAGGTTTGAAGTTTTGTGGGATAAAATTCTTGAGTATAATACACTGAAGAGCCAAAGAAACTAGTACACCTGCCTGATATCATGTATGGCCCCCGAAAGCACACAGAAGTGCTGCAGCATGATGTGGCATGGACTCAACTAATGTCTGAAGTAGTACTGGAGGGGACTGACACCATGAATCCTGCAGGGCTGTCCATAAATCCGTAAGAGATTGAGGGGATAGAGATCTCTTCTGATGAGCTTGTTACAAGGCATCCCAGATATGCTCAATAATGTTAGTGTCTGGGGAATTTGGTGGCCAGCAAAAGTGTTTAAAACAAGAAGAGTGTTCCTGGAGCCACTCTTTAGCAATTCTGGAATGTGTGGGGTGTTGCATTGTCCTGCTGGAATCGCCCTAGTCCGTTAGAATGCACAATGGACATGAATGGATGCAGGTGATCAGACAGGATGCTTACATATGTGTCACTTAGAAGTATCAGGGCCCCCATGTCACTCCAACTGCATACAACCAACACCATTAGAAAGTCTCCACCAGCTCAAACAGTCTCCTACTGAGGTGCAGGGTCCATGGATTCATGAGGTTGTCTCCGCACCCATGAAGATCTATCCATTCGATACAATTTGAAACAAGACTCATTGGACCAGGCAACATGTTTCCAGTCACCAACTGTCCAATGTCGGTGTTGATGAGTCCAGGTGAGGTGTATAGCTTTGCATCAAGGGCACATGACTGAGCCTTCGGCACCGAGTGCCCGTGTTGGTGGTGTTTCTTTGAGTTGTTCACACATTGACACTTGAGGATGGCCCAGCATTGAAATCTGCAGCAGTTTGCAGAAGGGTTGCATTTCTGTCACGTTGAACAATTCTCTTCAGTCATCATTGGCCCCGTTCTTGTAATATCTTTTTCTGGCCGCAGCGATGTTGGGGATTTGATGTTTTACTGGATTCTTGATATTCATGGTACACTCGTGAAATGATTGTATGGGAAAATCAACACTTCAATGCTATCTCAGAGATGCCATGTCCCATCGCTTGTGCGCTGACTATAGCATCACGTTCAAACTCATTTAAATCTTGATAACCTGCCATTGTAGCAGCAGTAACTGAGCTAACAACTGTTCCAGACGCTTATTGTGTTATATAGGCATCACCGGCTGCAGCACCATATTCTGCTTGTTTACATATCTCTGTACTTGAGTATGCATGCCTATGCTGTTTTCTTCAGTGCTTCAGTGTCTATTACAATCTTGACTTGCATATACTGAGCAAGGTAGAGCCATTTTGAAAAGGCCTACCATAGTTCAATAGCCTTGTTTGAAAGCGGCTATGAAAAGTAGGAAAATATTTTTCCTTACCAAGACCGAGCGAGGTGGTTCAGTGGTTAGCACACTGACCTTGCATTTGGGAGGACAGTGGTTCAATCCTGCATCGAGCCATCCTGATTTAGTTCTCCATGATTTCCCTAAATCATTTCAGGCAAATGTCGGGATGATTCCTTTGAAAAGGCATGGCCAACTTCCTTCTCCAATCTGATGGGACTGATGACCTCGCTGTTTGGTTCCCTCCCCTAAATCAATCAGCCAGCCTTACAAAGATCGACAGGATACAAATTGCAGAGTATCTGAGTAGTCAACATCAAATATTCATTGCCGAGGGTAAAGATGTAGAGCAGAAATGGAAAAAAGTAAAAATCATTGTTGAGTAAGCCCTAGACAAGTACTTTCTGAGCTAGGTTTAAGGGATGGGCCTTGTTGTTAGAAAACTGACACATTAACGAAGAGAGTGTCATCACAGATTCAAGAGAAGTCAAAACCTAGGAGACAAACAAAAGCTGAATGAAGTGAAAATGAACATAAGGAGAACAATGATGGAAGTGTTCAATGACTTTGAAAGTTAAATTTTCATTTAGCAGTTTGAAATCATTTATTCAGTCACTCAGTGACCATGCAAGGGCCAAAATGGAACATAAGAGAGAGAAGGCTGAAACACTGAATTTGGTTTTCCAAAATTGTTTCACTCTGGAATATCATAATGCAGTCTCTCCTTTCAATCATTGTATGAACATCAAAATGACAGTTACTGAGATAGTTGATCGCACAGTAGAAAAGCATCTACAGTCACTTTGCAGTGGAAAGGCATCAGGACCAGATGAGATTCCTGTAAGATTCTACAAAGATTATGCAGAAGAATTTGCTCCACTTCTAGCAACAGTTGAGCATAGTTTGCTGGAGCAATAAAGGGTACCTAGTGACTGGAAAAAAAGTGCAGGTCATTCCCACTTTCAAGAAGGGTTATAGGACAGATGCACATAATTATAGACACATATCATTGATGTCAGTCTGTTGCAGAATTGTGGAACATGTTTTACACTTGAGAATTATGACATTTTTGGGGAATGAAGATCTCTCCTAAATGGTCTCCACGAACAGAGATCTTGCGAATCTCTGCTCACTCTGTTTCTCCTTGAGATTCATAACACTGTAGACATCAGCACTCTGGTTGATGCTGTGTTCCTTGACTTCAGGAAGGCATTTGACACCATCCTGCATTGCTGTTTAGTGAAAAAAAAATTACAAGCATACCCAGTATCAAACCAGATTTGTAACTGGATTCAACACTTCCTTGCAGATAGGGCTTAACACATTGCTCTTAATGGTACAAAAATAGACAGATACAAAGGTAATTTCTAGAAAACCCGAAGGAAGTGTGATAGAAACATTACAGTTTACAGTGTATATAAATGATCTAGTAGAAAACAT
Organism: Schistocerca serialis cubense; assembly: GCF_023864345.2. Lineage (NCBI taxonomy): Eukaryota > Metazoa > Arthropoda > Insecta > Orthoptera > Acrididae > Schistocerca > Schistocerca serialis. Next base: position 835,368,408 of record NC_064641.1, on the reverse strand, counting down.
TGAAATCCCTTTAAGACTGTTTTCAGATCATGCAGTTGTGTATAAGGAAGTAGTAACACCAGAAGACAGTATCAGTTTGCAAAATGACCTACAGAGAATTGGTGAATGGAGCAGTGTCTCCCAGTTCGCCCTGAACATAAATAAATGTAACATATTGTGCATGAGTAGCGAAAGAAATCCACTACAGTATAACTATCTATTGATGACAGATTGCTGGAAACAGTATCTACCACAAAATATCTTGGAGTAACTTTCCAGATCAATCTTTAGTAGAGTGACCACATCAAACAATAGTAGGAAAAGCAGATGTCAAACTGAGATTATAGGAAGAATCGTAACAAAACGTAACTCATCCACAAAAGAAGTGGCTTACAAGACACTTGTTTCACTGAATCTTGTGGACTGCTCATCAGTCTGGGACCTTAACCAGGTAGGACTGATAGAAGAGATCTAGAAGATCCATCCAAGAGCACCATGTTTCATCACAGGATCATTTCCTTGGGCAAGAGCATTACAGATATGCTCAACAAACTCCAGTGGGAGATGCCACAAGAGAGGCGTTGTGAATCGTGGAGAGATTTACTATTAAAATTATAAGAGTGTACTTTCTGGGAAGAGTCAGACAACATATTACTTCCTCCCATGTACATCCCATGAAATGACCACATTGAGAAAATTTGATATACAGAGGCTTACTGACAATCATTCTTCCCATGCACCATTTGCAAGTGGAATAGGGAAGTGGGCAATGAGCTACTGGTGTCAGAAGTACACTTAGACACAGACTGTCATGTGGCTAGTGGAGTATTGATGTGGTTGCAGTAGAAACAAGGACATGTTTATCAATGGTTTAAACAGAGATAAATTCATGTTGAGATACAAAAGCTGCATAAAGCCAAGGTGCACATGAGGAGAGCAACACAAGAAGTTTCCAATTAATTCAATAGTAAAATTCTTATATATAATCTAAAGAATAGTGTCAAATAGTTATAGTGACTACAGAATAGAAAATCAACTAAAACCACTTAATAGGGGAAGGCAGCTGGAACTGATAGTTATCTTTATGATTCTATGCAGATTATGTGTATACAGCTCAGTACAGTTGCAACTATACATCCCTCATGGCTTAGAACAGTGAATTAGTATTTAGGCTTTATTTTTGACAACTGACACTATGATGTGGGAGAGAGGAAGCTCGGCAGGTGGAAACTGTTGTCCCTTTTACAAAGTGTACAAAGGAAACAGCACTGGTCACAAACAGATGATAATAGTGGCCTCCTACATGTCTTGACATCTAATGATGAAGTATTCTTTTCAAATAGATTGTTCCTGATTTTTAGGTTTCCATACCTCACTCAGTAAAAACAGAAACCTTAAAGGACCACTGTCTGTCTGTCCATCTGTTAAGACCCTTTTTTCTCTGGAGTGGGTATGGGGAATCAAATTGAAATATATGTCAAATGCTATGATCTGTGGTTCCTTGGTTGTGTAAGACATTCAAGCTTCTAAGTCAATACAGTCAAAAGATACAGCCACTTATGTCACATATTTTATACTCGCAAACTCATTTATCAAAACCTGTAGAATACTCAACACTTTAATAAGTCTTGGCAACATTATGTATTCACTCAATATGGCTTATGCTTCCAGTGCTACAAAAATACAGAAACTGGTATCAGTGAAGAAACATCATGGTAATACCAACAGATGTACATTACTCATTGAAATGAAGCACTCACCAGAAATGGGTCTGTCCAATATGGATAAAAAGTATCTAGTCAACATTCAGTGCTGACAAGCAAATGCAAACTGATTTTATGGTACAGTGATAGTGTGAAGTGAGGAAAGCTACTTGGTGGCATTACAATTGTAGCAGTTATGAAACATCGTAATGTAATAATAATGAACAGTCAATGAGGATACTGAGCATTAACAGACAGTAATTTTCCTTCCTTCATCTTTTAAATAATACATCTAATTTCACATTATATAAACCAACTGTAGAAGCTCAGTGCATAAAAAAATATAATGCAATTAAACCAAATCAGTAATGTAATGTAAAACAAAGATTAAAATAACAGAAAGTACAGAGAGTGGGAAACTAAATTCATGGATGTAAATGTTTATATGTCGATTCCTGCTTACAGTCAGTAGTGAAAATACGACAAAATATTGAATTTCCTAAAATACTCATTTCTTACACAATTGAAAAAGCTCCTGAAATATTTATACATGAATAAAGCTCAAAAGTAAAAAAAAGTTGTATTACGTGTATGTGGTAACTTGTATATATCAGAAAACTGTAAACATGAAATGCAAAATTCTATTATATAACCTGTGGCAATAAGTTTTGATCACCACTATCTACTTTCCTATACAAAGGATTGAAGATCAGGCTATATTAATTGCTTCACTTTGCACTATCACTGTAGTGTAAAATCAATTTGCACTTGCTTGTCAGCACTGAAGGTTGACTAGATGCCTCGTCTTCATATTGGGCAGCACAATTTGGGCTATTACAAACAGATGATAACTATTTATGGTGGTTTCTATATTTAAATGTATGATGTATATCATTTGGCATTACAATAATCTTCCTTCACTTACACTACGTGATCAAAAGTATCCAGACATCCCCCAAAAAATACGTTTTTCATATTAGGTACGTTGTGCCACCACCTACTGCCGGGTACTCCACATCAGCGACCTCAGTAGTCATTAGACATTGTGAGAGGACAGAATGGGGCACTCTGCAGAACTCACGGACTTCGAACGTGGTCAGGTGATTGGGTGTCACTTGTGTCAAACATCTGTACATGAGATTTCCAAACTCCTAAACATCCCTAGGTCCAATGTTTCTGATATGATAGTGAAGTGGAAATGTGAAGGGGTACATACCTCACAAAAGCGTACAGGCTGACGTCATCTGTTGACTGACAGAGACCATCGACTGTTGAAGAGGGTCATAATGTGTAATAGGCAGATGTCTATCCAGAACATCACACAGGAATTCCAAACTGCATCAGAATCCACTGCAAGTACTTTGACAGTTAGGCGGGAGGCGAGAAAACTTGGATTTCATGGTCAAGAGGCTGCACACGATTCAGCACCTGTTCATAAAGCACGGCCTGTGGCGGAGTGCTGCAAATACAGTCAGCAGATATGGCTGTCTGTTAAGACCCTTCTCAGTAATGAATAGAGGTATCAAGTGGAAATTTTTATCTCATACTAAGGCCTACCGTCTCTTGGCAATGTAAAAATTCAAACTTGTATGTCAATGGAATCAAAAGATATGGCAATTTATGTCACATATTTTGATACTCGCAAACTCGCTTATCGAAACCTATAGATGAAGTATCTACATACGTAATAAAGTCTCTTGAATAATAACTGCTTGGCTGCTCTTGGAAAAAAATTATTTAATGACTGGTTTCATAGCCTAGAAGCCCCATCATCAGGTTAAACATTGTAAATCATGACATTAAAGTTGCAACGTGTACTGGACAGAACACTCATTGTCTATGCATAAATGGTGTGATTAGCCATTTATTTATAATTTAGTTACAGACAAGGAATGTTTGGTTCTGTCCATGTTGTCTGTCATCATTCACCACATTTAACCTGATGATGTGACTTCTAGGCTGTGAAACTGGTTGTTAAATAATTTATTTACAAGGGCAACAGGTGGTTATTATTCATGATGTCTTTGTATGGCTGCAGTTGTCCCTCACACAAGATAGTGCACAATAAAGTTTGTACAGAAACCTCAGAGTGGAAGTCCTACTTGCACTTGTCCAGATTTTTTGTTGGTGTTCAAGTCAGTTCATTCACCATATACAACATTATGTTTCTGTAAGATTCCTTAGATTGGTATATAAACATGGTCAATGGATCACTAACTAGTTGCAATGAACCAGGAAAATAACCTAAACTACTAAAAGCAAAAGTTAAACTTTTACCATAATAATACAAGTTATACGATTAATATCAAAAGTCATTTGAAAATAGACAGTTTTCATGTATAATCCAGAAACCACCAGCAGTGGCAATTTCTTAGTAATATTTTCACTAGCCTAAAATAAAAAAATTCATTGTCAGTATACTGAATCAGACTTGTTAGCTAATTGCAACATCATTAATATGTACTACAACTTATGCCTGTCATAATCTTGCTTACAGTTTCTTCTTATCTCTTTGTTTTCTGCTGAATATGGAGCTATTTGAAAGTTCCAAAAGAGTGAGATTCAATCACATTTCAGAATGTGTGGCAGCCTTGCTACAGTTCTCCCTCTTTCCACAAATGGTAGCTGCAGCTTATGTTACAGGTAATGCCAAACAAAATTAATAAAGCTATGTACATATTCTCTTTCAGTCACTTTTGTCATAAAGAGTGGTTGGTTATTTGGTACACACTTCTTTGAAGTGAGATATTTTCATTGTATGTGCTGTCTGGATCATGTGATGAAATATTGTATCACCTAATCAGAAAAATGTAATAAAAATTTGTTTACATCTGCCTATGCTTTGCGTTCTTTATATATTTTGAAAAAATTTAACTTTTTTATTATGTACTCATTTGTTCTTTCATCTTAGCATAAAGAAATAGCGAAAATGAAATTTTCACTCTGCACAAGATTGTGCACTGATAAGAAACTTCCTGGCAGATTCAGGGAGGATGTAGGCAAAATTGGTCAAAAATGACAAAAAAAATTTGCCACCAGATAGTTCTGTAGCATGTTAGAAATACTGTCTCCAGTTTTCACACATTAATCTGAACTACAAATGATAAAAAAGCTGTCTTTTTTCAATCACTGTGCAGTGCCACACCCACTTTTCTAGATGACACTCTTCTTGTTTGGGATGTTTTATTACTTCCTGCTGTCATAAAAGCATCGAGAGTGTAGAACACTGTGGACCCATTTACATCGTCTTATCTTTGCCTTCCACTGTCTATCTTTGGCAGCTGTCATTGTCTGTGATGCAGAAGTATAAACATTTCAGTTCTGCTGTTAGTGTGAGAATTACGACTGTGTTCAAGCTTCCTTTGTATGATTTACCATTTAAAATGCCAAGATATACTGGTAAAGTGTTGAAGAAAGTGGCTATAGCTCACCACAGTTTCTACAAGTGAGTTGTCATAATTAGGCGGATGATAACTGTGAAGCTAAGATGACGAGCAGTTCATAGTAGAAACTTGGAACTGGTGTAGAGTTTCAGTCCACTAAAGACGAAGTGAATAGTGGTTTTAGGATAATTGATTTAGAGATTATGTGTTCTATTATTAGAAAATTGCGTACATGTGGTAACTATGGCAATAAATCTTTAAGATTATATGACAGCAATGACAGAGATGGTATTGTGTGTAAGACACACTTGTTTTGTGTCAGCTGTCAAACTGACATTCAATTGAAAACATCAACTGCTAAGAATTGGGTGTCTGAAGCCAACGTAAAATTCTGCTATGGGATGAGATGTGTTGGTGTTGGAAGGGAAGGTAGCAATTTGTTTTGTGCAATAATGAAAATGCCTTCTCTGTCTGCCTCATACTCAACACTAAACAATCATGTTCTGAATGCCTTGGAAACAGAATGCAATAGCAGTTTGTCAGCAGCAGTGAAAGAGGCAGTTTTATTTAACAAAGACATTCAGACAGAAGTAAATGACCCTTTGTCTTCTACATATCTATGTGTTTCAAGTGATAGCTCATGGATGAAAAGGAGTTCCACCTCCCTACACGATGTTTCATCAGTTATAAATGTTGACACAGGAAAAGTTTTGGATTTGCAGGTTATGTCCAAATATTGCTCTATTTGTCCACAGAGGAAGACATTAGACTATAAGGAAGAAGAGAGACAATGGCCATTGAAACACAAAATAATTTGTAGCAAGAATTATGATGGTTATAGTGATGACATGGAGTCAGCAGGAATGAAATTAATATTTCATTGTTGCGAAATGAGGCACGGAGTTAGATGTGTGAAATATCTTGGTGACGGAGATTCTAGTGCTTTTAAAACTGTTGTAGAAAGCAAGCCATATGGAAGTGGATGCAACATTGAAAAGCTGGAGTTAGTGGGGCCAATTCAGAAGAGGATGGGTGGGAGACTTCTGAAACTGAAACGAGAACAAAAAGGTGTAAAACTCAAAGATGGAAGGCCACTGGGTGGGCCACAATGCCTGACTGACAAAGAGATCCACTATTTGCAAATATATTATGACAAAGCAATAAGGTGAAACGCTGAAGATTTGTAGGCTATGCAGAAGGCAGTGTGGACAATATTTTTTCACAAATTGTCAACTGATGAGAAGCCAATACATGAATTGTGTGATACATCCTGGTGCAAATATAAGCAGGCAAAAGCAGAAAACAAAACCTATTCACATAAACACAGTCTTCCTGAAGCAGTCTTAACACGAAAAAGCCAACATTTTAGTTCCTAACTCATCTGTATTTGTTAGAGAAATGTATCCATGGTGGAACACAAAACCTGAATAGGAGCTTCAACAGTCTCATATGGAAGAGATGCCCAAAAACAACGTTTAGCTCATCTACTGTTGTTAAAATTGCCACATATGATGCATGTCTGGTGTTTAATGATGGTAACTTTGGAAGAATAAGGACACTTACTGGACTAGGATTTATTGCAGGTTGCTTCACCAAGAAGATATTGAAGAAGATAGATACTGTGTGTCTTGCACATTCTGAACTGTCTGTGAAGGATATAGCCAAAAGGGCATGCCAGAAACATCGGATAAAAAGGACACAGGTACATGAAGAGCAAGAAGACCAAATGTATGGTTCTGGCCAACAATAAGGTGCTAATGTGTGGTGTAAATGCTTATAAAATCTTTTATGCAAATTTCCCGGAACTTTCATTTTTCAGTGTATAAGGAACATTTTCCCCTGAAGGATTGGAGATAGGAAAGTGAAATTTTCTGTACTATAACACAACTTCCTGTGGTACAAATTTTTTCTAAGTGTATTTCTGTCAAAATTATTTACTTTTCTCTGAAATTGAAATTGCTTTGTTTCATACGCATAATTTTTTAAAATAAATTGTTAGAGCTCTAAAACTGATATTAAAAAACTGTTACACATGGCCAGCCGCGGTGGTCTAGCGGTTAAGGCGCTCAGTCCGGAACCGTGCGACTGCTACGGTTGCAGGTTCGAATCCTGCCTCGGGCATGGGTGTGTGATGTCCTTAGGTTAGTTAGATTTAAGTAGTTCTAAGTTCTAGGGGACTGATGACCACAGATGTTAAGTCCCATAGTGCTCAGAGCCATTTTTTTTGTTACACATGTTTGCTTATCTGATTACTAAGAATTACCTGCAACAATATGAAAGTTGTAAGTAAAGTAATTTTTCTGAAAATGTTCCTTGTGTAATAGCATGTGTTGTGAAAATTTCCAACAATGCCATGATCAAATTTTCGAGAAAAGAAATTGAAAAAATTCAAGAATTTAGCCTGTAGCATAATTATCTCACATGCAAAATTTGATTGTATTATCTTTCATACATCAGAAACTGTGTTAGATTATGAAAACATGTCCATTTCCACCTACGTCCTCCCTTAAAGCTGTGTGCCGAATCAAGACTCGAACATGGGACCTTTGCCTTTCACGGGCAAGTGCTTTATCCTCTAAGCTACCCAAGCATGATTCATGACCTGTCCTCACAGCCCCAATTCTGCCAGTACCTCGTCTTCTACTTTCAAACTTCACAGAAGCTCTCCTGCAGACCTTGCAGAACTAGCACTCCTGGAAGAAAGGATATGGTGGAGTTTGAGTCTCAGTCTGGCACACAGTTTTAATCTGCCAGGAAGTTTCATATCAGTGCACACTCCACTGCAGAGTAAAGATTTCATTCTGGAAACATTCCCTAGGCTGTGGCAAAGCCATGTCTCCACAATATCCTTTCTACCAGGAGTGCTAGTTCTGTAAGATCTGCAGGAGGGCTTCTGTGAAGTTTGGAAGGTAGGAATTGACCACACTGATATTTGTCACTGAACAACAGTTACACATGTGTTGTAAGTACAAAGATCTGTTTACAGTGGATATTGCTACTTGTGATGGAGTTCACAGAATTTTTAATCTACCAGTCTACATTATTTCGAAAAAGTGTTCCTAATATTATTTTAACTTTGAATCTGTGGTTATACACAAATACTTTATCTATGCCTGACAGGAGTCTGCTGAAGTGCTTTAATTAGTGCATAGGACTCACTCTGTACCTACCCAAGAGGAAAGGTCTACTTCTTTGTGGAAATTATTTTTGTGCCCTGTGTTGTTGTAATGTCGAAGTGCAAGTGAAACTGATTTTTCGTCATTAGAAATAAATATTATTAACAGGTCAATGAACTGGAAAATGAGAGTAAGAATACCTGGATCTTTCGAGTGGACTGTTTACACAATATTCTTCCTGCTTACTTCTGTTGAATAGATACTTCATTTCATTTACCTGTATATCCCAGAAAATAATGTCACCATGTTATTGTTGTTGTTGTTTCTGTATCCAGTCCATTAGTGATGTATAACTTACTCTCACACCAAATAAGTTAAAAATTCTTTCATTGTTGGTGTTTCACAACAATTAAGATAAAAGTTCTTTCATTGTTGCTGATGTGGTCCTTAGTCTGAAGACTAGTTTGATGCAGCTCTCCACACTAATCTATACTGTGCAAGCCTCTTCATCTCCGAACAAGTGCAGCCTACATCGATTTGAACCTGCTTACTGATCTCTTATAATTACTTTCTGGTTTCCATAAAATTGGCAAATAACCTTTAGTAACCCATCAGTGGATATCAAGATGGATCCAAATGAGCTGGCATGATGTTGTAGTGGAATATATTAGAACACTGCCATGGAGGGCTTGCATGAGACACTGCATGGTGCAGAGTCGCTGACCCAGGCATTTACAAGCCAGCAGCAATAGGACTGTCTTGGCAGTCTTTATGTGGACATCAACTACCTAAGCCCTGACCTTCGCCCCACGCAGTGCTCATTTTCCATATTGCTAGTTACTCTGTCACTCACACGGGTTGCATTGTGTTTGTTCTGTGCTCATCTCAACAGAATGTTCAGACTCTCTGATTCCCTATAGATTACTCCCACACTGAGTTTCCTTCCTTCTTCCCAAGTTCAGCTCCCCAAGCTTGTAGTCAAGTCACTGTCAGTATAGTAATATTTTGTGCTGGCAGTGATGAGATTGGTGCATCGTCATGCATGTGCAGATATAAAAGTGGCAACATAGGACATATTTACATGTGTGATACTTTTCTTTTCCATTGTGTTAAATTGTGGCTACGATGGACCCAGCATTTTTGCAATGCTAGGAGGAGTAGTGGCACCTCCGTGAGCAGCAACAAAAGCTACAGGAGGAGCAGATACAGGAACTGCTCAAACAAAATGTGGAATCACCCCATAAGCACGCCACACTGATGATGAGCCTGCAGAGAAGCCTTTTTCCCTGCAGCCCCCAATGCCATTCACGGGCATTGACGAGTTGATGGAAGGTGGAAGAATTACCTATGCTGGTTCTTGCTGCACTGCCACATAATGCATACCATCAATACAGTTCATAAGGCTGCCATGTTATTTCCAGCAGAGAGCAGGATTTTATGAAATCGTGCAGAGTTTGAAACCCTCTACTGAGCCTGAGAAACTTAACTTTGAGGATCTATATCAGTGTCTCAAACAGTATTTAGGTCAACAAGCCCATGAGGTGGTGGCATGGTTACAGCTTACCCAGGGCTTGCATGAGACACTGCATGGTGCAGAGTCGCTGACCCAGGCATTTACAAGCCAGCAGCAATAGGACTGTCCTGGCAGTCTTTATGTGGACATCAACTACCTAAGCAAGACAAGCACCTTGGGCAATTGTATGTGGTGTGAATTGCAGACCTGTGAGGTCTCTCATGCCAGTATTGATTTGTTTTCCCCAGTGTGCTATCTCATGAGAATTCCCTAATTAGAGATGTGATCCTCCAGTTAACACTTGACTCTGCAGTCCAGATTAGGACATTGATGTTGTCCAATCCTTCTTTAGCCAAAGTTTCTAAGGTTGTGAAATCACATGGACTTACAGCAGCAGCAAAGGATGTACTGTCCAACAGCTGGCAGGGGGCAAAGGTAGAAGACATACATGGTAAACAGCCCCAGTGTCCCATATGGTGAACTAGACAGTCTTGCCTTCCACTGAGCTGTCCTGTGTTGACACCATCAATTATTCAAATCATCGGCACCATGGTGCCACCCACCTTCACCCATGCTGGGCATGGCAGGTTCGAGTCAGCCACAGCATCGTAATCCTGGTTTGTGGCATTTTTCAGGTTCTCAATGTTGCTCTCCTTCTGCCCCTGTTTCTGCTCAGTTCTCACGTGTCCGATCCTGCCCCGGTCATTATTTGCTACATAATGTATGGGGTGCACTGCATGGTACACCATTTAGCAACAGTTTGTGACAGTTGGCAAGCTGAAGGAAGGTCATTGGAGGCCCAGTTGTTCTCCCTCATCTCAGAGGCTTTCTCCAAAACCCCACAAACATCCTGCAGCTTATTCCCTCTTGCGCTGCTGTGCATTGAAGTGACCACTACATGAAGTTGTGTCTTTAAGGGGGTAATGGTGTGTTCTCTTCACATTGTAATATGGAACAGCAACTTAAGTTGTTATTGGATAATTTACTGTTGGTGAAAACTTTTCTTGGGTTGGATGCCATTTCTGTTTTTAGTTTCCAGATAGTTGACAAAGTATGTTTAGTGTCTTGAGCTGCCCCTTTTCAAGACTTGGACTCTTTACTACCATTGTACGACAAGCTTTCTGAGAATCCCCTGAGTCGGGCAGAAAATTTTGAGGCACACATCTCCCTCAAGCCATCAGCAATACCTAAATTTTGTCACCTCTGCCACATTCCCTTCACAATGCACAACAAGGACAAGGCCAAGTTGCAGCATTGGCAGGACCTCAGCATCATTTCTTTTATTTTGTAAGTTACTGGGCCACTTCTTTGATTGTGCTTCAGAGGCCAGACAGCATCATGTGCCTTTTTAAACAGATGGTCAATGCACAATGTGACATAGACTTGTATTCAGTTTCTCAGCTGGGGGAGTTGGTGAAGTTTTCAGGAAGTCCATATTTTTCAAGCATTGACTTGTGTGACACATACCTGCAGTTGCCATTGGACGCCATTTCTCAGATTTTTTTAGTGCTCAACATACTATTTGGCCTGTACCAATTTAATTGCTTACCCTATGGAATGTTGTCTGCACCAGGATTGATTCAGGACACCCCCTATGTGGAAACTACCTTGATAACAATTGGGTCATGGTGTCCATGTGAGAGAAGCATTTAAAAAATCAGCAGGTGGTTTTCTAAACCTTCTGGTGAATGCCCTTCAATGTGAACTGGAAAAAAATGTAGTTTACTCTGCCCAAAGGTGCATTTTTTGGGATGTACTTAGCAATGATGGCCTCATTCCTACAAGACAAGCACATCATCAACCTGCTGGCACCCAAGAACCTGAAGGAGCTCTAGTCCTTTTTGCGTAAGATTTTTTATTATATGAAGTTCATTCCCAGGCTGTGCACATCTGCCATCCTCTTAACTGTGTCACCAACAGGGTGTCAAGCTCTTTCCGAATAGGCCATGAAGGCCCAACAGTACTCAGTGGCCACCATGTAATCCTCAGCACATGGGCATCACTGGATGTGGCTATGGAGAGGCATGTGGTCAGCGCACTGCTCTCCCGGCTGTATGTCAATTTCTGAGACTAGAGCCGCTACTTCTCAATCAAGTAGCTCCTCAGTTTGCCTAACAAGGGCTGAGTGCACTACACTTGCTAACAGCACTTGGCAGACTGGATTGTCACCCATCCAAGTCCTAGCCCAGCCCGACACTGCTTAACTTCGGTGATATGACAGGAACCAGTGTTACTACTGCAGCAAGTCTGATGGCTATGTCAGCTACAGCTGAGCAGCCGACCACCTGGGAATGCATCCTGGGGACCCACGCTCCATGAACTTTAATTTATGATAATACTTGGCAATTCCTGTTGCAGAAATTTGCAGCTTTTTGCAAGTGCAGTGTTATCCAGCATATGACTACCATCCGATTTCACCCAGCTTCTGACTTGGAGGTGGAGTGATCACACAAACATTTAAAACTCAAATGTAGAAGTCTGTGTCTGCCTTGTCCCATGATGATGCGTTGACTAGTTTTCTTCCCACATACATGCGATGCTGGCTAATGGGTGCAGTCTGGAAGAATGGTTGCATGGCCATAAGCTGCAGGGTCTTTTGGATTGGTTGTATCCCCAGCTGTATACCCCTACTGTTGTGGCCTGCTGTATTTTCCTCTCTGGGCCGCTGTTTGGGCACAGTCTTTCGGCTTGCAGTAGGGTGGATGCTGGGTATGATGGTGGATCACACAGGCTGGCATTTATTTGCGGTACACATCAGTTGGGAACAACTGACTATTTATTCCACTCAGTTGCTCACCTTCTGCTGCCCCCGCTGCATTCTCCATCATTCTGCCTTTGACTGCAAAATAGCGGATGAGCACAGATAAATCCCACAACTGCTGGTGCAAAGTCAATGTAATGTGACCAGCAAGTGTGGATAACTCCCACGACTGCTGGCACAAAGTCAATGTAATTTGATCAACACCCTCTTCGCTCTTCTGTCCAGTGGACCAGGTCTCACCCCTGCCGATGCAGGTGAACCAACTGTTATCTCACTGTCCACAGTATTCCACCATTACAGCAGAGCCAGGTGCATCGACATTGTCTCCTTCAGTGGTCTATCTGCGGAAAGGACTCAGTAAACCCACCAGTGGGTATTGAGATGGATGCAGATGAGATGGCATGGATATTGCAGCAGGATAGTGTGGAATGCTGCCATGAAGGGTGTGCGTGAAAGGTATTGCATAGGCAGAGCCATTGATGCCTGTGTTTATCTGCTGGTGGCAAAAGACCTGACCTGGCTGTTCTTACACAGATATCAACTACCGCAGACCTGGCCTTTGCCTCACACTATGCTCTGTTTTCCATTTGATTAGTTACTCTATCACTTATGCTGGTCACATTGCATTTGCTTCATGCTTGTCTCTTCGTGGATTTTTGGATTCTCTGGTCCCCCTTAGATTGAATCACATGTTGAGTTTCATTTCCTCTTCCTTGTTTCATCTTCATGGGCTTGTAGTCGAGCCACTGTCAGTTTGTGTAGTAATATTTTGCACAGGTATGGCATTGCAGTGATAAAACAGCTATTCACTCCCTTTACATGGTGTGTATCATAAGTTTCAAGGCTTAACTCAGAACTAGAAATCTATTGGACATTTAATTACAGTGGACAAAAATTCTTCAAAATATGATCCTAAAGCATCAACACAGTGCTGCCAGCGCGTCTTACACTGTTCGTAGCCCTTCTGGAAGGCCTTGGGTGTCATGCTGTCAAGGGCTTGTAACGAAGCAGGGTTGCCCACTGCTATCCTGTTTTGGTTTTACACTCCTTCAGTAACTTAGTTAAGCAATGAACTTTTATTTTTTTTTTTCATTTTCACTACTCGGATTCCGACTACAGATTCTGTGGCCTTCAGCCTCATAGTACAGAATTCAGAAATAGTTTAAATAAAATTCTCCTAGTAAAATCTATTATTTCAGTACATTCTAATGTCTATTCTGAAAGTAATGAGCTAATCAGTTTTATTGGAAATGCATACTATTAACAGTTATGGACAATGACGTATATTGTGCAATACATATGAAGTAAAATTCGAGTGAGCTAATAGATCAAATTCAGCTATAAGACTGCATCAAAAAGAAAGCCTAAATTTTACTGACTCCAGCAAAGTGTTTAAATTAACCTAAAATCTATTAGTTAAATAGATATTAAGACTTAAAATCTGTAGCCTGTATGACTTTCAGTGCCAATTGTGACCAAACTACCAAATAATTCCGAGATCTGTTTTGATACTTTTGCTACCTTTATTTTTCTACGTAAAATAACTCCAGTCTCAACTTTGTAAGTGCGTTAATTAAGAATTAAGTAAATTTGAATATGTAAAAATTATTGTTCAAAAGGGCTGCCGTGGTTATAAGTCGGGAAATCCCACGGCGGATGCACAAGTTAGTTCCGCGTATTTAAATTGATACAGCTCACTCATGTTATTTAAATAATAAAACCCAATAGTTAACTTCAAAACCAGTTAGAAAGGATCATTTTAACCCTGGGGATTATAAACTATAATATATTAACAGAAATAGTCAAATATTCAAGTGCTCGTCTATATAAGGTCCGAGCTGGTGCAGTTCTCAGTTAGTTCTCGGTCAGATTCTCTTGGAGCAAAAGTGCGGCAAGTTGCTTAATTTTTCGGTAATTGTAATTGTGAACTTTGTTAAAGACTGGAAGTTTTTGACCTACCTAATGTGACGATTAAGTGTAAGAGGCCTGGTCACATGAATATTGTGTGTCAAGTGATAACAAATAAATCACACTGTGGTTGACATAAATGTTCAACAATGAATACAATCTTGACTTTTGATTTTGGAGAACTTAACCTAGGATCCTGGCTTCTTAATTTCAGTGTGATTTAGGTGAGACGGACGCAGCTACCGGGAGGACAATATTGAATAAGCAAAGCAAGATAGGTCGGGAACACTGCGCACTATCTACTGGATGAGGAAATGTTTCAATACCGGTACATCCGGTTGTGACGTGAACTTTAAGAGGCACTAATACAATGATACAGTCCGGCACATTACAGGCTCTCATCAAAGCCTGCCGGATGGTACCGATGGATTCGAATTGCTTCCCTTTTAGGCCTGTTTTGAGTCGGGGGAAGAGGAAAAAGTCACTTGCAGCCAAGTTGGGGCTGTAGAGTGGCTGCAACAGTGTTGTCACCTTGAACTTCACCAAAACTTTGGCGGCGGCGCACGACGTGTGAGCGAGTGCGTTGCCATGGTGGATAATGCAGTCACCCTTACTTGGCAGGTGGATGTGGCGAACTCCTTAAGCGGCGGAGCACTCCATCATAAAAGTCACCTGTGACAGTCTGTCCATGAGCAACAAACGCCTTGTGAATCACTCTTTTACCATAAAAAAAAAAAAAAAAAAAAAAAAAAAAAAAAAAAAAAAAAAAAAAAAAAAAAAAATCCGCATGCACTTCACACACAACTTGCTCATGTGAGCTTTCTTGGGCTTCTGTGAGGAAGCAGTGTGCCATTCTGAGCTTTGACGCTTCGACTCAGGATCATACTTGTAGACCCAGGTCTTATCACCAGTAACCCGTTTCTCCAGAAGGTTCGATTCAACATTCAAACGTTCGAGCATTTCCTGGCAAACGGTCATGCGCCGCTGCTTCTGATCCACCGAAAAAACTTTTGGCACCAGTTTGAACACACTTTTCGCATCATCAAATTCTCCATCACAATCCTCCACACCGTACCCTGACTGAGCCCCAGTTCATCGGCAATTAATCTAGTACTAAGACGATGGTCATTGTTTAAAAGTTCCCACACTCTCTCCACATTTTGATCTGTTTGGCTTGATGATGGCCTCCCAGAGTGGTTGTCATCTTCAACATTCCCATGGCCATCTTTGAAATGTTTATGCCACATGAAAACCATTGCACGGGACATGGCTTCTTCCTTAAAGGCCCCTTGAATCACACCTAGAGTGTCCGTGGCGGTTTTGTTCAGTTACATGCAAAACTTAATCGCATAACACTGCTCTAAGTGCTGCTTCATTTTCGCCTCTCCCACTTTTTGACTGAGGTCAATGACACACACTCACACTGCAAGCAATGTGCACTCTTCAGGGTTCTGGAGGCAACTGCCATAGGATCAGTTTGTTCCCTGAGACCTCCCACTACTTCCCCCACCCGGCGGAACCGGTCCGCGCGTGCTACCCTACTCAGAAATGAATCAGTCTTGAAACCTCTGAATCATGCCTTGTATTTTATCTTTCCTACCTTCAAAAATTCAAAATGTGTAGTCCAGTCAGCATTGTCGAAAGCTTCCTTGAAATCTACAAATGATATAAACTCTTAGGTTTGCCTTTTTCAATCTATCTTTTAGGATAAGTTGTAGGTTCAGTATTACCTCACATGTTTGTACATTTCTCTGACAACCAAACTCACCTTCTCCAAGATTGATTTATATAATTTTTTTCCATTCTTCTGTAAATGATTTGTGTCAGTATTTCGCAACAGTGACTTAGTAAACTGATGACTTGGTACCTAGTATTCACACCTGTTGACACCCACTTCCTTTGGGTTAGGAATTATTAGTGTCTTCTTGAAGTCTGAGGGTATTTCACCTGTCTCATATATCTAGCACACCAGGTGGAATAATTTTGTCTTGGAAAGCTCTCCCAAGGATCTCAATAATTCTGTGGGAATGTTATCTACTGCAGGATTCTTGTTTCTACTTAGGTCTTTCAGTGTTCTGTCAAATTTTTCTCGCAGTATCGTGTCTCCCATCTCATCTTCACCTACTTCCTATAGCCCCTATGTATATTCGTTCCACATTTCAGCTTTCCTTGCTTTGCTTAGTACTGGGTTTTCATCTGAGCTCTTACTATCCACACATCTAATTCTCTTTTCTCCAAAGGTGTCTATAATTTTCCTGTATGTGGCATCTATTTTTCTCCTAGTTACATGTGCTTTACAGCCTTGATTCTATCCTCTAAGTACTCCAGCATAGCCAGTTTGCACCTTCTGCCAGTCTCATTTTTAGATGTCTGTATTCCCTTTCACCTACTTAATTTGCTGCATTTTGTATGAGGGTGGTTTGAAAAGTTCTCGGAACAGAACAGAAAAAAAGTACTTACATCACTGAAACATTTTTTATTTTTCAATGTAGTCTCCTTGTAGAGTAATACACTTGGTCTAACGATGTTCCAGTGCCTTGACCCCATCTCGAAAATGAGTTTCCTCCAGGCCTGCAAAATACAGGGTGGCGCACGAAATGTGTTACCAATTGTTTCTTTCACAATTTACGACGCACATTAGATATCCCGCTGGGATCTCTAGAGCAGTACCAGCAGAGCTTGGAAAAACAAATGAGTTACAAAATAACGTGTAATTCACGATACTGCCGCTAGGAGACTAGTAAGCAGCAATGGCTGACAATGGAAGACTGACGACACATCAACGATTGGCAATTGTGTTACTTTTTCATGAAACAAAAAGCCTTGTCGTGACTCAGAGGCATTTTCGACAACAGTTTAACACATGATGGGTCCCATGCAAGAAGGCCATCCACAGGTTGTACGATAAATTTGTACAGGAAGGAACAGTATTGGAAGCGAAGTGACCTCGGCCTAAGCCTGTTTGTTGGCCGGAGAATATTGAAGCGATATGAGTTGCTGTACAGAGAAGTCCCGGGAAATCGTGTAGAAAGGCAGCAGTGCAACTGGGAATATCCAGACGCTCCATTCAATGCATTCTTAAAAGTGACCTCCATATGTACCCATACCAGATGACCTGTGCACAGAAGGTCACTGAAGAACATAAGAAGCAGAGACTACTGTTTGCTCAGTGGGCGGAGGATAGGGAAGAAACTCTCAACAACATTTGGTTTTCAGACGAGGCGCATTTTCATTTAGACGGTGTGGTTAACAAACAAAATGTGCGCTTTTGGGCCACTGAAAACCCACAAGTGCGTCATGAATGACAACATAATGCTCCGGGGATTACAGCAATTTCCAGTCATGGACCCTTTTTCTTTGAAGAAGCTGTGAACAGCAAGCATTATTTGAGCATGCTTCGCAATAGCTTCATTCCACAGTTTCTTGCTACTGCCTTGCCCTTCAACACGCAATGGTTCATGCAAGAAGGAGCAGGGTCACATACTGCAAACACTGTGTTGAAATTTTTACATGAGCATTTCGACATGTGGATCATTTCACTCAGGCTTCCAGGTCGCTTCAATGACGGACAAAATTGCCTCCCCCCCCCCCTGCCCCCTCCCCCCCCCCCCCCCAATAGTCCAGACCTCAATCCATGTGACTTTTTTCTTTGAGGGTAGCTAAAGGAAAAAATTTTCCCGAAACATCCACGTGATTTAATGGAGCTCAGCTTGCAGTGAAATTACGTAAGACATGTGCCGTAGGGTATAACTTCAGTGTTCGTTTGAAGGAAGTTAGGAAACGAAATGGTGGACGTATCGAGCATGTGCTGAGTTAGAAGAAATCTCTGTGGACGGCTCTTCATTGTAGTATCTGTTCCTTTCAGATTGCATTGACAATAAAGTTTATATTCAAAAACAAAATGGTAACACCTTTCGTGCGCCATCCTGCAGTTGTCAACTCCGACTATCAGTTCTTCTTTTGAAGTTAATCTTCGTCCACCAAGAAAAATTTTCAGTTTTGGGAAGAGATAGAAGTCTGACAGAGCTTTATCAGGTGAATAAGGTGAGAATGGTAACAATTCATATCTTAGTTCGTGTAATTTTGCCATAGCAATGGCACATGTTTTTGATCCAGTGTCAAGAGTCGCGGCACCCATCTTGCAGATTATTTTTTAAATTCTAATTCTTCAGTTAAAATGTGATATACCCTTTCAGATGACATCTGGCAAACGTGAGCAATTTCACGCACTCTCAATAGACAATTGTCCATGATCATTTTGTGGAATTTTTGCAATGATTTCTGGAGTAGTGACACATCTTGACTGACCACTGCGTGGATCATCATCTAAGCTCTCCTGACCAAATTTAAATCCATTTGTCCACTTGGAAACAGTTGAATACGAAGGAGCAGAGTCCCCCAGGATATTCTGGAAATTGGCATGAATGTCCTTTGCTTTCATACCTTTCTTTACGAAGTACGTAATCACAGCTCGAATCTCGATTTTTTTTCCATCTTCACAAATCACTATGCGGGAACAACAGCAGAGCCACGTCACCGCCACAGCTCTCTTCCAAGAGCATTGATGTGGCACGAATTTACAGGCAAAAGTTCAATGAATATCATGTGAACAACTTGTTCTGCTAGTGCTGACCTCCAGAGGTGATTCTGAGAACTTTTCAAATCACCCTCATATTACCATTATACATGCATAATCAATCTGAAACCTTCCAGTGCCTCCAGATCTCATTCACATACACAATCCTTGTTCATGATTCTTAAACCAAGAGTCAGCAATTATTATATTATGCTTTGTGTAAAATTCTACCACGCAACTTCCTCTAACATTCCTTTCCACCAGTCCATGTTCTGCTATCAGAATATATAAATTATACATAGCACAAGATGATGTAATTTACTTTTCATAAAATTTTTTGGCCAGATGCAACAATATTCCACTGCAAAACGTAATAGAGAAACTTCTTCCTTAAAAAAATGTGTACTGTGTAGGACCCTGTAAATATCAGCATGTTGCGGAATAAGCCATGCCAAACTATTTCTGTTCTTGACAATAGGAGTTCTTGAACAAAGAAACGAGCCATTTTGTAAATTTCATAAGACTGTTACAGATCTCAAGCTGGTTCATTGTAATATGAATAAATTTATATTTTAACGTTGAAAGAAATAATGCTATAACACAATCTTTGTTGACCTGCTGTGCTTTCTAAACTTTCCGCATGTTAAGTAGAATTTGTCTGAAGTATGACGGTGTGGATCATTTCATGGTAACAGGAATCTGGTCAGTGAAGTGAGCATCTCAGAAGACCATGCCATCCAACTTGAAAATTTGAGAAACTGATTTTTTGTAGCAAGAAAGTGAATGTGAAACAACTGTTTGTACATCTGATTCTCAGATAGCCAAAATATATAATTTTATAACCAGTTACATTCAAGTTATTCTGAAAATTGTTTCACAAACAGCTTGAAAAATAAAGCTGACAAAAGAAATTAAAGTCCAGGGTGGAATAAAAACAGTACGGAAAGAATAGGTGGCTGCTCAATACACAGAGAAGACACTGAGTTGCAGACAGGCACAGTGAAAAAAACTACTAGAAATATTCAGCTTCAGGAAAGATGGCTGCCAAGTCGAAAGTGTATCATGTGTCTCCACGAAAAAACGTAAATTTCGGTAGCAAAGAGCAAAAAAATTCTTTCTAAGTCCTTTCTGCCGTGGATTTAGTGAACACGCCGGAAGAGGGTTGAAAAGTAGGAAACAAAGTAGGCAAACCGTTGCTCGTTGTAAGTAGGTCAAACAGTGAAAATACTGCGGCAGGAGATATTCTAAAAATTCCGAAAATAATTGCGCACACCTACACTACCACAGACTTCACTGCAACAAAGGAAACTACGTTAAAAAACGCATCTCCAGCGAAACTGCAAACTGAAGAACATTTAGAATACGTGCGACAAAAAAACAGCACTAGTCACGTGAGAAGAAGAACCCTAAATCCTCCGGTTACAAAAAGTGTGAATCACAAAACGATCTGTGTGTTAGGTGATAGTCACGGCCGTGAAATTTCTGCAATGTTGATGAGAACATGTAGTTTCAAGGCATCTGGTTTCATAAAGCTAGGGGCTCCATTGAGTGAAATAACAGACCTAACAACATCAACTGATGTAGCTAGTTTGAATAAAGACGATTTCGCCGTGTTAATAGGAGGATAAATGACGTCTATAGAAATGAGACATACAAGGTTATTACAGAAATGAGGAAATGTTTAAATAATTTAACCCACACAAATGTACTCATTGTGAACATCCCACATCGTCGTGATTTACCGCCCTGGTCGTGTGTGAACCGCGAAATTAATGTTGCAAACGAGTGTATCACTGAAATATACACTTACTTTAAGAGTGTCGATATTGTAGATATAAACAGATTGGAGCGAAGGTTCCATGCAGTCCATGGACTTAATTAAATACGCCAGGAAAGAAATTACTAGCCAAAAAAATATGTACTCGCATCTCGAAGAAGAGTGAAGAAAAAAGTATAAGTGACAATCAAACGGAGATTAAGAAGTGCTTTAGACGAGTTACAAGCTGTGCCAGCGGCCAAACGCAAATTACCAAGTGGTTTAAACCGATTAGGCGAGAAACAAACGATCAAGTCATCAGCCAAACGAAAATTACGAAATGGTTTAAACTGAAGAGGACAGATGTGGATGACGCAAAACTTACACAAGCTCCAGAAGTTGACTCACCTGCTGATTGCCACCAGTAAACAGAAGCTACACACAAGAAACCCCGAAAAAATTTAGGGTAAGTGCTGTATTAGAAATGCCATTAGATAAAGAATCAGAAAACGTTTGAACTAAAGTTACTAAATACCCAGATGTTGCTATACTACACCATAACGTTCAGTCACTCACAAATAAAATTTCCATGTTCACTACTCCAGTATGCATTAAATGTAGACACATAATTTGCATTACTGAACATTGGCTACGAAATGACGAAGTAAAATCTCAGGATACAGATTAGCCAGTCATTTTAGCCGAGAGTTTGCCAAACATGGTGGCTCTGCTATCTTTGTGAAAGAACAAGTAAAGTTTTGTGATGTCAGTAAAAATTATATTGACTCAATTAAAAAAGACTTTGAACTTTCCATTACTAAACTGCCAGAGCTTAATTTAATAGTTATTAACATATATAGAGCACCAAGTGGAAACCTGCCAGTCTTCATGAATAAACTAGAGGTTCCACTGAACAGGATCAGTACACGAAATATGAAGATATTGCTTTGTGGGGATTTCAATACTGATTTTTCAAAAGACAGCAGCACCAGAGATGACGGTGCTTTGATAAATATGACCAACATATTCAGTATGATCCCCACAATACACTGCCCAACAAGATTAACAGAATGCAAAAATTCCATTATTGACCAAATATTCATCTCAGAAACAAATTACAGTTTCACAAGCATCGGTTGTAGGCCCTAGTGATCATGAGGCACAGCTGCTGTGTATAGAAATGCCAAGTAGTAGTATTACCGAAAAAGTAGTTGAAAAAAGAACCTTTTCTGAAGATAACATTAGAATTTTTAATCTCTTACTGGTGAAGGAAAACTGGGAAAACATTGCCCCTCAGAACAATGTTGATAGCATGTACATGAGTTTTCAGAGCATCTTTCTTCACTATTTTAATGTAGCATTTCCAAAAGTAGTAAAAACAGTAAAACCTAACAATAATAAGCAACAGAGAAATGTACAGGGCGTTTCAAAAAGAAAGAGCAGATTTCAAACATTTATTTCTCAAAAACTACAAATGATAGAAACACAATTCAAACGTTTCTTGTCAGAGAAAGGTTCAAAGTTTTTCAATGGTCCGCGCAGAAGTTCCATGCAAATCCGCAGTGGCGCTGGCGTTTGTTTGTAGGAAAATGGCGACGACACCACAGGAACGATCATTTTGTGTGCTGCAATTTGCAAAGTTAGAGTCCATTGTTGGTGTGCAACGTGCATTCCGCCGTCAATTCAACAAACAGCCGCCTCGTCATAAGCAAATTTATGAGTGGCATCACAGATTCGTAGAAGATGGTTGCATCTGCAAGCGAAAAAGCACGGGTCGTCCACGCACATCGGATGAAAATGTCGAGCGTGTCCGTGCAGCTTACGAAAGGAGCCCTAGAAAATCCACGACACGGGCAAGTCACGAACTAAACATGTCTAAAACAACGGTATGGCGCGTTCTGAGTAAGCGTCTGCACATGAAGCCGCACAAACTGCAGTTATTGCAAGCATTGCGTCCTGACGACCACAACAAAAGGTTCGAATTTTCAACTGCAATTCTACAGGACATGGAAGAGGACAATTTTGCCGAACGATTAATTTTTTCAGATGAATCAACGTTTCACATTTCTGGTAAAGTTAATCGGCATAACGTACGAATTTGGGCGAGTGAAACTCCGAGGGACGTTATTCAACATGAAAGAGACTCACCAAAGGTTAACGCCTTTTGTGCAATTTCGGTAAACAAAGTTTATGGACCTTTCTTTTTCATGGAGAAAACTATCACAGGAACCATTTACCTGGACATGTTAGAAAACTGGCTATTTCCTCAACTTCAGGAAGATTCAAATCACTTCATCTTCATGCAAGATGGCGCCCCACCACACTTCTCTGAACCTGTACGACGGTACCTAAATAACACCATTCCAGGACGGTGGA
The DNA here is from genome assembly GCF_023864345.2 of Schistocerca serialis cubense. Lineage (NCBI taxonomy): Eukaryota > Metazoa > Arthropoda > Insecta > Orthoptera > Acrididae > Schistocerca > Schistocerca serialis. The sequence continues at coordinate 835,345,337 of NC_064641.1, read as the reverse complement.
TTGGAAGAGCAGGAGCACAAGATCAATGTCATCGTCTGTGGCCTCCCAGGTCACCAGACCTTACTCCCTGCGATTTTTATTTGTGGGGGTACATAAAGGACTGTGTTTATGTCCCACCTATGCCCGCTACTCTTCAAGAGGTACGACATCGAATTGTTGCGGCCGTGAATTCGGTAACTAAAGACCAGTTGCGTCGTGTGTGGCAAGAAATGAGATACCGGTTTGATATTTGTCGTGTAACAAATGGTGCTCATATTGAGGTACAGTTTTGATATTTGTTGTGTAACATTTGGTACTCATATTGAGTGAAGGACCGTTGGAATTGTGTTTCTATCATTTGTAGTTTTTGAGAAATAAATGTTTGAAATCTGCTCTTTCTTTTTGAAACGCCCTGTATATACAGTTTGAGTGGATACTAAGATGGTGTTTAAATATATCATTACTGAAATGTACCTGTAAAAATTGTCATTTCTGTATGTTTTTTTGATTTGTGTGTACGTATAATGTGAAATATGTAAAACCTTTGTATGATTATGGACTATTTCTGTTTAATCATTTGTTTCATTTATATATATATTGAAATCAAGTTTGATGTTAAAAGGCTATTGTATGACACACCCAATACTCTCAGCTGGATTTTCAGCTGGAGTCCATGGGCAAAGAATAAATAAATAAATAAATAAATGAGTAGCTAAAGGCATAAAAATTTCCTGTGAGAGAAACAGATTTCTGCTGTACTGTTGTAGGCCTAAGAAATATAGAGTAACCCAAGAATTCGCAGATTATTCAAAAGCCTACAAAAGAATCTGTGGTAGAGTAGTCAAAGAGGCAAAAATTATGTGGAATTACAATTTGATAAGAAACTCATCTAACAAATTGAGATCCATGTGGAGAGTTATAAAGAAAGAAACTTGTAGTTCAGCTCCAAAGGAAAAGAATGTATCATCAACACTAGAAAGCTCAAAAGTCACAGACTCAAATTCAGTTGTGGAAAAATTCAATGAATACTTCACTTCACTAGCTGAAGATCTCATTCAAGTACACTGTCAAGGACCAGTCCCAAGTTTCTCCAGCAAGTCAGTGATCTCGACTGCTTCTATGTATGTTTATGAAACAAACCCCAATGAAATTATAACCAAAATTAAATCATTAAGCAATAAAATGTCAAGTGGTCTTGATGAAGTACCTGATTTCATATTAAAAGCATGTGCTCACCACATAGCAAACCCCTTGCCAAAATTTTCAACCTCTCTTTAAAAACTGGTGTATTTACAGATATTTTTAAAATAGCAAAAGTTTCATCCCTGCTAAAAGAAAAGTTCTTCTGAAAAAATATCAAACTACCGACCCGTGTCACAGTTAAGTTCCTTCTCAAAAATTCTAGAGAAACTCTTCTATGACAGGCTTTAAGTTTCATAAATAAATATGCACCTCTTACAGTACAACAACATGGTTTTAGAAAGTCTAAATATACACAGACAGCAATTTTCGAATTCTTGGACTGCATTTTAAAATCCTTTGATCAACATAAATTAGCTGCAGGTATTTTTCTAGATCTATCAAAAGCCTTTGATGTCCTGGACCATAATATTCTGCTTGAAAAATTATAAAGACGAGGAGTAAGAGGTGTAGCACATAGCTGGTTGTGTTCATACCTTAAAAAACTGTAGGCAGAAAGTATCACTTCAGTACGAATTCAAGAAAATGAATAAAACAAGAAACAATTTCCTTTCTTTCTAGCGAATTACCAATAAAATATTGTGCACCACAAGGCTCAGTCTAAGGTCCACTACTCTTCTTGATTTATGGGGATGACTTAGTTGAATATATGAGTCCCACAAAAACTGTCCTCTTTGCCAATGACACCAGCAGATTGCTCACTGGATCCAGTCCAGAAACTTTGCAGTCCACCGCAGAAAATTCTATGAAAAGACTTTCTGAGTGGTTCACAGAGAAAAAAAAATTATAAATACTGAAAAAAAACTGTGTCTGTTGGTTTTCATTTAATTCCTCCAACTAATCAAATGTCTATTCAAGCACAATTAAAAAATGATACCCTAGAAAATGTAAGTGTCACAATATTTTTGGGTCTATGGATTCAGCAAGACTTGAAGTGGGACACACATATAAATAACTTGTCTAGGAAACTATCATCTGTGTGCTGTGGCCTAAGAATTTTAAAAGCTACAACAAGCAAAACAACACTACTGCAGGCATATTATGCACAGCTCCACTCACTAGTCCGATATGGGATCGTTTTCTGGAGATAATCAACTCACAGTGTAAAGGTTTTTAGAATGCAAAAAAGAGCTCTAGGAATAATTTGTGGCCTTAAAAAGATGGAGTCCTGGAAATCCCATTTTACTGAGGCTTGTGTTCTAAATGTTCCAGGTTTATTCATTTATGAAACTATCTTGTTCACTAGGGACTACCTCCTGAAAACAGGCAAACTGCTACAGAACATAAATGTAGACAACTATAGTACCAGAGGGAAATCAAATACACATCAAAAATTTCACAGAACAACCACCTATCGGAGGAGCATAATTAACATTGATGTAATACTACACAATAAGATACCAAATGAAATAAAAAATGCTAATCATCCAATATTTGAAGCTAAACTAAAGGCATTTCTAATAAAGTACTGTTTCTATTCTTCCAGAGAATTTCTGAATACGTAACAAAATTAATTGTAATAGGTACCTATTTTTAATTTGCCTACTATTTTGCTAATACTATGTATTATTGTAACTTATCTTTGACCTGTCCAATATCAATTGTACAATTTGTGCTGTATGATAAAACTGGACCAATGAAAAATCAAATCAGACATAGTCCTTCTTCAGAAGTAGAAAACTCATTTACATTCACACAACCACAACTCACACACAGGGCTGCATTGTCTCTGGACACTAGGCCTGACTGTAACTGCATCTTACCTTAGCAGCAATCTATTTGTGGTAGGTAGTGGGAAGGAACTCTACCAACAACATATCACTCATTCCCATAACCCTCCTGGCCTCAATCTTAGCTAGTCCCTGTCCTGCAATTGCCTATCTTCTTCCTTGCTCCCACCCCCTATTACAAATGGCTTCTATCTCACCAACACAACTTCAGAGTCCTTCTCTCTTCCCCCTTCCTCCAAGCACAGTCTCTCAATGCTGCACCTAGCAGCTTATTCTACTCCCACCACATCTGTACGTGCTCCCATAGACAGCACCACCCCTACCCTGCTATCCTTCCCACCCCCTGCCTCTTCCTTACCCCCACTACCAACCCCAACTACATTGCTGCCAATGTCAGACACAATTGCATTCGGGCCTTAGTGCCCAGAGATGATGGCCATATATGTGTAGAGTTGTGCTTGTGTGGATGTGTGAGAGTTTTCAACTTCTGAAGAAGGACTTTGTCAGAAAGCTGAATATTTCTGGCATTATTTTTCATTGTGCCTGTCTACTATTCAGTGCTTCATCTATGAGATAAGTAGCAATCACACATTTTATTTTCAACATTCTACTACAAGCCCACATGTTGAATGCTTCAATTTTGTCCCTCTCTTCTTGAGTGTCCTGTTTCCACTCCACACAAAGCATTTCATCATCCTTTTTCTTAACCCCAACTCTAATTTGTTGCGTAATAAACATTACTTCTTCTGGATCACTTGCTCTCCTAATATCTGAACTGTGATAGGTGGACAATTTGACTTTCTGATGCTTTCTCCTCATATATTCTTTATCATGTTCTCTGATCAACTTATCTTTCATTGTGTTGATGATGTACTTTAATACAAACATTGTGCAACACTGTTGTATGTCTGTTTTTAGTAAATGAAAATTTTCAGAGATATTGCGTAAAATATCTCACACAGCAGAGTGAAAGTATGAAATGGAAAGATCTGGTACATAACAAAAAATTACTGCAGAATAGCTATGGGGCGAAATGGTGGCAGGATTATGACAGCAGTGTTCATGATTGCCTTGCTGAGCAACTGCATCTAATGAGCAGCTGTCCATCATCAGAACATGTAATTTGTAATAAACCAGACGTTATGATCTGGCATTGTAAAAAATTACAATATAAAACATTGTTCTGGGATGTAAATGCTACATACTAATGTTAAGAGCAATAAATGAATATTTAAAAAATTTAAATTTTCAAAAGCTGTAATTTTCAGTGAAAACAGTTGACTCCCTCTACCACTTGAGTTATGTTGTGTCATATGATCTTAACATTAAAACAATACTACAAGACTGAATTTCTGGCCAGTACCTATTTTCAGGAGGCAATGTTATGTCATTCCTATCACACATCGACAACATCACATAGGAATGACATAACAAACACAAAAAACACACTTGAAAATGGGAATCATTTCCCAAAACGTGCCGTGTGAAAAATAAAATAAAGAAAATCGTGGCTGGTAGCAGATGAGTTATTTATAAACAAACCTTCTATTAGTTTTCTTGACAGAATTTTCTTTTGGCAAATTAGCACTCCAGTCTACCACTAACACTCTGTATGATGAGAATGACTGATTGTTATATGTTAGTAAGATGGCCCAAGCTGAATAAAAATTCTGCGCTTTGACACGTCTTGATGATTCATATGTTTATTGTCACTGGATGTCAGTAAGTACTCTTTTAAGAGAAAATACAATCCATCATAAAAAACTGTAGTTTTATTTCATATTTACAGTATCCACAAATTTTTCATAAAAACTTGATCTTCAATTAAAAAAAGCTTTATGTTTTTTGAGGTCTTTATTATACAAACAGTAATTATAAAAACTATTTTATTAATTCTAATTGTAAAATAGAAATATATTTTACTTCATATATTTGTCTATTGAAGTACAGTTGTTTTATAGGCATTCACAATGTCCAGGTAACTTTAAACAAAACTCTATCAAGCTGGTACGTCACTCTAATTACTTAAATCATACTGCAAGGAGTAGCCGTCAAAGAACTCCAAATGTAAAAAGAGCCACTTTGACATACAAAATTCATAATTGGTAACATTATCATATACTAAACTATTTCAAATTTCTAAAAAACATATGGCCATCAAAATCATTTTTGCCTTCATAAAAGTAGTAGTATATCTAAATTAAAAACATTTTTTTTTCTTGCAGTATGCAAGTAATACAATTATTTTATTATTTCTGTCATAGAAGCAAAATAAAATAACATTTTGTAAGAAATGGAAACTATTTGTCATTTATCAGAAAACTCCACAGGAAATCATAATGAAATTATGAATCTGGAACAGGACACACTCCAGCAAAGCACCTTTTCCTTCTCACCAACCTCGTTGGGCATCTCCGACCGCCATTTTGTGATTGTGTCTGAAACATTTATTTCAAAACATTACTACAATGATTGATGGAAAAAATATAGGATATCATTTGGCAGTGATGTGAATCAGATTACAATTTCAGGCTTTTAGGACTTATTCATCAATGAAAAACAAGCACAGAGAAAAAGATAAAGATAGAAAAATGTAGCAGAAAAGGAACTACTGAGTTCTAAGAGATTGCATCCTGTGAGAATGCACCTCTGTAATGTGAGATGAGAGAGTGATGTTGGGGACAGGGAGTTAGGGAAGAAAGGAAAACTGACAATAAATGCTGTAGAGAAACAATAAGTGAGAGGAGGAAATAGAAAAGAAGAAGTACGAAAAAATAATGCAAACCAAGGATAGACAGTAGTAGCAAAAAACAATGTACTAGTTGTAAAATGGCACACAATTTGTGGAGCTGACATGTACTGATGCTCAGAGGTTAGCAGCTCCACACTATTGTCTTATGTGATATTACATAAGTGGTGTCACTTCTGGTGCTTACTTGAGATATTACATCAATGATGTCACTTCTGGTGCTTACATAACTCCAGTAATGTGCCAGAAGATGCACATGGGAGCTAGAAGGTCAAAGCAATCTGTTTTACATCAAAAACTAGGGAGAAGAGGCATTGTTAATGAGAAATGCTTTCTATTTATCTCTGAATGATTGGAAATTATTAGTTTTCTACTTGATATTGGTAAGAGAGAGCATGTGACTTTTAGGCATTTACATCCCAGTACATAACTATCATCTGTACTTTTCTAAAAATTATAAATTTATGTATGTGTTTAGTGCTGTGGCTATGGATGTCACAATAAATAAGGAATGCATTTGTTTCCTGCTGCAAGTATCATCTGGTGGACTTGCAACATAACCCTAGAAAATCATCCCTTAACAGAGTAAAGAATGAAAATGTAAATTTCAGCCATCCTTCAGTTTGGTAAGTGAGTGCAAAATACGGCGGACCAATGTTCATCCATGCTCGTTTCATCGTAACAGATTATTATCAGTTGTCTTGAGTCAGATCACAGATCATTCTCTCTCTCTCTCTCTCTCTCTCTCTCTCTCTCTCTCTCTCTCTCTCTCTCACACACACACACACACTCACACACACACACACACACACACACCAGTATGCACTACTCAACTGAACATGTGTGTAAATGATATCATTTCATAAAACATGTTATAACATAGTCAAAACAGACTCCTAGACCGTCCCACCCACTCATTAGTCACTCATCTGTGAACTTACAAGAATCCTGCGCTGCCTTGTTTGGAATCCATATCCACAGCTTACACTGCATCTACTCCAGGGTGACCAGGCAGAAAGCCTGCAGTTTACAGGAACACCTTGAATAGTGTTTTCTTGGTTTTGTTGCACATCCTGTTGTAGGGCACTAAACTGAGCTGGTGGTTGAACAGGTGCTCCTCCTAAAAATTAAGAACAGAAGTAGAATTACATACATTTTATATTAGCGTCAATTCTAAATTTATGCTTTTATTGTGAGAACTTTTATATATTAAAAAAGCAGGTAGTTCAATCATATCCCTAGTTTGCAGGTGTATCAAACACAGTTCAATCTCTTCTGTGATGGAAATAGACAAACACTTGCTCTTTCACCATTTAAGATATTACTGACAATTGCTTTCAATTAATTGTTAAAATCAACACTGAGATACATAACAAAAAACATATTCTGAATTTAGAACATGTTGCCATCACGAATGCATATAATTTCTATGTGTGTGTCTATAAACACACACACACACACACACACACACCAACACACACACACACACACACACACAGAAAGAGATCTGAAATATGGACTGGCGATGAGCAACAAAGGCAAATTTCAAGTGATGAGAGGTAAATGCCATGAAAATCAGCTTGTAATGTAAACAAAATCTGAAAGAAATTCTCAACAAAAGTAAGAGAAGATGGACAACTGTTCTTACCAATAATAACATTACACGAATCTTGACATTCCTTCTCAGTTAGGAAATTATTTCTATTTCCTCTGCAACCACCATAGATGAATTTAATACACATCCCCTTTCTTGCATCAAAATACCAGCGTTGAAAGTGCCCACGACATACTCCTGGTTCTGGCTCCATCATACACACCTCTGAAACCGTCCAAATAAATTTGAGACACATTATAGTGTAAAGACATTATGTTCTGTCACATGAAGGTAGTCATAAATTGTATTAGGAATCATGAAATAATAAATGAAAATTGTGAAAAGGATAGATTGCTACTCACCAGAAAGATGGCCCATTGAGTCGCAGACAGGTGCAATGAAAATCCCTTCTTAGAGCCTTAGGCTCTTCTGAGAACATCTCCTCTGAATTCATTTCTCTCCTCACCCCTGTGACACCCTGCATACCCACCTTCTACATGCCCCCCCCCCCCCCCCCCCCCCGCCCCAAATTCATGAATCGAACAATCCTGGACAATCCATTGTAGCTGGTTATTGTGCCCCCCACTGAAAGGATATCAGCCCTCATTGACCAGCACCTCCAACCAATTTCCCATAATCTAGCCTCCCATGTCAAAGGTACCATCCAGTTCCTTCACTGACTCTCCACAATCCCCACTTCTTTATCTCCTGGTTTCCTGCTGGTCACTACTGATGCCACTTCACTATGCACTGACATCCCTCGTGCCCATGGTCATGCAGCACTATCCTAACACTTAACTACTTCTTCTTTGAAGGGAAGGGATACAAACGAATTCACAGCATAGCCATGGGCACCCATATAGCATCCTCCTAAGCCAACCAGTTTATGGGCCATCTAGAGGAAACATTCTTAGCCTCCTAAAACCCCAAACCCCTCATCTGGCTCAGGTTCACTGATAATATCTTCATGATCTAGACTCAAGGCCAAGACACCCTATCCTCATTCCTTCATAACCTCAACACCTTCTCTCCCATCTGCTTCACTTGGAACTCCTGAACCCAGTGTGCCACCTTCCTAGATGTTGACCTCCTCCGCTCTGGTGGCTCCATCCACACCTCTGTCCACATTAAACCAACCAATCACCAACTGTACTTCCATTTTGACATTTGCCATCCCTTCCATACCAAAAAATCTTTCTTATACAGCCTTGCCATCTGTGGGCAGCATATCTGCAATGACATGAGCTCCCTGTCCCAGTATGGTGAAGGTCTCACCACGGCCTTCACAGACAGGCACTAGCATCCAGACCTAGTGTGCTAACAGCTGTCCCATACCATTTCCTCAAACACACTCAATCCTCCCACAACTCCCAAAGGACCAGCTACAAAGGAGTGCCCCCTTCATTACCCAATACCAGCATGGTCTGGAACAACTGATCCACATCCTTTCTCAGGGCTTTGATTATCTATCATCATGCCCTGAAATGAGGGCCATCCTACTCGAAATCCTACCCATCCCTCCTGAAGTGGTGTTCCATCACCCACCCTCCTCCACAACATCCTAGTCCATCCCTATGCCACTCCAAATCCCAACATCTTGCCACATGGATCATATTCCTATGGAAGGCCCAGGTGCAAACTGGCCAATCCACCCATCCAGCACTTTTATTCCAGTTCTATCACAGGTTCAGCCTACCCCATCAGGGGCCAGGCCATCTGTGAAAGCAGCAATGTCATTTACCAGATCTGCTGCAATCATTGCCCAGCTTTTTATATTGATATGGCTACCAATCAGCTGACCATCAGGATGAATGGCGACTGCCAAACTGTGGCCAAGAGCAAATCAGACCACTCTGTGGCACAGAATGCAGCTGAACATAACATGCTTGATGTCCATGGTTGCTTCACAACCTGGGCCATCTGGATTCTTGCCTTCACTGCCAACTTTTCAGAACTGCATAGATGAGAGTTATCCTTACCACACATTCTCTGCTCCTGAAGTTATTCCAGCCTCAACATACGGCAACCTAGTGTCCCCACACCCCCTATTCAACAGTTTCTGCCCCCTCATTCTATCACCTCTCCCCCTTTTCACATTCCCTCTTCCTCTTTGTGTGCCACTCTCTGCCAATTTATCCATCTGTCCTTTCCCTTCCCGGCTCCTCTCCTTTCCTGCTCACTGTTGGTTCACCCACTGCCCCCGCCCCCCTCTCTCATGCTCTTTTTATACCACCCTCTGCCAATGCATCCACCTGTCCTGCCAGACAGCGATATTCTCTCCCCACCACCCATACCCTGCTGTCCCTCCCCCTTCCATGCCTCACTCCAGATTGGTATTCATGTGACGGTCTCATTTAGTCAGAGCTGCTAGTGGTAGTGGTCATGTGTGTGTTATGTGTGCTTGCTAGTGTGAATGTGTGTGTGTGTGTGTGTGTGTGTGTGTGTGTGTGTGTGTGTGTTTTCTTTGCTGAAGAAGGCTTTGACTGAAAGCGAAATGTGTAACAGTCTTTTCATTGTGCCTGTCTGCAAATCAATCGGTCTCCTTTACAGTGAGTAGCAATCTATCCATTTCCAAATATTGTTGACATTCCAACCTGGGGTTTCCACTGTCCAGTGAAAACTGTTGTAGACATAAGGAGCATAAAAATTAGTATCCAATGTAAATGCCATTTATTTTTAAAAAAATATTGCAATAACTGGAGATCCACAATGGAAACAACAAACAAAAATGAGGAAAGGCACATAGCTAATCACAAAGATGGTTTTTAAGTTACTAGCAGCAGTTGTTACATATGAAATATGCAAAGTTTCATCATGACTAGGATTTAATGTTAAACGGTAAGTTCCAATACAGCTGGATGAATGAGTAGCATTTTGGGCCAGAGGAAGGCAGGAGCACACCATCTGCAACAGACCCATGCCTAGTAAAGAACTGTGGTATTCTAATCACCTCTTATGTTGATGACCACTATACTTTCATCAGATAATTCCAGTGTCATGTAATAACTACCTTGATTTTGTTAAGAGAAACCAGGGAATATCAGCTTGGCATTCTGCAGTGACTGGGGTGATTTTTTCCCATTGAATTCCTGGATTCTCTCTGCCATTGCCAGCAATTCAGGACTTTGATCTGCAAAGTGTTACTCCAGCCTGCAATTGCCTCTAATCATTCAAGCATGGTTAAATACAGCAGCCTCTGCTACATGCCATTGCCTTTTATTGATCTACTTTTACCTCGTTTCTATCTTATCACACAGAACATAATACTGTATTGCCTATTTTTCTACCCTGATACTTTCAGCTATTGTTTTGCAAATGTTTGTTCCAGGTCATTCTTTTTTTCCTCATCTGTCAACAAATTCTTTTAATTTTCTTTTAGCTGTGGCTCTCAAATTTGTATTTCACACTTAATCCGTGTATATCTCAATGCAGTGCATATTCCTTTTGGGTCAACTTGAGATCCCATCTTGTGTTCCTGCAATATCAGTTGTAACTTTTGACTCTGACCAGGTGCTTGCGCTGGTACGTTATTAATTTTGGTGAACTTGGTTACATTTCCCTGTATGTATTTGCCTTTCATCCTTTATATCAAGAGTTTCTCATGACATAGTCAAAATGAGTGGTATTATTTTTCTTGTACTATCACAATCATAATTTAATGCCTTCTTTTGTCTTGTTCTTCATCAGTCTTCTAAGAGGAATCAATTGATTTAAACAGTTTCACGTCTGCATTTCCATTGATAGTGAGAAATAACACTTGATAATAATTTATGCACCCACACATCTTACACCTTTCATTTTTCAGATGAATCTGCTTGAGAATTCAGAAAAAGATTCTGTAATTATCAGAAATTAATGCGTTATTGTGTAAAATCTATGAAATATGGTAACAAAGTGATAAACTCCCATGACTAATACACAGAAAGTTTCTGACTCAAATTTGATCTATGCTTTCCACAGACTTTGTTTCAACACATGGCTATACTATACACGTCCAAAGGTTAATTAAATGCTGCAGTCCATCACAGCTTCATTTTCATTTTTTCAAGCTAAACAGAAACTTTATGGATAGAACCTCTGAAGAGAAAGACACAGCAGGGTATATCACAGCTACAGCCGAGATGGATACGTTGGCCAGCTGCAGACATTGGCAAGACATTATCCCTATTTAATTTTTGTGAACTGATCGTCTTGAAATCTACAGCAACCATTGTGTTTCTTTGTATATTTTATTAATATATCACTGTGCCAGACTTTGAGCTGAACCTGGATTTCCCACTTTTCATGAGCAGCCACTTTTACCATTGAGCTATTTGATCACACCTCCAGCCCTAACTCAAACCTTCACTGTCATTGATTTCCAAACATTGCACTAAAATAAAATGAATGGAGCAGTGGCATTTGATATTACCAAGATCCCATAACATGAACAATATTGGTTCAGGCCATCCAGAAATGTTGAATCTACAATGTAATGAATCACGGCAAGCATTTTGTTTCAGTGAATTTAACTGAACTGTTATATTAATAAGATCATTAGAACAAAAACAGTGTACTTGTTATCCAACCTTAATATGGAAGTGTTCTGCCAAGAAGTAATGGAAGAATCTACAAATAACATTAATAAGGTTAGTTTATGCATTTGAAACAATAAAATGTCAGGACTAACGTTTGGCTGTAGCCATATCGAATGTGCAGTCAGGGACCTCTACACAGTGCAGCTGTTGCACAAGCTCGACACGTGTGCTGCACTTCTCCTGCAACTCAGGCTGCACCAGCAGAAGCCGTGTGCGCAGCTTCACTCCTTTGCCGCAAGAAGCGCTGCAAGGACTCCACTCACTCCAGGCTGTCACTGGACACATGGGGTCAGTCTGAAATAAAGTAACAATTGCTGTATGCTGATTCTGACAAGGGATGCACAGAATTCTACTTGGATCTGATGAAACACTCAAAGGTTCCCTCTTCAGGAATTCAAAAGACAATAGAAAAGTGAAATACCCTGCAGCAACTGTGAAGCATGGGATAAGTTATTCCGAGCATCCTGTTAATAGAAAAGGAAGTGTAGAAATATAATGCAGTGCATAAACTGTGTTCTACCCATAGTCAATTTAAGGATGTTGCTTGGGGCACCAAGCTGAGATTTGGCACCAGCAGTGCTACAACTGTCAGATTTATATGCAGGGCATATTGTAATTCACTGCAGGTTCTTGGGGGCAATGTTTGTTTACAGCATGTATCACAATAAGTAGCAAAAGCTGACACTGATGAAAGTGTATGAAGGTAGGTTTTTTTTGTTTTTTTTTTGTTGTTTTTTTTTTTTTTTTGAGGGGGGGGGGGGATCATCACCAAATGATAAGTAGCTTATGTAGAAAAATGTCTGTGAATTTGCTCTGGTTCTACCCTTTTTCTTTCTAGATTGAATTCAGCCAAAGTTTTGTAACACTCTGCTGCTCTGCTTTGACACAGGCATTTCAGAAAGTAGTATGTGATGCAGAGAGGAGTTATTTTGCCCTATTTGAAATTTGCATTACACAGAATTTTTACATTCATTTACACTGTGTTCTGGAAATCCTGTCATGGGCCTTCAGGGATGTGGAACAACTGAAGTCTTGTCAAGATTTGAGCAGTGATCTCTTATGGCATTCTAATGAACCACTGCACTGTGTAATTTACCCAGGCAGTTTTGTCAGCCATTTACTGCCCTCAACAATCACATTACCTCAAGCAACATCAATATGTTTTGTTGGGACATTTAATGGGTTCTGTTACAGTAATATATAAATAATAGCTTAGGCATAAATAACTACTCTCTACATTTTTGTATTAACAACTGACAACAGATAGAAAAGTATGTCAGTCTGACAACTGGTTACAAAACAGGGCATGAATCATTAACTGTTTCACTTTTGGATAACAGTCCCAAAACTAGTGAAAATTAATGAGATGAATGCCTATTAATCATTTTTGTTGCTGTTTGCTGAGTGTATGCTTACAATTCTGAAAGATTCTGGAATCGTTGACACAGACATAAATGACAATGATGATGAATCAATTACAGGTTAAAAAATAGGGAGGGGGGAGGAAATTGTGAAGAGAATAAAAGGGATGATCATAAAGTTTTGACTATCATCTCAAAAATATAAAGTTTTTAATTAATTGTTTGTTTCTTTTGCAGGAACATGTCTGCAGTCCTGATACATATTGAAATCCTTACATACCAGTACCACAGGACATCACAAGAGGGGTCAAATCAAAATGGCAAATCCTACTGATAGAATGGAGATTGTCTTTGTGCTATGCTAATCTGTTTTTACTAAGGTCGTATGTTTATTATATCAGCCTGCACTGTGATCAACTCATCTTTCCTTTGCAACAGTTTACAATATTACATTGAAGAGCCAAAGAAACTAATACACCTGCCTAATATTGCATAGGGCCCCCGTGAGAATGCAGACGTGCTGCAACACGATGTGGCACAGATTTGACTAATGTTGGAGATCATGAATCCTACAGGGCTCTCCATAAATCCATGAGAGTACGAGGGGGTGGAGCTCTCTTCTGAACAGCACTTTGCAATGCATCCCAGATATGCTCAATAATGTTCATACCTGGGGAATTTGGTGGCCAGCGGAAGTGTTTAAACTAAGAAGAGTGTTCCTGGAGCCACTCTGTAGCAATTCTGGGTGTGTGGGATGTCGCATTGTACTGCTGGGATTACCCAAGTCCGTTGGAATGCACAATGAACATGAATGTATCCAGGTGATCAGACAGGATGCTTACGTACCTGTCACCTGTCAGAGACATACCTATCCTCCACCAGCTTGAACAGTCCCCTATTAACATGCAGGGAGGCCTATGGAGTCGAGGTTGTTCCATGTCTGTACACATCCATTCACCCAATACAATTTGAAATGAGACGTATGACCAAGCAACATGTTTCCAGTTCAACAGTTCAATGTCATTGTTGGTGGGCCCAGGTAAGGCGTAAAAATTGTGCAGTCATCGAGGGTACACGAATGGGCCTTTGACTTCGAAAGCCCATCCCGATAATGTTTCATGGAATGGTTCACATGTTGACACTTGTTGATGGCTCAACATTGAAATCTGCAGCAATTTGCAGAAGGGTTGCAATTCTGTCATGTTGAATGATTCTCTTCAGTCATCATTGGCCTTGTTCTTGCAGGATCTTTTTCCAGCCGCAGCAGTGTCAGAGATTTGATGTTTTACTGGATTCCTGATATTCATGGTACTCTCTGAAATGGTTGCATGGGAAAATCTGCACTTAATCGCTACCTCAGAGATGCTGTGTCCCATCGCTCATGAACCGACTATAACACCACATTCAACCTCATTTAAACTTGATAACCTGCATTTTAGCAGCAGTAACCAATCAACAATTGCGTCATACACTTGTTGTCTTATATAGACAATTCCAGCCGCAGCACCGTATTCTGCTTATTTACATTTCTCTGAATTTGAATATGCATGCCTATACCAGTTTCTTTGGCGCTTCAGTGTACAAACAGTATTTAAAAATTGAGCACATATTTCAAGTTTTAGTACAACAGCGTCCATCAAAACTGAAAATAAGAAAAATTAATTTTTGGATGCTGATGTTGTAAGTATTATCAGGGAAGTAAAATTGAATCCTATCAGCTGAAATCATATACTGTGTGCTCACATTTTTATGTATATTGCACAGCTAAATTTTGAGGTTAAAAATGTGAAAGAGCCATATTTATACATAAAAGAGAGAAAAGGAGGTATGACAAGTAGACCAGATCATAGACAGGTTTTACAGGAAAACTTAACAGCCTGGCACTACAAGACTACAATTTTACAATAACATCAGTAATGTGTAAAACTGCTTTACTCCAATCAATCTTCTTTGAGATTGGGTTTTACCTTACAGGGAGGCAGAACTACAGGCGAACGCTGAATACTTACAACTTCAGGTGGAGGTGGTGGACCAGTGCACTCAGGAAGCATGCATTTGTCTTTCTCCACCAATGATACATGTGGACATTTCTTGCGACCCATTCTGTCCAGGAATTTTCTTGTTCTCATGGTGAAACCTATTCCACAAGAAACTGAACACTCCGACCATGGACCCCACTCTGTTGTCCCACAGATTGCACCATTGTCCTCAACAAAGAAACCATCTTCTTCAAGGCCACCCCTGTGTAAGAAAACAGAGAATTATCATCATTACCTAGCACCTGAATATCAGCTTTCATAAATTATTGTATTTTTGAGGCAATGTGACACAAATCTGATTATAAAGTAACTTTTGTAGTTTCTGTTGATTTCACTGTGGTGAAACATTCTGTAGAAGTAGGCGGAGTTGAGATAACAAGACAAATCACCAAGAGAACAGAGAAACCAGATGAAAAGGTGAGAAATAAGTACTGGGTTTTCAGCAGCAAGTGAGACTGTTGGCAGCTGAAGCAAAGGAAGTGATGGGAAAGAGTATAACCACCATAAAAAATGTACTATGCACAAGCATGAAGTCTGTTATTTTGCTTCAATTCTGATGAGCCCTAGATGAAGTGATCTGTTAGATTAGATTAGATCAGATTTACTTTCATTCCAATTGATCCATAGTAAGGAGGTCCTTCAGGATGTAGAACATGTCAGTTAAACAATAATACATGACAAATATTTACAACTCAAACAAATAAGATAATGTACCATTCCACAGGTCCCAAGTGTAATGATCGTCATTTTTTTTTAATGAACACTATATGAAAGAATCATTTTACAAACACTAATGCACTGAATTTAATATATATATATATATATATATATATATATATATATATATATATATATATATATATATATATATATATTGTGTCTGTATATGTGTGGATGGATATGTGTGTGTGTGCGAGTGTATACCCGTCCTTTTTTCCTTTTTTTCCCCCCTAAGGTAAGTCTTTCCGCTCCCGGGATTGGAATAACTCCTTAACCTCTCCCTTAAAACCCACATCCTTTCGTCTTTCCCTCTCCTTCCCTCTTTCCTGATGAGGCAACAGTTTGTTGCGAAAGCTTGAATTTTGTGTGTATGTTTGTGTTTGTTTGTGCATCTACCAACATGCCAGCACTTTCGTTTGGTAAGTCACATCATCTTTGTTTATATAGGGCCCATATATAAAATAGAGGGAAACATTCCACGTGGGAAAAATATATCTAAAAACAAAGATGATGTGACTTACCAAACGAAAGTGCTGGCATGTCGATAGACACACAAACAAACACAAAATTCATATACACATGGGAAAATTATATCTAAAAACAAAGAAGCTGTAACTTACCAAACGAAAGCGTTGGTATGTTGATAGAGACAATAAAAATAATAAAAAACACACACACAAATTTCAAACTTTCGCAACCCAAGGTTGCTTCATCAGGAAAGAGTGAAGGAGAGGGAAAGACGAAAGGATGTGGATTTTAAGGGAGAGGGTAGGGAGTCATTCCAATGCCGGGAGTGGAAAGACTTACCTTACGGGGAAAAAAGGACAGGTATACACTCGCACACACACACATATCCATCCGCACGTATACACACACAGGCAGACATATCTGCAGATGAGAGTTATTAACAAAGTTCTCACCAATGAACTGCTAATTACATGACAAATGTAGGGAAGACCAGTTATAGCTCAAGTGCGATTTAATCAGATTAAATGTGCAAATAAGTGAACCTTAAATAATGGTGTTGGATCTGTTATTCCTCAATGTAGTTCAAAATATAAACAGTTTTCAGCAAGAGGCTACAAAGTTGGAGCTGCTGAGGAACATCAGTCTATAACCAGGTTAATAATCGTATACAGGGTTGCAGGTTATCACTACTACTGGAAAACTAATGAAGTGAAAGAAACTGTTGGAAGAGGAATAGAAGTGTAATGGGGACAGACAGCAATGCTAAGGTTCACAAATGACACAGGCCTTCTGGCTGGGTGTAAAAAGGTCTTGTTGATCAGATATTGATTTAGTAATAAGGAAGAAGTTCCTGATAATATTCAACAGAAACACAGATTTGCATCAAAATGAAATGTAGAACACTAGGAATCTGGAATGAAGAAACTGGAAGCAGCTGAAGTGCAGAGCCAGTTTAGAACGTGAAAAATTAAGTGGACAAATAAAGTACTGAAAACACTAGGGAAGAAATCTACAGAAGAGTTTACCAGAAGAAGACAGTGGTAGGTAGGGCATCTGCTATGGCATCCTAGAGTAGTTAGCAAGATGCTGGAAGGCACAATAGTGGGGAAGACTAGTATAGGTTGACCAAGACTAAAATATATAAAACAGACTAGAGAGAATTTTGGCTGTAGCAGGTATGTAGAGGTCAAAATATTAGGGCAACACACGAGAAAAAGAAAACAGGTGAACATGTGAAACATTCAGCACAAAAATCATTGTTTAGTCCTGTTTCAGCTGCAGCATGTGCAACACTGATTAACAATGGACTTGCCTCTCCACCAAAAATGTTATTGTCAGTTTGTTCACCTTATTACCACATCTCAAAATTCCTACTATCCATTCTATTCTGAGATCATAATACCTTGACAGTACCAGTATCATCAATGTGAAATTTTCATATCTAGTTTTTGTTGTATTGCTTGGAGACACTTGTTTCAATTTATTTGGCTAGTGTTTGTTTGGTAATTTGAGGTTTTCCCAGCATGTGTGGCTGGCATTCTCAAAGAATTATCCTCCACTGCTCACAACAGACACAATTCAGCCACAGATCGAGGTCACATAATTTGTGGCAGCATTATTTGAAGGCCTTTCTCTGGTCATCACCACCACATCTTCTCACTAGCTACCTGTAGTCATTGTTCTCTGTAAGCTAGGAATCCAATATTCACCTAACATAAGGCTTTTGTCTGTCTTATTGAAGTTGTCTTGCTTGCAGACCTTGATGGTTTTTCAGGACAAACAGGTAATTCTAATTTCTCTCAACAAATGGAAATTGGGTTTTTGCAAATTTTATAAACAGTCTGCATTTTTCAATGGCTGCTCAACACTGGCTGATTCCTTCATCTATCATAGCGTGCAGTTGAGTTTATGGTCTTGTTATTCCAACATAGACTTTGCTGCAATGGCATGCCATTCAGAAAGTGTCTCGTGATGTGAGAGGGTCCAATTTGTCTTTAGCTGGTCTGAGATACTCATTGATTGTCTTAGTCAGTTCCTGTACTATTTTTATACTATGTTTTCAAAGTGTATCACCCTGATGATGTATGGCAGAGAGACGGTCTCAGGGTTTCTTCTTTTCCATGTGTTGGGTTTCATCACATTTTCATGTCTTTCGTGGAGTACGCTCCTCAGACCACATTACAAGTGTCGTATCTTGGACTACAGTTCTATCTGTGGAAAGGAATCATCATACCTATTTGTTCCTAGAAACTGTAAAGATCTATCAGCACCATAATTGCTTCTATAAGAAAAGAGAAAGACTCATGGTAAGCGGAGATGTTGCAGTTTTGTTTCGCAGAGAACAATGACTGCAGGAAGCCCGTGTAAGGCACATCAGGCAAGACCACAGCAAGGTCTTTGGACAATGACACCATGAGTATATATGGCATCTATCCATGAACTCGCCTTCAGTCCTCGGTGCAGTGGATCCTATTTGGGGTCCCACAAGGTCTGATGGTTGATACATTGTTGTTCACTCTGTGCCCAGCTGATTGCCAACACATCTTTACTTCCAGTTTCTACTGTATGTGGACAACATGGTGCTGTATGCAAGCATAATTAATGTTCATCTCATGAACCACAACATAGGCAAGCTACAACAACACTAGATGTCAATGCCTGTTGTTGGAATGATATGTTTTCTTTCAACATACTAATGTGGCCACTTTTTGTGTGTTTGAGGTTAACACCAGAGATGACAAAATGGCTCTGAGCACTATGGGACTTAACTTCTGAGGTCATCAGTCCCCTAGAACTTCGAACTACTTAAACCTAACTAACCTAAGGACATCACACACATCCAAGCCCGAGGCAGGATTCGAACCAGCGGTCGCGCGGTTCCACACTGTAGCGCCTAGAACTGCTCAGCCACTCCGGCCGGCCCAGAGATGACACTGCAGAAGAGAAGAAGCTAAGCTGCATTCATGAGAGTGTTCAAAGGAACAGCCCAGAGGTCTAAGCCTTTATAGAAGATTGATAGATAAAGATACCTGCTAAGAGGATTTGGCTGCTCAATTTAAGTCCACTGTGGGCAACCTGAAGCAGACTCCTTTGGGCATCTACATCTACGTGATTACTCTGCTATTCACAATAAAGTGCCTGGCAGAGGGTTCAATGAACCACCTTCAAACTGTCTCTCTACAGTTCCACTATTGGACGGCACGCGGGAAAAACGAGTACTTAATTTTTTCTGTGCGAGCCCTGATTTCTCTTATTTTATCGTAATGATCAGTTTTCCCTATGTAGAATGTTTTCGCAATCGGAGGAGAAAACTGTTGATTTGAAACTTCATGAGAAGATCCCATCGCAACGAAAAACGCCTTTGTTTTAATGATTGCCACTCCAATTGATGTGTCACGTCTGTGGCACTATCTCCCATACTTCACGATAATACAAAACGAGCTGCCCTCCTTTGTACTTTTTCGATGTCATCCGTCAGTCCAATCTGTGGTATCGATAACTACGATGTCACAGCGTAGGTGCCCATTGGTAGGTTGGCACTACGAGAGTGGAAGATCTTCGCCGACCACAGCGCCTCTAGCTGACGCTGTGCAGCTCTACGAGCGCCGCCCCACTTTCGCACAGTTCTTAAGAGCAGACGGCCGGGACACTTTGCTCCAGCTTCGCTTGGTATAGAGACTTTGCACTACTTACGACGGGTCTAAGGCTTCGCACCTACGTGCTCATCTGTACAAAGTCATGTAATCAGGTTGCCTATGTTTATACACTAGTAAACCCCTTTTACTTACTTGCAGTACCGACGTGTTTTACCTCACCTGCTCCTACTCACTTCCTTCATTCGGTCAACGTTTAAGTTTTCAGGAACAGACCCACGCGCCGCCTTCCAAGTGGGATACAAAACCATCTGATGCGGATCCCACACCGCACAGCAATACTCCAGATTATGGCGGACAAGCGTGTGTAAGCAGTCTCTTTAGTAGACCTGCTGGACGTTCTAAGTGTTCTGCCAATGAATCGCAGTCTTTGGTTGGCTCTACCCACAACATTATCTATGTGATCGTTCCAATTTAGGGTATATGTAATTGTAATCCCTAAGTATTTAGTTGCATTTACGGCCTTCAGATTTGTGTGACTTATCGCGTAATCGAAATTTAGCGGATTTTTTTTAGTACTCATGCGAATAACTTCACACTATTCTTTATTCAGGGTCAATTG
The DNA here is from genome assembly GCF_023864345.2 of Schistocerca serialis cubense. NCBI lineage: Eukaryota > Metazoa > Arthropoda > Insecta > Orthoptera > Acrididae > Schistocerca > Schistocerca serialis. Next base: position 835,324,705 of record NC_064641.1, on the reverse strand, counting down.
CCACTTTTTGCACCATACAGATACCTTATCTAAATCATTTTGCAATTCGTTTTGGTCATCTGAAGACTTTACACGACGGTAAATGACAGCATCATGTGCAAACAATCTAAGACGACTACTGAGATTGTCTCCTATGTCGTAAATATAGATTAGGAACAATAGAGGGCCTATAACACTTCCTTGAGGAACGCCGGATATTATTTCTGTTTTATTCGATGACTTTCCGTCTATTACTACGAATGTGACCTTTCTGACACGAAATCACGAATCCAGTCGTACAACAGACGCGATACACCGTAGGCACGCAGTTTGGTTAGAAAATGCTTGTGAGGAACGGTGTCGAAAGCCTTCTGGAAATCCAAAAATATGGAATCAATTTGACAACCCCTGTCGATAGCACTCATTACTTCATGAGTATAAAAAGCTAGTTGTGTTTCGCAAGAACGATATTTTCTGAGTCCCTGCTGACTACGTGTCAATAAATCGTTTTCTTCAAGGTACTTCATAATGTCCGAATACAGTATATGTTCGAAAACCCTACTGCAAATCGACGTTAGTGATACGGGCCTGTAATTCAACGGACTACTCCTATTTCCCTTTTTGGGTATTGGTGTGACTTGAGCAATTTTCCAATCTTTAGGTACGGATCTTTCTGTGAGCGAGCGGTTGTATATAAATGATAAATATGGAGCTGTTGTATCAGTATACTCTGAGAGGAACCTGACTGGTACAAAATCTGGACCGGAAGCCTTGCTTTTATTAAGCGATTTAAGCTACTTTGCAACACTGAGGATATCTATTTCTATGTTTCTCATGCTGGCAGTTGTTCTTGACTGGAATTCAGGAATATTTACTTCGTCTTCTTTGGTGAAGAAGTTTCGGAAAATCGTGTTTAATAACTCTGCTTTAGTGGCACTGTCATCAGTGACTTCAGCGTTATTATCGCAGAGTGGAGGTATTGACTGCGTCTTGCCACTGGTGTGCTTTATGTATGACCAGAGTCGCTTTGGGTTTTCTGCCAGATTTCGAGGTAGAGTTTCGTTGTGGAAATTACTGAAAGCATCTCGCATTGAAATACGCGCTATATTTCAAACTTATGCAAAACTTTGCCAGTCTTCGTGATTTTGCGTTCTTTTAAATTTGGCATGCTTTTTTTGTTGCTGCTGCAACAGTAATCTGAGTCGTTTTGTGTACCATGTGGAATCAGTGCCATCACTTATTAATTTATGCGGTATATATCTCTCAATTGCTGTCGATACTATCTCTTTGAAATCATTCCACAACTTTTCTATGCTTACACGATCAGATTGGAAGGAGTGCAGATTGCCTCATAAAAGGCGTTAAGAGCATTTTTATCAGCTTTTTTTAATAGACATACTTCACGTTTCTTTTTGATGGTTGTAGGAGTCAGTATTACAAAGTTCCACAACAGCTATACTTAGATTACACAAAATCCTCCTGATCTGGTGGACACTATCAGCACCAGATCAGCTTCAATGTGTGGGCAAGAATTTTTGGTGATCGCCTTGAATGACTGGACAGCCTTTTGCAATGCCTCTTGAGTGAGACATATCTGAACTCCTGTGTGATGCAATAGCTCCACTCTAGAAGAAGTTCCTTTGGTAACATGAAGAGTTATGTGACTGCTATGTGACAATGCCCAAGCCCAGTCCCTTGGCGCGATGTGGAAATGGTTCGAGAACACCCTACTCAATCGACACATCACACAAGGTGATCCAGGTGCGAGGACCACTCGCTCTTTGGACCTGAACCCTTTGGATTTCTCCTAGAATGAGTAGGTGAATGGGCGCCATATATGTAGAGTACGTCTGAGAATGCGCCTGTGGCGCCATTTGTATGAGTCCTGGTGTATCTGAATGAAAACGGCAGCCAGTATTGTGGAATGTGCACTGGTGTCTGTGAAGGCCTGTGAAGAGAAATTTGAACACATCTTCTATGCAAATGTCCATTAAATCTACATATACAGTGCATGAAAAGAAAGTGAAGCACCCTGAAAACACAGCTGGATGTCCCCAGAATGAGATTTTCACTCTGCAGCGGAGTGTGCGCTGATATGAAACTTCCTGGCAGATTAAAACTGTGTGCCAGGCCGAGACTCGAACTCGGGACCTTTGCCTTTCGCGGGCAAGTGCTCTACCAACTGAGCTACCCAAGCACGACTCACGCCACGTCCTCACAGCTTTACTTCTGCCAGTAGCTCGTCTCCTACCTTCCAATCTTTACAGAAGCTCTCCTGCGAACCTTGCAGAACTAGCACTCCTGAAAGAAAGGATATTGCGGAGACATGGCTTAGCCACAGCCTAGGGGATGTTTCCAGAATGAGATTTTCACTCTTGGTAGAGCACTTGCCCGCGAAATGCAAAGGTCCCGAGTTCGAGTCTCGGCCTGGCACACAGTTTTAATCTGCCAGGGAGTTTCACAGCTGGATGTCAATGTAACATCGTAGATGTACGCACCATTTTCAGGTGTGTAAATGAGCTACAGTTCTTTGTGACCAGTAGACTGACCACCAGAGAGCAGTGCAGACTGCTCCTGTGGGCAGGCTCCTCTGCTGTGGCGTGACTAAGCACGATTCCACACACTTTACATGGGGTTGCTGGCTGCTGCTGACTGCCAGTGGCACCATAATTGACGGTCAGAGTCTTCTCGCCTGGTCAGCGATCCTATGTCATCACCGTTGTCACTGCAACGTCCACAAGGACTGCGCGATGGCGTCGGCGCATTCCTGATGGGGCGAACGCTGCTTCCGCCCTGCTGTCAGGGACAGTTTGGAACGTCATCGCTCCATTTGTGTATTGTAGAACAACAAATTTTTGTTTCTTTAACACGCCTTTGGGCATCAGGCAGGTATCCATTCACCAAGCCACTATCCACCGGCGTCCTGCGGTTGTGGTACAAGGCATTCTGACGTCGATCTGCCCACAACTGCCACCAAACATAACGTCGGAAGTGTAGCTGCGCCCAGCATCGCAGCCGGAAGTACAGACTGCAGTCCAGCATTACGGGCTCGTGTCTGATTCATATTTTCGGTGTTTTTGTTTTCTGTGTTACAGCAGTGATTAGTAAACAGGACGTTCATAAGAATTTAAAAGTGACATGTACGAAACTGCAGTAAACTGCAGAGCTCTCGCAATTCATGGATAATTCTAGGGAGTGGTATTTGCGACCGGCGAGGTGCCAGTACCGTAATTAGCAGGGCGTTAATTTCTGTGTAGACGGGAGTGTCAGCTACGTGAAGCACATGCAGCTTTGAATAACGTTGGGTCGTAACACGTCGCAAAGATTAGTCTACTCCCTGGCTGTATGTTTACTGTCGTTGCCCTACACTTTTTTTATTTAGACTCATGTCCTGCAGAAGATATTTCCCCTAAGCCATTACTTACTGCAGTTTTACATGCTGTTTAGACAAACGATATTTCCCGCTCGCTATTAATGCAAGGAAAGATGATAGTGACGAAGTACTAAACTACGGTAGTATTTGTTTGTTGTTGTTGTTGTGGTCTTCAGTCCTGAGACTGGTTTGATGCAGCAATCCATGCTACTCTATCCTGTGCAAGCTTCTTCATCTCCCAGTACTTAATGCAACCTACATCCTTCTTAATCTGCTTAATGTATTCATCTCTTGGTCTTCCTATACGATTTTTACCCTCCACGCTGCCCTCCAATACTAAATTGGCGATCCCTTGATGCCTCAGAATATGTCCTACCAACCGATCCCTTCTTCTAGTCAAGTTGTGCCACAAACTCCTCTTCTCCCGAATCCTATTCAGTACCTCCTCATTAGTTATGTGATCTACCCACCTAATCTTCAGCATTCTTCTGTAGCACCACATTTCGAAAGCTTCTATTCTCTCCTTGTCCAAACTATTTATCATCCATGTTTCATTTCCATACATGGCTACACTCCATACAAATCCTTTCAGAAACGACTTCCTGACACTTAAATCAATACTGGATGTTAACAAATTTCTCTTCTTCAGAAACGCCTTCCTTGCCATTGCCAGCCTACATTTTATATCCTCTCTACTTCGACCATCACCAGTTATTTTGCTCCCGAAATAGCAAAACTCATTTACTACTTTAAGTGTCCCATTTCCTAATCTAATTCCCTCAGCATCACCCGACTTAATTCGGCTACATTCCATGATCCTCGTTTTGCTTTTGATGATGTTCATCTTATATCCTCCTTTCAAGACACTGTCCATTCCGTTCAACTCCTCTTCCAAGTCCTTTGCTGTCTCTGACAGAATTACAATGTCATCGGCGAACCTCAAAGTTTTTAGTTCTCCTCCATGGATTTTAATACCTACTCCGAATTTTTCTTTTGTTTCCTTTACTGCTTGCTCAGTGTGCAGATTGAATAGCATCGGGTGTAGGCTACAACCCTGTCTCACTCCCTTCCCAACCACTGCTTCCCTTTCATACCCCTCGACTCTTATAATGCCATCTGCTTTCTGTACAGATTATAAATAGCCTTTCGCTCCCTGTATTTTGCCTCTGCCACCTTCAGAGTTGGAAAGAGAGTATTTCAGACAACATTGTCAAAAGCTTTATCTAAGTCTACAAATGCTAGAAACGTAGGTTTGCCTTTCCTTAGTCTTTCTTCTAAGATAAGTCGTAGGGTCAGTATTGCCTCGCGTGTTCCAACATTTCTACAGAATCCAAACTGATCTTCCCCGAGGTCGGCTTCTACCAGTTTTTCCATTCGTCTGTAAAGAATTCGTGTTAGTATTTTGCAGCTGTGACTTATTAAACTATTATATTCTTCTTGAAGTCTGAGGGTATTTCGCCTGTCCCATACATCTTGCTCACCAGATGGTAGAGTTTTGTCATGCCTGGCTCTCCCAAGGCCGTCAATAGTTCTAATGGAATGTTGTCTACTCCCGGGGCCTTGTTTCGACTCAGGTCTTTTAGCGCTCTGTCAAAATCTTCACGCAGGATCGTATCTCCCATTTCATCTTCATCTACATCCTCTTCCATTTCTATAATATTGTCCTCAAGTGCAGTGTGTTGCAATTTCTGCATTGTTAGTTTGCATCACCATATTTTACGAATTTGACCAACTATGCCAGGAACGGAATAAGTCGGGAAACAGATACTGTGCGCGGTCGTTTTGTTTCACGTTTGTGCAGAGTTGGAGAGGTGTGCGGTTCGAGTGACCGGCAAGGCGCGACAGCGAGTAAACGGCTTCACCCGCTGTGGGCTGGGCCTTTATGTTTTGACGTTGCGACTTGGCGTTGTCTTGACTGTCAAGTGCAGACACTCTCCAAGAATGTAAACAGCGACGAACAAAGGAAGCTCTAAAATGAAATGGCATTTCTTGTCGAGCCTTCAAAGCGGATGTTATATTCAATGTATATTGTATCCGCTCCATCCATTAAACAATTCTGATTTAAACAACTTTCTCGCTGCTCTGCTTGCAGTAACGTTGATAAAGCCATTTGTAAGCCGTTCACATGTTTGTGCTTATTTAACTCCTCATGATACATGATGTACACTCCTGGAAATTGAAATAAGAACACCGTGAATTCATTGTCCCAGGAAGGGGAAACTTTATTGACACATTCCTGGGGTCAGATACATCACATGATCACACTGACAGAACCACAGGCACATAGACACGGGCAACAGAGCATGCACAATGTCGGCACTAGTACAGTGTATATCCACCTTTCGCAGCAATGCAGGCTGCTATTCTCCCATGGAGACGATCGTAGAGATGCTGGATGTAGTCCTGTGGAACGGCTTGCCATGCCATTTCCACCTGGCGTCACAGTTGGACCAGCGTTCGTGCTGGACGTGCAGACCGCGTGAGACGACGCTTCATCCAGTCCCAAACATGCTCAATGGGGGACAGATCCGGAGATCTTGCTGGCCAGGGTAGTTGACTTACACCTTCTAGAGCACGTTAGGTGGCACGGGATACATGCGGACGTGCATTGTCCTGTTGGAACAGCAAGATCCCTTGCCGGTCTAGGAATGGTAGAACGATGGGTTCGATGACGGTTTGGATGTACCGTGCACTATTCAGTGTCCCCTCGACGATCACCAGTGGTGTACGGCCAGTGTAGGAGATCGCTCCCCACACCATGATGCCGGGTGTTGGCCCTGTGTGCCTCGGTCGTATGCAGTCCTGATTGTGGCGCTCACCTGCACGGCGCCAAACACGCATACGACCATCATTGGCACCAAGGCAGAAGCGACTCTCATCGCTGAAGACGACACGTCTCCATTCGTCCCTCCATTCACGCCTGTCGCGACATTACTGGAGGCGGGCTGCACGATGTTGGGGCGTGAGCGGAAGACGGCCTAACGGTGTGCGGGACCGTAGCCCAGCTTCATGGAGACGGTTGCGAATGGTCCTCGCCGATACCCCAGGAGCAACAGTGTCCCTAATTTGCTGGGAAGTGGCGGTGCGGTCCCCTACGGCACTGCGTAGGATCCTACGGTCTTGGCGTGCATCCGTGCGTCGCTGCGGTCCGGTCCCAGGTCGACGGGCACGTGCACCTTCCGCCAACCACTGGCGACAACATCGATGTACTGTGGAGACCTCACGCCCCACGTGTTGAGCAATTCGGCGGTACGTCCACCCGGCCTCCCGCATGCCCACTATACGCCCTCGCTCAAAGTCCGTCAACTGCACATACGGTTCACGTCCACGCTGTCGCGGCATGCTACCAGTGTTAAAGACTGCGATGGAGCTCCGTATGCTACGGCAAACTGGCTGACACTGACGGCGGCGGTGCACAAATGCTGCGCAGCTAGCGCCATTCGACGGCCAACACCGCGGTTCCTGGTGTGTCCGCTGTGCCGTGCGTGTGATCATTGCTTGTACAGCCCTCTCGCAGTGTCCGGAGCAAGTATGGTGGGTCTGACACACCGGTGTCAATGTGTTCTTTTTTCCATTTCCAGGAGTGTATATTTTCACCTCGCCAGTCAAACGTATCTTGGTCTTAATCAAGTGCATCTCATCTGACCAGTTATCTAACTTAGCGGCAGATTTCAGCTCACTAACACATCGTCATTGATTTACACAAAAAGGAATTAACCAGATTAGCTGCAACAGGATCAGTAGAAGGAACAGGTACTACTAACTTGACTCCTGCACGCTCATTAATGGTTTGTAGAGTGCCTGCTTGTATTTCAACAAGGCGTTGCTTCCCGCTCAACGCTGCAGTCGCTACCTGTGTCGTTGCTGCGGTGTTTCTGGGTTTTGTGCAATCTCCATCGACATAATGGAGAAAATAATGTTTTAGGAGTAGGAGCATACTTGATAGCCATGTGGGTCAAGCCAGACTAGAGTAAGGAAGAAACCAAAACTATTGTCTGTAATTAATGAGTTGTGTATGTATGTTAAACATTTTCCAGAGGTAACCCCGAGCAAATTACGAGACAGATTTTTTGTCGGAGAGGGTGTTGTTGAACCGCAGAATAATGTATCTGGTGGAACTCGTAAAAATTCGGTTACACAAGGAGCAGTGGAAAGCTTGTTAAGCCATAACTGGGAGGAATTTCAAATTGCTCTGAGCACTGTGGGACTTAACTGCTGTGGTTATCAGTCCCCTAGAACTTAGAACTACTTAAACGTAACTAACCTAAGGACATCACACACATCCATGCCCGAGGCAGGATTCGAACCTGCGACCGTAGGGGTCACGCGGCTCCAGACTATAGCGCCTAGAACCGCGGAGGAATTTCAACAAGGGGCTGATATTGATTGTATTACAGATATTGTGGGCACACCACGAGGTGGTTACCTCACCCTGTTCAAAAGCTGGGCAATCCAGGTTCCATGTTATGGACGCTGCAAAAAGTGAGAGCAGTTGCAACTCAGATATCCTGATTTCCCCATGCCCAGGTCGCAGCGATGTTATGAGCTGTGGCAAAGAAACCAGCAAGGCAGTATAACAGGCATGGGCCAGTGCCGTGTGAATGTTGCTCATTTTTCAATGTAGATATCTTAGTCCGCAGTTCGACAGCCTGTAGGAGGGACCTAGGTCGGTCTATCATGAGCTCATCTTGCTGTTTACAAATTTTTGTCCCTTCCTGGGGACTTAGATGCTGTTAGCCACATTCAAGCCGAGTCCGATGGGATGGACATAGGCGCCTTAGGTCAGCGTGCCACTTGGTGGCCTACCTTGTGGGTCCAGACGTGCAGCCGCTCTTCCGTCATTGCGGGGGCGTGCAGTCTCCGCTGCCCAGCTCCTGTGCCTGTGGGCAGACTCCACCGCTGCTACCGCTCTTCTGTGCTGAGGCTGCGGCCTGGATGCACGATGCCACACACTTCATGCAAGGATGCCACTTGTAGCATAAGTATTGCCGAGCAATAAATGTGTAGTTCTTTAATACTGTTTAACTAACGTCTTTGGATGCCAGGCAGGCACCAACTCACCAGGCCACTATTCACCCACGTCATGAAGTGAGGGTCCACAACATACTGATGTCGACCTGCCCTCAACAACCACCCAACGTAACGTATGAGCTCCGGACATTACAGCGTGTTTCTTCTGTAAGGTACGCACTGGCTGGCCGAAAAAGTTAAGCAACAATAAGGGGAGTAGGAAAACGAAACGAAGCTTCACATATGTTATTTCAGTGATTACAAAAACGAGTGAAAATTACAAAGAACTTGGCAGTATGTGGCTACTTATCAGTGTGATGTGGGATACCTCCCGGCCTCAATTATTTGGTTGGCAGGTATGTCATAACGCCGTCATCCTCCTCTCCTGAGGCCATATGGCCCACGACTGTTGTAAGTGGTCCTTGATATCCTAGATAATGGCACTAGGATGGCGATGATGTCCCACCAGGCCCCATACATGTTCTACTGGATACAGAGCTGGGGTTCGCACCGGCCACAGGAGCACCTCAACATAACACATACGTTTCTTAGAGACAGATGCCATGTGTGGACCAGCATTGCGCTGTTGAAGAATGGTACAATGATACTATCGCATGAGAGGTGACATATGAGGATGCAGGATGTCCGTGGCATATATTGTTGTGCCATCAGAGGTCCCTGAGTTACCACCAACTGTAACCTGAAGTCGCACTCAGTGGCTTCCCACACCATGACACGACGAGTAACCCCTTTATGCCTCTCCAAAACACGGCAACAAGACACCTCTTCCCAAGTCACTGTCATACTCACCATAGTGCAGAACCGTGACTCATTGTTGAACACCAAACACGAATAACACTAATGCACCAAGGTGACCTTTCCATCTTTCACAGAGAACTCCAACTCTAAATCATTTAGATACTTGCTGATGGTGTACTTTTACGAATTACATTGACATCTGACAATGTCTTTTAGGTGCTCTACTTTCTTTGTCTGCCAGTGTATGAGTTTCTAGCAACAGTTTGCTTTACGTATTTAGCGAGTGACAGAATGAATTTGTTGATTATGTAGGAAACTCTTAGTCATATACATAATCACAATCATTTGACAAATGAGTAAGGGTCAATTACTGTGTAGTCGTGAAAGGACGAATGGCTGTTTCTAGTACTGATAATAATTTTAGTGTGATATTTCATTTCAATGTAGTATTATAAATGAAAGGGACTTTTAAAATATTGAAGACCGGTACGATGACACTGTCGCATAAGAGGTAACATATGAGGATGTAGAATGTCCCTTACATACTCTTGTGCCATCAGAGATCCCTGAGTGACCACCAGCTGCAACGTACTCATTGGCTTCCCACACCATGACAGGATGAGTAACCAGTCTGTGCCTCTCCAAAATACTGGAAGAGTAGGACCTCTTCCCAAGTTACTGTCATACTCACCATAGTGCAGAACCGTGATTCATTGTTGAACTGTAAACACGAACAACACTAATGCACCAAGGTAACCTTTCCATCTTTCACAGAGAACTCCAACTCAAAATCATCTAGATACTTACTGATGGTGTACTTTTACGAAGTTACATTGACCTCTGACCATGTCTTTTAGGTGCTTTACTTTCTTTGTCTGCCAATGTAGTAGTTCAAAATGGTCCAAATGGCTCTAAGCACTATGGGACTTAACATCTGAGGTCATCAGTACCCTAGACTTAGGACTACTTAAATCGAACTAACCTAAGTACATCACACACAGCCATGCCCGAGGCAGGATTCGAACCTGCGACCGTAGCAGCGCTTCAGTCCGAAACCGCACGACCGTTACGGTCGCAGGTTCGAATCCTGCCTCGGGCATGGACGTGTGTGAAGCCGTTAGGTTAGTTAGGTTTAAGTAGTCGTAAAGTTCTAGGGGACTGATGACCTCAGATGTTAAGTCCCATAGTGCTCAGAGCCATTTGAACCATTTTGAATCGTAGCAGCAGTGCGGTTCCAGACTGAAGCGCCTAGAACTGCTCGGCCACAGCGGCCGGCAGTGTATTAGTTACTAGCAATAGTTGATTTACGTATTTAAGGAGTGACAGAATGAATTTGTCGATTATGTACGAAACTCTTAATCACATACATAATCACAATCATTTACAAATGAGTAAGGATCGAGTACTGTGCAGTCATGGAAGGACGAATGGCTGTTTCTAGTACTGATATGCCAGAGGTAATAATTTTAGTGTTATATTTCATTTCAATGTAGTATTAAAAATGAATTTTTTCTAATGTATTTTATAGAGTGACCAGTGTGGTGGGTTAGAGGGAGAGGGGTGGAGGAGGAGGAGGAGGAGGAGAGAGAGAGAGAGAGACGAGATGTGGGGGACGATGAAGTGAGGTGGACGAGGAAGAGGAGTTACGTGTTGAGGAGGGAGGGTGTACACCTTGGTATAAATCCCGACAGGCTAGACAGTCATAGGCATTAAAAAAGTGAATGCGTACCACTTTACTTCAGTTAATTAGAGACACTGGAGAAGAAAAGCTGCGGTACTCACGGGCAGGAAGGCGCGGATGCGACGCACATCTCCTTGGAGACGAGCTGTCGGTCGCAGCCCAGCATCTCGGCCTTGGGCGCGTTCAGGTAGGAGCGCTGCCGCATGCGGATACCCTTGCCGCACGTCACGGAGCACTCGCTCCACGGCGAGTACTCGGTCACCGCGCACTCCGCTGTCCCGAACATGCAACGAACTTTCTGTCAAACACTTTGTACTTTTCACGTTCAACTTTACAATTAGAATTTCGCGAAATTCAGGGCGTTTAAAATATAACATACGTATTTCCAATGCATATATGTAATAAACTATACGACATACAACCAAGGACCTGCGAATCTCTCAAGTTTACATTACATATGTTCAATGTGTCCTCCATCAGCGACACGAACAATATCACATCGATAATCGAATTTCTGCCATACTCTGGTAAGCATATCCATTGTGATCTTCCAGCTTTCCCGGCGGATATGTCGTAAATAGTCTTCACGGGTTTGCAAATTCCGTAATACTTCCTCGGAGTAACTTTCTGATATCTTCAGCTGGTTCAACCTTGCTGGTGGCTGTTAGTAAAAATAGCGTACAGTGCATGTGCAGGAGGAAAGCTCTGCGATTTTCGGCAGAGGGTGTTTTTGTATGGCCCCATCTACACTACTGGCCATTAAAATTGCTTCGCCAAGAAGAAATGCAGATGATAAACGGGTATTCATTGGACAAATATATTATACTAGAACTGACATTTGATTACATTTTTTCGCAATTTGGGTGCATAGATCCTGAGAAATCAGTACCCAGAACAACCACCTCTGGTCGTAATAACGGCCTTGATACGCCTGGGCATTGAGCCAAACACAGCTTGGATGGCGCGTACAGGTACAGCTTCCCATGCAGCTTCAACACGATACCACAGTTCATCAATCACTGGCGTATTGTGACGAGCCAGTTGCTTGACCACCATTGACCAGACGCTTTCAATTGGTGAGAGATCTGGAGAATGTGCTTGCCAGGGCAGCAGTCGAACATTTTCTGTATCCAGAAAGGCCCGTACAGGACCTGCGACATGCGGTCGTGCATTATCCTGCTGAAATGTAGGGTTTCGCAGGGATCGATTGTAGGGTAGAGCCACGGGTCGTAACACATCTGAAAAGTAACGTCCACTGTTCAAAGTGCCGTCAATGCGAACAAGAAGCGACCGAGACGTGTAGCCAGTGGCATCACATACCATCCCGACGGGTGATGCGCCAGTATGGCGATGACGAATACACACTTCCAATGTGCGTTCACTGCGATGTCGCCAAACACGGATGCGACCATAATGATGCTGTAAACAGAACCTGGATTCATCCGAAAAAATGACGTTTTGCCATTCCTGTAACCAGGTTCGTCGTTGAGTACACCATCGCAGGCGCTCCTGTCTGTGATGCAGCGTCAAGGGTAACCGCAGCCACGGTCTCTGAGCTGATGTCCATGCTGCTACAAACGTCGTCAACTGTTCGTGCAGATGGTTGTTGTCTTGCAAACGTCCCCATCTGCTGACTCAGGGATCGAGACGTGGCTGCACGATCCGTTACAGCCATGCGGATAAGACGCCTGTCATCCCGACTGCTAGTGATACGAGGCCTTTGGGATCCAGCACGGCGTTCCGTATTACCTTTTGAACCCACCGATTCCATATTCTGCTAACAGTCACTGGATCTCGACCAACGCGAGCAGCAATGTCTCGATACGATAAACCGCAATCGCGATAGGCTACAGTCCGACCTTTATCAAAGTCGGAAAGGTGATGGTACGCATTTCTCCTCCTTACACGAGGCATCACAACAACGTTTCACCAGGTAACGCCGGTCAACTGCTGTTCGTGTATGAGAAACCGGTGAGAAACTTTCCTCATGTCAGCACGTTGTAGGTGTCGCCACCGGCGCCAACCTTGTGTGAATGCTCTGAAAAGCTAATCATTTGCATATCACGGCATCTTCTTCCTGTCAGTTAAATTTCGCGTCTGTAGCACGTCATCTTCGTTGTGTAGCAATTTTAATGGTCAGTAGTGTATTTGCAAATCATTGCGCATGAGTGATTTCCGCGCCTGAGCATTTTTCGCGCCCGTGTTTTTTATACAGGGCATCCACGTGCGGATGTTATCAGTCGTACCTAGCCACTAACAAGGCTGAACAACCTGAAGATGTCGGACAATTGTTCCGAGGAAATAGTGTGGAATTTGCACAACGTCATCTGACGGCAAAGCCGTGAAGAATATTAACAAGCATGTCCATTGTCACTGATATTATGGCGGTACAAATCCGGCTCTTCAACTCTTCTTGCTTCTGTGGTAGTGTTTTCGTACAAACATGGTTCCTTCATCTTCGGAATCAAATCAAAGTTACAAGGACTTAGGCCGTGCGGTTCTAGGCGCTACAGTCCGGAACCGTGGGACTGCTACGGTCGCAGGTTCGAATCCTGCCTCGGGCATGGATGTGTGTGATGTCCTTAAGTTAGTTAGGTTTAAGTAGTTCTAAGTTCTAGGGGACTTATGACCTAAGATGTTAAGTCCCATAGTGCTCAGAGCCATTTTTTTTTTTACAAGGACTTAAGTCCGGGGAGTATGGTGGGTGGTACAGTACTTCCTAGTCCCATCGACCGAACAGAGCAGCCGCAGCTTGCGCTGTATGCGCCCGCGCATTGTCGTGCAAAATGAAGGGTGCAAAAAGTGTCGCCGCTTCTTTCGCAAAGCTGGTCGCAGGTGATGCTCCAAAAATGATCAGTAACGGTATAGCACGCCTTCCACATCGCTGGCAAGGAGTTCTACACAACGCTGGTGACTACTTTGAAGGACAGTAACAGGTGCAAACATGTAACTCTTTTGTATCGGTTGTGAATAAATAGTTGCTACTATTTAAGTTCCAACCCTCGTATATTCTATTTACGAGGAAAGATTACGCAGGACAGTTTCTCGTTCAAGATTCTTGATAGCTTTTGAGAAGACCATTTTAAGCTACGTGTAAGGAGGAACGTCCACAAGCACGTGTAGGAATTCTACAATGGTAGGATCAGGTGCTGCCGAGAATGTGCTTTGTCGTTCTGCTATATTGCTGCTTACATTCGTCAGGATCCAACGTCTGTCGCTCAGTTACGGGCTCTATTACTTCAAGAGGACCTCAACGGCTCCACACGACTAGCGCTGATGCGAGCTCGTTTGCAGAAGGAAAGTATGCACGCGCACAGTGCAACTATCAGCACGGAGACCATTACTGCCACTTCTCTTACCGCGGGCAGCAGGGAGATGCGCGGCGACTACGGTACGCCCAATGACGGCACTGGACACAGGAGAGCCGCCATGTCGTCTTTTCAGACGAGTCCCAGTTTCGCGTACACTATCTCGATGGACATACCCTCGTGCAGAGCCTCCGAGGAGAACGAATGTTTCCAGATTGCATTCGTTATCATACGGGACCAGCATCTGGCGTGATGGTATGCAGCGCCACTGGTTATAGAACATGATCAACTTTGTTTCTCATAGCTCACAATTTGGAGGTCCACGTGACGTTATTTTTCAGCAGGATACCGCAAGACCGCATGTTGCCCGTGCTTTGATGGCCTTCCTCGACCCAGAGGGTGTTCGACCGTTGCCTTGGCCAGCACGTTCAAAAAATGGTTCAAATGGCTCTGAGCACTATGCCACTTAACTCCTGAGGTCATCAGTCGCCTAGAGCTCAGAACTAATTAAACCTAACTAACGTAAGGTCATCACACACATCCATGCGCGAGGCAGGATTCGAACCTGCGACCGTAGCGGTCGCTCGGTTCCAGACTGAAGCGCCTAGAACCGCACGGCCACTCCGGCCGGCCCAGCACGTTCTCCAGATCTTTCAGCCACTGAATGCATCTGGTCGTACGCTTGGCCAACCACTACGAATGATGAAATCTGGCATAGATGTGAGGCAGAATGGAATGACGTACCCGCATCTTCATCCTGGTTCAATTGTGTTTCATACTCAGCTAGGTTAGCGCCTTTGCTTCTGCCAGAGACGGCAACTCAGTGTACTAAGTTTTTCATCCTGTGTAACTACGAATCACCCACCAATTTAGTCATGTATTTTATACTTATAGTGCGTAAAATAGCGTTACTTGCCACCCTTTTGAAAAGTTAACTGTAGGTTGTACCGTTTTATGCTACGTGTATGGAGAAACGTCTACAAGCACGTGTAGGAATTCTCCTTTCCTTTCTTTCTCCCAGTCCGTGTTCTGTCTACTATTTACCCTTCTCTTCCTGTTCTCAGTAGCTAATTTCATGGACCCTAACAATAAAGTTTTTACCTCTTTTGTTGCACTAAACTGTTAGGCATATTAAGGAAAGTGAAAACGGAGTGAACGAAAGCGATATGTGTAATCGGACATTGTGAGAGGAATTTGGTAGTGCACTGAAAGATGTAAGTCGAAACAAAGCACCCAGAGTAGGCAACGTTCTATCACACTTATTAAAATTCTTTGGAGAACCGACAGTGAGAGAACTTTTAATCTAGACTCTGTTACAAATTCAGAACAGATAAATCCTAATTTCTAAATTTGATAGTTTCCGCGAAACTATTTATCAGATTTTGAAGCGCGAGAACGGTTGAACTGCGATAATAACAACAGAAATTAATATATATCCATAGGAAAACAACGAAGCAGATTCCATTATCTCTGTAACTACACTGCCAGATAAAAAAAGTGTTGCAGTCACCAGGAGAGGAGAAAACGAAACGAAAGTGATTAAAAAATCGAGTGAAATTTACAAATAAATTGGTAGTATGAACCCACTTATCTCTGTGGCGTTGGACCCCGTCTGGCCTGGATGCATGCACTTATTTAATTGGGGAGAGTGTCAAAAAACCATTATATTCTCTGCTGAGATACGCTGGCCCATAACTACTGTAACTGAATCTTGATGTCCTGCATACTGGTTCTGGGCTGGAGTTGGCGTCCGAGATGACCTCACAAATCTTCTATCAGGAATAGATCTGAATATCTTGGCGACCACTGGAGTCCCTCAACTTTATGCATACAGTTCATAGAGACGTGCCTTGTGCAAATGAGCGTTGTTCTCTTGAAAATTGGCACCACAATAATGTTACGCGAAGGTAACTCATGAGGACACAAGATGTCCATGACGTACAGTTGTGCCGTCAGAGCTCCGTCAATCACTACCAGCCGTGACGTGAAGTCATACTGCATGGCTCCCGACTCCACGATGCGAAGAGTAACACCTTTCTGTCCTCCCCCCCCTCCCCCCCCACCCCCCTGCTCCCCAAAATGTCAAAATGTTGCAAGAATGGGACCCCTCCCCAGATCGCTTCGATACTCGCCAACAGTGGTCATCCGAGATAACGCAAAACAGCATTTCACCGCTGAACACAGTGAGACGCAATTCATCGACAGTCCCGGTCATGGCAACAATTCAAACGCAGCGGCGTGTGTTGTGGTGTTAACAGAAGCCTACGTACCGGACGACAATTTGCTAGTCTGGCTGCAGCTGGCCTCCAACCAATGGTGGTGGATGACACAGAATGTTGCAGGAAGTCTGATACTTGTTCTCGAATGGAAGGCGAGGATGTGAAGGGATCATGATGTACTTGGTGCACAATAGGCCGATCCTCCATTGCGTTGGTCAGACGTGATTGAACAGAACCGTGACGAAGGGTATGACTGCCGTCACATTCCCATGCAGTCCAACATCGGGCCACTGTCACATCCAAATGCCCACAGATGTCTTTATTGCACGATTTGACCAGCTGGACAAATGGAGACACACAATGTGGCATCTTTAAAACTCAGTCCGCTGCTGATAACGAATATATGGCACCTATATGTCTTTCAAAGTGATCACTCAGCATCTGACGGTGTTCATGACCGTTGTATACCGTACCAGGCTTGGTAACAACACTACACACTAAAAACACTAATACACTCTGGTGGGCATTCTACATGTCACACGAATTGAAATTCTAATCATTCACATAATGCCGATTTCTGCATCTACATACACGCATAAAAAAAAGTTTTGCATCACCCCGGTTCCCAAAACTCCTGAAGATAGACGTTGACTGTGGATATTGTATCACAGACACAGTCCCTTTGACTGTTTAGAATGTTACTAAACCCGTACAAAGATGTAAACAACCATGCATGAGCAACGCCTATTAAGTGGAGAAGGTCCGACAGCCGATCAGTTCCAGTCATTCCACCAGGAAGGAGGTTCACGGTTCGTGTTGTCTACAGTTCAGCCATGCCTAGACAGTCAATACTGGCGTTCAATCACGTCTTCATTGTTACTTTGTGCCAGGAAGGGTTCTCAACAAGGGAAGTGTCCAGGTGTCTCGGAGTGAACCAAAGCGATGTTGTTCGCACATGGAGGAGATACAGAGAGACAGGAACTGTCGATGACATGCCTCGCTCAGGCCGACCAAGGGCTACTACTGCATTGGATGACCGGTACCTACGGATTATGGCACGGAGGAACCCTGACAGCAACGCCATCATGTTGAATAATGCTTTTTGTGCAGCCACAGGACGTCGTGTTAGACTCAAAATGTGCGCAAGAGGCTGCATGATGCGCAACTTCACTTCGACGTCCATGCCGAGGTCCATCTTTACAACCACGACACCACGCAGCGCGGTACAGAAGGGCCCAGCAACATGCCGAATGGACCACTCAGGACTGGCATCACGTTTCCTTCATCGACGAGTGTCGCATATGCTTTCAACCAGACAATCGTTGGAGACGTGTTTGGAGGCAACCCGGTCAGGCTGAACGCATTAGACACACTGTCCAGCGAGTGCAGCAAGGTGGACATGACCCACCAACCACTCTGAGGGACCTACGCAGAATTGCCGTTGAGGAGTGGGACAATCTGGACCAACAGTGCCTTGATGAACTTGTGGATAGTATATCACGACAAATACGGGCATACATCAATGCAAGAGGCCATGCTACTGGGTATTAGAGGTCCTGGTGCGTACAGCAATCTGGTCCAACACCTCTGAAGGTCTCGCTGTATGGTGGTACAACATACAATGTGTTTTTCATGAGCAATAAAAAGGGCGGAAACGATGTTCATGTTGATCTCTGTTCCAACTTTCTGTGGAGTTCCCGGGACTCTCGGAACCGAGGTGATGCAAAAGTTTTGATGTGTGTATATACTCTGCAAGCCACCGTACGGTGCGTGGCAGAGGGTAACCTATGCCAGTACTAGTCATTTCCTTTCCTGTTCCACTCCGCATGACTCCCAATATCTCTTATCTTCATGGTCCTTACACGAAATGTATGTTGGCGGCAGTAGAATCGTTCTGGAGTCTGCTTCAAAAGCCAGTTCACTAAATTTTCTGACTAGTGTTTCTCGAAGAGAACATCGCCTTCCCTCCAGGGATTCCCAATTGAATTCCCGAAGCATCTCTGTAACACTTGCTCATTGTTCGAAGCAACTGTAAACAAATCTAGTGTTAACGAGTACATTGTTACATTGCCATACAACCATTTCTACTGGTTGACTTTCATCATCAGGCAGTGTAAAATGACTATGAAAAGGAGCTTACATATCGCCAAAAGCTTTCTCACAATTCATTTGTGTGAAAACAGAATTACGGTAACTTTATGGTCTTAGATGAACCGCTCGGTATACGGGATGGTCAGAAACAGTCTGAAAACCTCGTAAGGACATTTCTGGGTAGGCTGTGTTGAGTAATAACTGTTAACAAAAAAATTCGATACATTGCGTCGTCTATGAGTTAGTAAGTACTGAAATTAGCCGAGCAGATCGTTGCTCACGCAAATGCAAACGGCCCGCCAGAGACTGTGTCGCCAGACCCGAACAAGAGAGCAATAGCAAAATTGGATACAGGACGGTACCAAGGGAGGAACTGGAGCCAAAGGCTGAACATTCTCGTGCGCTACGAGAACAACTGACACTAAGTGTATCTGGCAGCCCGCTTTAATTTGTATGCACAAAGGCATGATTGGCTAACTTCAATGGTAATTAACTCACAAGGGAACATCCCCATCGCACCCCCCTCAGATTTAGTTATAAGTTGGCACAGTGGATAGGCCTTGAAAAACTGAACACAGATTAATCGAGAAAACAGGAAGAAGTTCTGTGGAACTATGAAAAAATAAACAAAATATACAAACTGAGTAGTTCATGCTCAAGATAGGCAATATTAAGGACAGTATGAGCTCAGGAGCCCCGTGGTCCCGTGGATAGCGTGAGCAGCTGCGGAACGAGATGTCTTTGGTTCAAATTTTCCCTCGACTGAAAATTTTACTTTCTTTATTTTCGCAAAGTTATGATCTGTCCGTTCGTTCATTGACGTCTCTGTTCACTGTAATAAGTTTAGTGTCTGTATTTTGCGACCGCACCGCAAACCGTGCGATTAGTTGACGAAAGGACGTGCCTCTCCAATGGGAACCGAAAACATTTGATCGCAAGGTCATAGTTCAACCGATTCCTCAACAGGAAAACATCTGATATATTCTATACGACACTGGTGACGGCATGTGCGTCACATGACAGGAATATGTTGTCGACCCACCTAACTTGTACACTTTTTTGGCGAATCGGTAAAAAGATTCTTCTACCTTGCCCGATTTAGGTTTTCTTGTGGATGTGATAATCACTCCCAAAAAAGTGATGAAAACATAAGAGTTTGTCACATAAACTGAAAACAAAAAGTTAAATTTTTCTCTCGAGGGAAGACTTGAACCAAGGACCTCTCTTTCCGCTGTTCGTCACGCTAACCACGGCGCTCCTGAGCTCACACTGTCCTTTATATTACTTATGTTGCACATGGATTACTCAGTTTGTCTATTTTGCTTATTTTTTCATAGTTCCACACAATTTCTTCCTGTTTTCTCGATAGATCAGTGTTCAGTTTTTCAAGGCCTATCCACTGTGCCAACTTATAACTAAATCTGAGGGGGGTGCGATGGGGAGGTTCCCTTGTCAGAAATGGCGCAATGTATCGAATTCTTTTCTGAACAGTTATTTCTTAGCACTGCCTCCCCTGCAACACCCTTAAAAGCTTGTCAGACTGTTTCTGGCCACCCTGTATGTATAAACGTTATATTATGAGGGCGAGTCGAATGAAAACCTTAAATATTTTTAAAAATATTATTTATTGTGCAGAAGTGGTACAAAGCAGTATCACTTTTCAACATAATCTCTCCCACGCTCAATGCAAGTACTCCAGCGCTTACAAAGTGCATAAATTCCTTTAGAAAAAAATTCTTTTGCTAGTCCGCGCAACCACTTATGCACCGCGTCGCGTACCTCTTCATCAGAACGGAACTTCTTTCCTCCCATTGCGTCTTTGAGTGGTCAAACATATGGAAATCACTTGGGGCAAGGTCTGGTGAGTATGGTGGATGAGAAAGACACTCAAAATGCAGGTGTGTGATTGTTGCAACTGTTGTACGGCCAGTGCGGGGCCTTGCATTGTCATGTTGCAAAAGGACACCTGCTGACAGCAATCCACGTCGCTTTGATTTGGTTGCAGGCTGCAGATGATTTTTCAGGAGATCTGTGTATGATGCACTGGTGACAGTGGTCCCTCTAGGCATGTAATGCTAAAAAAATGACGCCTTTTTCGTCCCAAAAAAGAGTCAGCATAACATTCCCTGCTGATGTTTCTGGTCGAAACTTCTTTGGTTTCGGTGATGAGGAATGGCGCCATTCCTTGCTCGCTCTCTTCGTTTCTGGTTGGTGGAAGTGAACCCAGGTTTCGTCCCCAGTAACGATTCTTGCAAGGAAGCCATGACCTTCTCGTTCAAAGCGCCGAAGAAGTTCTTCACAAGCATCAACACGTCGTTCTTTTATTTCAGGGTCAGCCGCCGTGGCACCCATCTTTCAGACACTTTGTGAAACTCGAGCACGTCATGCACAATGTGGTGTGCTGACCCATGACTAATCTTTAAACACGCTGCAATGTCATTCAGTGCCACTCAGGCGGTTTTCCTTCACTATGGCTTCAACTGCTGCAATGTCCTGTGGAGTCACAACTCGTTGTGCCTGACCTGGACGAGGAGCATCTTCCACTGAAGGCACACCATTTGCGAACTTCCTACTCCATTAGTAGACTTGCTGCTTTGACAAACATGCATCACCGTACTGAACCTTCATTCGTCGACGAATTTCAATAGGTTTCACACCTTCACTACGCAAAAACCGAATAACAGAACGCTCATATTGCCTGGTGCAAGTCGCAAGTGGGGCGGCCATCTTTCTACTGATACTGCGACGATATGTGTGCATCTGCACTATGCTGCCACCTACGGTCCATTCTGCAAGCTGTCTGTAGCAGGCTTACCAACTTACAGGATAACGGCGCGAAATTTCGATTTGTTATTACATTTTAAGGTTTTCATTTGAGTCACCCTCGTAACAGCAAAGAACATAAAGTGCATTTAAAACAGCGTGACGAGCCGTTTTTGTCAGATGACGCGGATGTGCTTCGTCAGACTGGAGAAGGTACTCACGTCGCGTGGTGTCCTCGGTGTTCTCGGTCTCCTCGATGGCCAGGTCTGCGAGCGCGGCTTCCACGTCCTGCTCGTCGCAGCTCTTGGCGATGACGGTGTCGCGGAAAAGGTAGAGGCGAGCCAGCGGCGCCATCTCCCTGCCAGACGGGTCGTAGAACGGCGCCCGCGGGTCCTCCGGGTACATCGTCGTGATGCGGTGGATCTTCTCCCGCGGAATCGTTGGCGTGTTTGGGGACTGCAATAGGAACAAGCGCAATGCGGAAACCCTCCACGCGTAGCAGACCGAGCTCTAAACTCTTATACACGAGGCGTGTTAGAGTCACGTCTCCCTAGGGCATGCCGCTCGGAAAAGTTAGCAGCAACTGCATGATTGTCATCGAGAGATCGCTGCCCCAAGATGCATCAATAGTAGCGGCGCGGTTTACCGCTCGATGCTTGAAGCCCGGTTTTCATTAGAGGGCGGCAGTGTGGCACGTGTCAGCGGCAGGCAGTTTTCTTGTTGTCAAAACTACACGCGGAATCGGCGTTCCCATATGAAGCGGCAGCCGCTAGACGTAACCAATGACAGGCATAAGAGAGGTATTGGAGGGGAACCAATGAAACGTGCTTAATGATTGGAATGTGTGAGGTGAATATACCTCTATGGATGGAAAATGCGAGTGGGAACAGCACGCGCGGTAGTTTTAAATTCGTCCAAATTAGCATTGTTCTATTGAAAATTGGCACCACGATACTATCACATGTGGGTAACTCATGAGGACATAAGATTATTTGTTAACGCCTGCTGTAGGTATGACACTGTATGTGATTAACTATACATTGAAGCTTTACGAAAGAAAGGCAAAATAAGGTGAAGACATACATATTTATTTAAGGTTGAATATTTTATTTATGATATATTCTTTCACATGCTTCATTCTTCATGCTTTCTTATTTTGCCGTTAACAGATTCGAGGAATTGCGATTCATAATTGTCCCCTGTTTCATTATGTTGTCGACAAAATTTAGAAAACCTACCACTCCAGAAGAACAACTTGCTACGCTCTCATAACAACTTTTTGGAAATAATCAAGTAAGTAGTACAGCAATTAAAGGAGGAAGTGCCTGGTGGAATTTTGCACAAAGCGCAATTTAATCATTGTTAACACATGGCTTAATAATCACGAAAAAAAGTTTGTATGTTTCAAATGGACCCGGAGGCACAAGGCTTCAGATTCGTTATATAGTGGTACGACAGGTTTTAGAAACCAGCTTTTCCGTTGCAAAAGATTTATTGGAGCAGAAGTGCATCCTGACTATAATTTATTAGTTGTGAACTGTAGATGAAAACTGATAAATTGTAAAAAGGTAGGAAATTAAGGAGGTGGAAACTCGATAAGTTGAATGAACCATACGCTGTTGACAGTCCTAAAGGAAACTTCAGGCAAGAAACGATTGAGTGAAACAAGGGAAAGGATGCACTATACAGCCGGCCGGTGTGGCCGTGTGGTTCTAGGCGCTTCAGTTTGGAACCGCGTGACCGCTACGGTCGCAGGTTCGAATCCTGCCACGGGCATGGATGTGTGTGATGTCCTTAGGTTAGTTAGGTTTAAGTAGTTCTAAGTTCTAGGGGACTGATGACCTCAGACGTTGAGTTCCATAGTGCTCAGAGCCATTTGATGCACTATACACAACAGAAGGGGAATGGGAAACTTTAAACAGATGCTGTAGTGAAGACAGAGGAGGAACAAAATGGTAAAAACAAAAGGTCCAGTACAAGTCCTTAGGTAACACACGAGATACGGAATTGAATTCACAAAAGGAAAAAATATAAAAAGGTCGGAAATGAAGCAGGCAAAGGAAACTAGGGTGTCTAAAAATGAGACAGACAGAAAGTGCAAAATCGCAAAGCAAGAACTGCTGGAGAAAAATGTGGTGCTGTAGACGTATCTGATTATGGAAAAGGCACAATGACTAAAGGAAAATAAAAAAAAAATGGAGAAACAATTGGCCACGTGTGAGTAGGACTTGCGCATTGAGGATTCCGTACAAACTTAATTATGTATGTAGACAGTACCATACATTCCGGTTATTGTCAATCTCTACCATTTTTGCTGTTATCGAAATTGATTCCAAGATTTTAGAGAATTTTTTAATTTCAATAATATAAGAGTGACATAAAGTCGTGTAGGAGTCAGGCGACCATTGTCATAGCAATCAGTAGTTCTGCATTCAGGCTGAGTGGGACGCAGTGGTAAAAATTGAACATCAGGCAAGGAATGACATTACTGATCGTATGTCGCGCTTCGGAATTTGCCCGTCACCAGATTTCCAAGAACGACTGCTGCACGTAGAAATGACGTTTCGCATATAGCTTGGAGCTATATGAGCAGCAATCGCTCCTGGAAATCTGATGATGTGTAAATTCCGAAATGCGTCACATGAGCAGTAAAGTCATTTCTTACCTGATGTTTGACTTTTACCATTGAAACCCAATCAGTCTGAATGCAGAACTACTGATTCCTTTAATTTCAAATTTGACGACGTATAACGAATGACAAAAAGCAATATCCTTCATGTGATATAATAAGAAATTAACAATTTTCAGATTTTTTCCTTTGCTTAGACCACGAAACCTTGCTTCCTGCAAATTTCATGATTCTATATCACGGGAAGGGCCCTATAGGTTCTGATGAGTGAGTTTACAAGTATCAAAACTTGTGATATATGGGCGTATCTTTTGGCTGCATTGACTTAGAAGCTTACATTTATTACAGAGCCAAGTATTCAGTAGACCTTAGTGCGTGACATATATTTCAACTTGATATGTCTACCAGTTCAAAAAAAAGAAAGAAAAAAAAAGCGTCCTGACAGACAGACGAACAGAAATAGTCAGATAATGAAGGAAAAATTTTTTTTCTTGTGATATAATTACAAATTTACAGTTTTCGGATTTTTTCCTTTGTTTGTATTGTGAGCCCTGGCTTTTTGCCAAATTTCATGTTTCTAGGGTAAAGGGAAGTACCCTACATGTTTTGATGAGTGAGTTTGTGAGTGTCAAAATTTATTACGAGAATGGTCGTATCTTCTGACTGCATTAACTTAGGAGGTCCAATTTTATGTAGCGCCAAGGGGCAGTAGGCCTTAGTGTGTGATATAAATTTCAACTGCGTTCGTCCCGTGAGAAAGTAGGCTTTTAACAGACGGACAGACATACAGACAAAAAGTGATAAGGGTTCTGTTATTACTGATTGAGATACGGAACCCTAAAAAGAAGCAGCTGTGTGAATCAAGAGCTCAGATAGCAAGCCACGACTAATCAAGAAGAGGAGGCCGGAAGGTGGAAGGAATACCCTATCTGCTCAAAAGTGTCTGGACACCTATTACTGGCAATTAATATGGAATATGCCCACCCTTTGCATTTATTGTGGTGTTACCGCAAGGCACCACACTTGCTAGGTTGTTGGCTTCAAATCGGCCGCGGTCCGTCAGTACACACCGGACCCGCGAGTCGCCACTGTCGACGCTAGCAGACCGAGCGCCGCCACTCGGCTGGTCTTACAAGACAAGCTAGCACACTGGCTAGCTCTAAAGCCGACGTTAATAGGAATGGTTCACTTGTTATAGCTTCAGACATCTCAACTGCAGAGACGCTAGTTAGCATAGCCTTCAGCTAAGTCAGTAGCTACGACCTAGCCAGGCGCCACATACAGTTTATGCATTGACAATTGACCTATATGTGTGAAGCAATCAGAATTGTAAAGAAGTATTCGCAGTTCAGTCTATAACTGCACTTGTAAATATTATTGTACAAAGTCAAGATCGACGTTCATCGCTGATGCTGAATTAAAGCTAAGTATTTAATTGTATTCTTGTCTACTAACTTTCTAATCACCTAAGATGTTCCAGATACATCCCTCAAGTATAGTTCATTGATCCTCACGTCAGCCTACGTGATCAACGCGTGAAATCAATGGCCACACCTCGTGATCAGGCTGAGTGTCAAATTGCGTGTCCAAGCCGGGTCACTCTTTTTCCATGAGGCCCATAGTTCCGCCTCGTATACAACATTTATAACGGCTCAAACTCTGATAGGACCACTTTCAGACCGAGCGAGGTGGCGCAGTGGTTAGCACACTGGACTCGCATTCGGGAGGACGACGGTTCAATCCCGTCTCCAACCATCCTGATTTAGGTTTTCCGTAATTTCCCTAAATCGTTTCAGGCAAATGCCGGGATGGTTCCTTTGAAAGGGCACGGCCGCTTTCCTTCCCAATCTTTCCCTAATCCGAGCATGCGCTCCGTCTCTAATGACCTCGTTGTCGACGGGACGTTAAACATTAACCACCGCCCCCACCACCACTTTCAATGATGTATCTGCAGGTCTGTGGAGCAGTTGGCAACTCATTCTTTCTCTAGAGCCGAAACCAGAAAAGGTAGTGACGTAGGACGCTGTGGGCTGGAGCGAAGTCGCTGTACTAACTCACCCCAAAGGTGTTCCATTTGGTCCAGGTCGGGACTTTGGGCAGGCTGGCCGATTTCCAGAAAGTTACTGTCTACAAACCATTGTCTCACAGACAGTGCTATGCACCGACGTGCTGACACAAATATCGTTCCTGAACTGTTTCTCTGCTTTATGCAATACTCAGTGCTGGAAAATGAGATGATATGCTTTCACAATTAGCATTTACTTAAGTGCAATAACTGGGTCCACACCCTAACCACGAGAAACAACCCCACTCCGTAACGCAAGCTCCTCCGTTCTTCATTGTTGGCACTACACATGATGGCAGGTAGCGTTCTCGATGCATTCGCCAAACCTGAACCCTTCCATCGCATTGCCACAAGCTATAGTGTGACATATCCCTCAAAATCACTCGTTTCCAGTCATCCACAGTTCAACTGCGACGCTCTTTACACCGTCTCAAACGTCGCTTTGCACTGACTACAGAAATGCGTAGCTTATGAGGACCTGCTAGACCGTTGAACCCTGTTAATTCTAGCTTTCTACGCACAGTCATTGTGCTAGCTGGACTGCTGGTAGCTCTTTGGAAGTCACGAGTGCCTCATTTAGCTGGTTTCATGCGGTTTTGGACAACCATCCTTCACAACGCTCGATGGTCCCTCTCCATCAGTATAAGGGGTCTGCCTGGTCTTGCTTTAGGTGTGGTTATTCATTCGCGTTTCCGCATCACATTTACATGCCCTACAGCCGACTTGGGCAGCTTTGTAATGGCTGGAATGTCCCTGAAGCTTTGTTACTTGGATGACATCCAATAGATAGTCCACATTCAAAGTCACTCAGCTCTCTTGATCAACGCATTCTACTATTACTGCTTCTGTACTGTCAACACAATACTCGTCGCCTCCTTTTATAATGGAAGGTCCGCCTTGTGTGACATCTAGTGGTCCATTTCGCCTTAAATAGGAGTATTCGGGTACTACTGAGCAGGTAGTGTATGTAGAAGGGGAAGTGTGGGGTACACCAACAAACTTGAACACATAGTTGGATTCCGGTGGACTGTCTGAACACGCGAGGTAATACTGATGCTACAACTTACCCTGGAAGACAGACTGAAGAAAGGCAAACTTGAGTTTATAGCGTTTGCAGACTTAGAGAAAGCTTTTGACAGTCTTAAGTGGAATGTAGTCTTTAAAATTCTGATGGTATCTGGGATAAAACACAGGGACACAAAATTATCTACAACTTGTACAGATACCAGACTGTAGTTACAAAAGTTAAAGGACATAAAAGAGAAGCAAAAGTTGAGAAGGCGGAAGTAGAGAAGAGAGAAAATGCAGACTGGTTATAGCAAGAAAAGCGTCACTAAAACAGAGACAGTTGTTGACATCAATTACAAATTTAAATGCGAGATAGTCTTTTCTTAAGGTATTGTCTGGAGTGTAGCCATGTATGAAAGTGAAATCCGCACTTTAAGCAGTTTATTCAAGAAGAGATTATGTGGTGCTACAGAAGGGTACTTAAGATTAGATGGGTAGATTGTGTAAATAATGAGGAGGTACCCAATCGAACTGGGAAGAAGAAGCATTTGTGGCACATCTTGACTAATACAAGGGTAATGCATCATGGACGGGGTGCCTTGTTAGGACCATCAGGAAGGATGCAATCGGTGTTATTCTGGGAATCATTGCAACAGATTTCTGTAGCACGTCCAGAGGGGGGACTTGGCTGTTATTTACATAGACATGTGACGTCAGTATAATATTAAGAACCTTTCAGCTGTTATGCAAACATCTCTCCAGGTGCTGGCCCCACACCACATATATGTGTCATCGTCCAAGCAACAGCGCCTAGGTGAACACATATTTTGACACGAATTTCTCAGATGTCGAGTATGAAAGGGATGCCGCCGCCTCATGCTTGCAGGACTCAAACGAGCACCTGTGCGTGGCTCGGCAGCTGATGGCTGTGTCGTCACTTTGCACCCTGACTCATGGGGGCGTGTGCGGAGTTGGCAGCATCGGCGTTGGGCGTCAGGTAGCGGGATGTGTTTTTTACTAGCGATCGTTTCCATAGGATGCTGCGAATTAAAAAAACCTACCCCATACATGTAAGAATATCGATTTAATTAATTTGCATAAATTTTTTACATCAATATGGTGTTAGCAGTACAATAGTTAGTGGGAGGGTGTGTGTGAGTGGGTGACATGGAGCAGAACAGCAGGTTAAGTGTAGCACACTAGGTTAATTTGCATAATTTTTATGTAAAATGCAGTTCAATAGTTCAAGGGGGTAGATGACAAAGAAGAATGCACCAGAAATGGCGTTCAGAAACATGTGAGATTCGAAAAGTGTAGCAGAAAATGGTGGTAGAACATAACCACTTACATAATTTGATATAAAAGGCGGTACAATAGTTTAACAAAATGGGGGTGACATGGAAAACCACTTAACAGAAAAATAGGTTAAGTGCCAACAAAGAGCCGAACTTTAGGATAATACACCCAGAGTACAGTGTCAAACATTAGGTTATGCAACATGTTTGCCCTTTGCAAATACTTTTTACAAGATCTACATATTTCCAAATAGCAGAGAATGATGAGCAAGTGAAATCAAACCCCCACAAATTGAATTTTTTGTAAGTAAACAATGTACCCTTGTATTTCCTGTTATGAGATCCTTCCTCTCCAAAGAGCCACCAATTTCCATATATTCCATACACTGCCTTGAATCCCCTAAATTATTTAAATAAACAATATTCCACACATTGTCTAAATTGTTTAAGCTATATTCTATACGCAACAATCGATTTCTGGACAAATTCTTTAACTAAATAAATAAACTATATTCCATACATTGCCATAAATAATTAAATAATATTCTATACATTGCTAAAGTGTTTAAACAATCTTACTCACACTGCAACCGAATTTCCTCCAAATGATGGATCATCTGAGTCTTTTTCCTGCTGATTTCTGGGAGGGAAAGTGGGAGGGGAGGGGGTTTACCAGATGGGGAGAGGTTAATTAATTGATCAATTTAATTAAGTAGTCAATCAAATCGATAAGAGTGGGACAGTCTATTCCAATAACTCAGACCTGAAAGTGTACCTGTAGCAGAGAGGGAGGGAGGTTTCCTGATGGGTCAGGGTGAGGGAGAGGGGGTGGGAGGACAATAGGTTAAGGACCTCTCAATCAAAAGAGAACAATACGTTAATCACCTGTCAATCGAAGGAGAACAATAGGTTTGTCTCCGACTGCATACCCGCCCCTTATGTAGGCAACCCACACTAACAAAATGCGCTCGCACTGACCTTGCCCCCTACTACACTCATCTTCCAAGATGACAACAGCTGTATTCATAGGGCAGCACACATATGTTCCTGATCTGATGAACATCTTCACTGGCCTGTTAAGTTACCCTATCCTAATCCTGCAGAAAATATATGGGCCCATTTGGAACAGCACGAGAAACATAGCAAGTAGCATCACTGCAATTTTGTAGCTCTTCCCGGTTTAATCATCAGTGAGTGCTTTCAGTCTGATATAACATATCTGAAGAAACTTTCGGACTCCTTTCCTCGCCAGTCTGTGGTAATTATGAATGCTAGAGGCGGTATTACATGGTACTGGCAAAGTAGTCCTCTTGGGGTGTGTATTTTTTTTTATCTCGTGCGGTTTTTACAGCAGAAGCCTTCTAGACTTGCGCGAAGTCTGGAAACAATGACGTGTAACTGCCGAAGATAGCTATTTCGAATGGTACAACAGTGACATTGAACAAGAGTAAAAGTTAAGGTCAAGAAAAATCAGTGGGATTACATTTTTAACATAGATCGTTTCTCCGTTATCAGCTACTCACCATGTACGTTATCCCGCTGTCTGTTCCTGCGTCATATGGAAACAAGTCAACTATCTTCTCCTCCATCCAGGTGCAGTCTTTCTTACACAAGTTAAGGCCTGATACACCGACAATCCAGTCTGGGGTAGGTCCTGCAAAATAGATCATTGTGCATAACACAATATGCAAGATTGCTGTTGCTGCAGCTACCGCTATGAGGGCTGTCTTTTATGTTTTTACAAACACTTGAAAAAATTATTTTTTTGTAAAGATAGTTTTATTAGTTTTCGAAATATTCGCCTTGAAAATTTATACACTTTTGCATGAGCTCTAACTAGCCCTGCGAACTTGTTTTCCGCTTTAATTGTGATACATGTAAACATGGCTTTAAAACAATCAACAGCCATTGTTGTCAGATCTGCTGCCTTTCCAGGAGATGTCCTGCTTTTTGAAAAAACTAAAAAGCAAAACAGAACAAATCTCCTGTTTTTATCACATTGAGTTTATTCTTTCAAAGTAATTTTACTTTGTAGAATGCTGGTAAACTATTTGATTAATTCGTTGTTTCTCGAGATGATAATTACGTTTTGGGCCTTCCTTCTGTGAATTCCTCATCTCTCTTATTAGCCCCAAGTGCTGAGCCCACTTTCTTAAAGTTTATTCCTCGCATGGATTTTATTTTAAATCTCTGCTTATCTGTTTATATCAGTAGCAGTCAAATGAAAACGGAACACCACACGCATTAAGACATTTATCCCACTGGGAGATAAGACGATCAATTCCTGTTTCGTAGAACGTGGACAGCCGCTTAAGGATCCATTTCACGAGTAGTCCGGGCTGTACGGAGGATTCTGCAGTGTTTCCCAACCGAACCGCTGAAGCATAGCCTTCTTCCAATTGGCAATGTGGGGCCGCGTGTTATCGTTCAACAGGATGATTCCATCCAGCAGCATTCCGACAGCCTGAGGGCAAACAGCAAAGGCAACAGTACAAACATTTCACATCTATGCCGCCAAAGAAATCCAAAGCCAGAATGAAATTTTCACTCTGCAGTGGAGTGTGCGCTGATATGAAACTTCCTGGCAGATGGAAGGTAGGAAACGAGGTACTGGCAGAAGTAAAGCTGTGAGGACGGGGTGTGAGTCGTGCTTGGGTAGCTCAGATGGTAGAGCACTTGCCCGCGAAAGGCAAAGGTCCAGAGTTCGAGTCTCGGTCCGGCACACAGTTTTAATCTGCCAGCGCACACTCCGCTGCAGAGTGAAAATCTCATTCTGGACGTCTTTCCCATTGCTGTAAGTACACCTGAGCCAGCACAGGAAGCCTGCTCTGTTAGAACTAGAATCGATCTTCCTGAAAGGTTCCAGAGAAGCGCGGAAGGTGCGTTTGTTGGTCACTGGGAGTTCCATCGTTGCCGAGCAATGAAGCCTCTTGAGAAAATAGGAGGCAGGGCGGGAAGGAGGACTGTTGTCCGCGGGGTTGTGGGTATACCAGCTGCACCTGAATGCAAATCGTGGCTTACACCAGTGACGCCTGACACTTAGATTCAGAAGCTATCTGCGGTTTCTACAGGCAGTTCGCTGCATTGTTGAAGACAACTAGCCACGACCGTGTGGTGGAAGCTGAGCTAGCAATTTGCAACATTGTTCCCAAAGCCGATCATAGTCCTCTGGTTTGAAGCCGAGTGGAAGGCTTAACTAGTGTCTCAGTCGACTCTGTGACGATCTTGGATGCGTGTTTGCCGACCACCACTACTGGGTGGAGAACTGTAGGATACCTCTTAATAACTCGGTCGTGCACTACATGCAAGAAGTGGCCACTAGGATAGCGGCATACATGTGGCGTGCACATATGGGTTGTTTTAGAATAGAGGAATCCCTCCACAGGGCTGGTAAATATTTTGATTACAGAGAGGGAAGAATAGTAGCCTCAACAATTTCAGAGAGAAATATTCCTCATGACAGAGCAATAAAAGAGAAAGTGAAATTAGTATATTTGAAGTACTTGGGAAGACCCCAGAACTACTCTTGTTTACGAACAGTAATAATTCCCTTAAGGTGTTAGGAACAGAAAGCTGGCTGAAA
The DNA here is from genome assembly GCF_023864345.2 of Schistocerca serialis cubense. Lineage (NCBI taxonomy): Eukaryota > Metazoa > Arthropoda > Insecta > Orthoptera > Acrididae > Schistocerca > Schistocerca serialis. The sequence goes on along the minus strand of NC_064641.1, from coordinate 835,292,942 downwards.
CCAGATGTTGATAGCAACGAAGTTCTGAATTCAGCTTGGAATGAACACTGCAAAGATCCATGTAGGTTGGACGTCAATGATGGGGAGGCTTTTGTAGCCGTAAATAATACAATAAGATCTACGAGGTTAATACAGATTTCGAATGCGAAGTAGTTTAGCTGAAAATAATTTTAAAAAGCGGATCAGGCATGATAATCGAATGCTATTATAGACCCCCGCCTTACGAGCATTGTTGACGGTACATTTCGAGAAAAACCTGGAGAATATTGCGCGTAAATTTCTTGGTCGTGTTGGGTTAGGGGGAGACTTCAACTTACCAGCCGTAGGGACTTCAGGGTTAGGGCGGATAGGGGGGACAGAAAATCGTTTGAAATTGTTCTACATGCCTTGTCCGAAAGATATCTCGAGTAATTAATCAGAGAACCGTCTCGTGAGGTTACTAAGAAGACTGAACTTTTCATCTCATCGTAGAGCAGAGAATCAGTGATCATAAGGCCGTTATAGCATCGCTGGCTACGTGGGTCGACAAAATTATAAAGGAAGACAGGATGATACTGTATTTATGATCCCGTTGTGGCGGGTATTCCGTCTTCATTTGACCGCCCACCATAATACTCTATGTGATGAAAAGTATCCGTACACCTCCAAAAACATACGTTTTTCATATTAGGTGCATTGTGCAGCCACCTACTGCCAAGGTACTCCGTATCAGCGACCCCAGTAGTCACTAGAAATCGTGAGTGAGCAGAATGGGGCGCTCCGCGTAACTCACGGACTTCGAACGTGGTCAGGTGATTAGGTGTCACTTGTGTCTTACGTCTGCACACGAGATTTCCACACTCCTAAACATCCCTAGGTCCACTGTTTCCGATGTGATGGTGAAGTGGAAACGTGAGGGGACACGTACAGCAAAAAAGCGTACAGGCTAACCTCGTCTTTTGACTGACGGAGACTGCCGACAGTTGAAGAGGGTCGTAATGTGTAATAGGCAGACATCTATCCAGACCATCACACAGTAATTTCAAACTGCATCAGGATCCACAGCAAGTACTATAACAGTTCGGCGGGAGGTGAGAAAACTTTGATTTCATGGTCGGGCGGCTGCTCGTAAGCCACACATCACGCTGGTAAATGCCAAACAACGCCTCGCTTGGTGTAAGGAGTGTAAACATTGGACGATTGAACAGTGGAAAAACGTTGTGTGGAGTGACTTATCATGGTACACAATGTGGCGATCCGATGGCAGAGTGTGGGTATGGCGAATGCCCGGTGAACGGTATCTGCCAGCGTGTGTATTGCCAACAGTGAAATTCGGAGGCGGTGGTGTTATGGTGTGGTCGTGTTTTTCATGGAGGGGGCTTGCACCCCTTGTTGTTTTGTGTCGCACTATTGCAGCACAGCCCTACACTGATGTTTCAAGCACCTTCTAGCTTCCCGCTGTTGAAGAACAGTTCGGGGATGGCGATTGTATCTTTCAACACGATCGAGCACCTGTTCATAACATCTCTGTAATGGACTGGCCTGCACAGAGTCCTGACCTTAATCCTACATAACACTTTTGGGATGTTTTGGAATGTCGACGTCGTGCCAGGCCTCGCCGATCGACATCGATACCTCTCCTTAGTCCAGCACTCCTCGAAGAATGGGCTGCCATTCCCCAAGAAACCTTCCAGCACCTGATTGAACGTATGCCTGCGAGAGTGGAAGCTGTCACATGGCCAAGGATGGGCCAATACCATATTGAATTCCAGCATTACCGATGGAGGGCGCCACAAATTCTGAGTCATTTTCAGCCAGGTGTCCGGATACTTTCGATCGCATTGTGTATGTGCGTAGGCAACAATAACTCTAAGCAGAAAATAAAAATTGCCATTTCTTTCCCTACATGTGCTGACGGACGCAGTGGTAAGATAAGTTGAGAATTTGTGTCTGATGGGAGGTGTGCTAGGGTAATCAGTGCAGCTGCAGTGAGCAGTGTGTCTGGATGGCGCAGTGGTCAGCGCATTTGCCTAGTAAGGAAGAGATATCGGTTCAGATCCTGATCCGGCACAAATTTTCAACTTTTTCCTTTGATTTAAATCAATGCCCACTGTGGTGTCACCGCCAGACACCACACTTGCTAGGTGGTAGCTTTTAAATCGGCCGCGGTCCGGTAGTATAAGTCGGACCCGCGTGTCGCCACTGTCAGTGATCGCAGACCGAGCGCCACCACACGGCAGGTCTAGAGAGACTTACTAGCACTCGCCCCAGTTGTACAGCCGACTTTGCTAGCGATGCTACACTGACGAAGACTCTCTCATTTGCCGAGAAGATAGTTAGCATAGCCTTCAGCTAAGTCAATTGCTACGACCTAGCAAGGCGCCGTATTCAATTGATATTTATTATATGAAGCATGTATCATCAAGAGCGATGTTCTACAATTATGGATTAAAGTTAAGTATTCCAGAAGCTACGTACTTTTCTTTATAGCATTCATTACGTATCCTGTTTCAGACCTCACGCCAGCCTGCGTGAGTTTAAACGCGTGCCTTTCGGCTTCCTCTCATTGTGTCTTGTCTAGACACAACACCCACTAACAGCTTATGCAATTAATTCCTTTGTGTATTTATTTCCTTATAATACTGTAAAAATTAGGCTGCCATATACCCTTCGTTCCAAGAAAGCAAGCTGTTCACATGGTATTATTACTTTCGTAGGTACAATTATGTGAACAACATAGGGAACAATGTCTTATATGTTTGCAAAGCTATGGTGTCATAGTATTATAGAGTAATGGAGGTGGTTAAGACGTGTCACTTGCTGTCAACTGTCCTTAGTTATGCGAATAGTATGAGTGAAGAGTTTGGAAACGTAAATAATGTATACAGTCATCGCGGTGCATACTGCCAACAATTACTGGTTCACTGCGTTTCACTGTTGAAGTTGGATGCCTCAGACCGCTGGTTAGTTGCGCGTAGTGTGTTTCTAGCCCTGCAGTTGGTGCACAAAGGTTTGAAAAAGTTCAACGCAGTAATGAGCGTATAAGCTCGGAAAAAAGTGAAGTACACTCAAAACTACAAAACTGAGCGGGAAAGTGAACCCCCCCCCCCAAAAAAAAAAAAACCACCAGTTCGAGTTGCAGATAATTTTTCACGTTCTAAGGTGTATGAAAGTAAAAATATTACTTCTGGAGGGAAAACTATTCTTCATAGACATATAGAAACGCAGAGGCATGTGCAATGTGCTGCAAGACCGATAGAGCAGAGAACTTCTAACTTCACTTTCGTTCCAGGACTGAAATGTGAACAATTAACTTAAGGAGACGGTAATATGGCTCTGAGCATTCATAGGTGAACACTACGTATCTTGCAACGTTATAGAACATTTGCCTGCATTACTGAAGTCAGTATCTTTCGATTCATAAATTGCCCTAAAATTTACATGTGGTAGAGCGAAAGCAACTGCAATGTGGAACATGTTACAGGTGGCGAAAGTACAGACACGCCACGTTATACGCTTCGCAAATTTAAGTTTTCAGTAACTGTTTATGAATCAGCTGATCTCAGTTGTAGGCCTACCAATCAGTTGTGCGGTGTTGCTATAGTGGACGTAGGACATGGAAGGATAAGTCATGCATTTTTTGATATGACTGCAGCAACTGAGACAAACGCCGTAAATCTTTACAACAGTCTGATTGGATGCCTAAACTTGGAGAATATACCAAATAAGGAAAACTTAGTAAGTTTTATTGCCGAAGGAGCTAGTATTACAATGAGCAAGTATAGCCTCCTGTCTAACCCTCTGAAAAGAAATTTTCCTAGGATTGTCACCCGCACAGATTGTCCTGGTGTTTAAAGTACAGTCCAGGATCCCGGGTAAAGGGACTCGAGACACACTTTCGTCCAGCCTTGTTCCGAATTTTCGAGTTAAGCGAACGACGAGAAAGAATGTGTATAATTTCCTCATCCAATGATTAAACATGATTCAAACTACGCATTTTCCTGTTAAATGAGAGATTATTGGGCAGTTAAGTTGCCAGCATGTTCCATGTTTTCTTTGAGCATTTTACGGAAAGGATCTGCGTTCGCAAAAGTTGATTCGTCCTTCCTCCAATGATGAACATAGTTCCTCAAGTTCGTCGGTGGTCTAGCGGTTCTAGGCGCTCAGTCCGGAACCACGCGACTGCTACGGTCGCAGGTTCGAATCCTGCCTCGGGCATGGATGTGTGTGGTGTCCTTAGGTTAGTTAGGTTTAAGTAGTTCTATGTTCTAGGGGACTGATGACCACAGATGTTAAGTCCCATAGTGCTCAGAGCCATTTGAACCATTTGAACCTCAAGTTCGTTTATCCCCAAGAAGAAAATTCAACAAAGAATAGTTAAGATTTTTCCACATGGCTGATGAAAGAAAACGACTTCACAGCAAAGAGTGCGATTTTCCCTGCCTCGTTTTAAAGGAAGAAAAACTGTATTGATCATTAGAAGACACAAAAACACATTCTGAGACGACAGCAGTGTCGTAAAACAACAATTACAATTTTATTTGAGAAAAAGATATACGTCTGAACAGTGTAAAACACTGCCTTAGCTACAAATCATTGGACAGCCAAATGAAATCGTATCATCCCTCGTTGGCAGACAGTAATATTGTATCTAAATTTTCCTGTAGGAGAACTAAGGAAACGGTTAGCCCGCCCTGCTAGCCGCGCAGTCTAACGCGCTGCTTCCTGAGCGGTAAGGCGTACTGGCCCCCGGCACGAATCCGCTCGGCGGATTAGTGCCGAGGTCCGGTGTGCCGGCCAGCCTGTGGATGGTTTTGAAGGCGGTTTTCCATCTGCCTCAGCGAATGCTACATCTACATCTACATTTATACTCTGCAAGCCACCCAAAGGTGTGTGGCGGAGGGCATTTTACGTGCCACTGTCATTACCTCCCTTTCCTGTTCCAGTCGCGTATGGTTCGCGGGAAGAACGACTGTCTGAAAGCCTCCGTGCGCGCTCTAATCTCTCTAATTTTACATTCGTGATCTCCTCGGGAGGTACAAGTAGGGGGAAGCAATATATTCGATACCTCATCCAGAAACGCACCCTCTCGAAACCTGGCGAGCAAGCTACACCGCGATGCAGAGCGCCTCTCTTGCAGAGTCTGCCACTTGAGTTTGTTAAACATCTCCGTAACGCTATCACGGTTACCAAATAACCCTGTGACGAAACGCGCCGCTCTTCTTTGGATCTTCTCTATCTCCTCCGTCAAACCGATCTGGTACGGATCCCACACTGATGAGCAATACTCAAGTATAGGTCGAACGAGAGTTTTGTAAGCCACCTCCTTTGTTGATGGACTACATTTTCTAAGCACTCTCCCAATGAATCGCGCCCGCATCTCGTGGTCGTGCGGTAGCGTTCTCGCTTCCCACGCCCGGGTTCCCGGGTTCGATTCCCGGCGGGGTCAGGGATTTTCTCTGCCTCGTGATGGCTGGGTGTTGTGTGATGTCCTTAGGTTAGTTAGGTTTAAGTAGTTCTAAGTTCTAGGGGACTGATGACCATAGATGTTAAGTCCCATAGTGCTCAGAGCCATTTGAACCAATGAATCTCAACCTGGTACCCGCCTTACCAACAATTAATTTTATATGATCATTCCACTTCAAATCGTTCCGCACGCATACTCGCAGATATTTTACAGAAGTAACTGCTACCAGTGTTTGTTCCGCTATCATATAATCATACAATAAAGGATCCTTCTTTCTATGTACTCGCAATACATTACATTTGTCTATGTTAAGGGACAGTTGCCACTCCCTGCACCAAGTGGCTATCCGCTGCAGATCTTCCTGCATTTCGCTACAATTTTCTAATGCAGCAACTTCTCTGTATACTACAGCATCATCCGCGAAAAGCCGCATGGAACTTCCGACACTATCTACTAGGTCATTTATATATATTGTGAAAAGCAATGGTCCCATAACACTCCCCTGTGGCACGCCAGAGGTTACTTTAACGTCTGTAGACGTGTCTCCATTGATAACAACATGCTGGTTCCCCTTATTCCGCCTCAGTTACACTATGTCGGCGATTGCTGCGCAAACATTTGGTGTTACACTCATCTAGTATACACGTTCCCGGGGGAAGGGGTTCCTGGAGGCCAAACCGCACAACAACCCTGGGTTCGGTGTGAGGCGGCGGTGGGGTGAGTGGACTGCTGTACCCTTTTGTGGGGTTGTGAACCACTGAGGGCCACGGCAGGGACGAAGCATCTCCGTCGTTTCTAGGTCCCCGGTTCAATACACAATGCAAGGCAACGGTTATCTCGGAAAACGTTCTAGGCCCATACAGTCGAGATGTAGTCGTAGGCACGCTTCACAAAGCCTTTTATTTTTCTGTGTCCTCAGATGCTCCAAATCGAGGAAATACAAAATCTTACACTCAACGCAAGTTCAGTACTTCGATGTTAATCCCGGGATACGCCAGAGATTGCTAGGTTTTTATGAAGACTCCAAGAAAACCCCATAGACGCTTTCCCAAGAAATTGAATCTCAACCTGGGTGAGGATCAGTTACACAATGAATTCTGTGATTTCTAGAATGCATACGCTGGAGTCGATAAAAGAAAACCAAAAGACTAGATTTGAGTACATTTCTCTTAGCAGCAGACCACAACTGACGCCTCCCATTTCCAACTGCTTAGGCTTATTTTTAATTCCTACCAGCAACTCATTTGCTGAAAGTATCTTCAGTATAATGAAAAAATTGTGTCCAGAAGAAAGAAATCGGATGTCCGCGGCCTTAATGAAAAGAGAACATGAAATAAAAGTGAACTTTTCTGTAAGTTGTAGCGAATTATTAAAATTTTTGAAAGAGAAAGGGGATAACGAAGGACTAACGAAAGCAGCAAAGACCAAAGCAATACATGCTTTCAAAAATACGAAACAGTTATGTTATTGTTAGACATTTTCTTGAAGATTTTTATCTCTTTTTTGTCTGAACTTTGAATTGAACTTATTTTATGCCTGTAAATGTCCATTTAAAAATTCATTTCATGTTTAAGTGGCAAATCCATAATTATAAATAAGAATGAAAAGGAGAAGACTTCCTTTTTTATTTTTGTGTTAACGTAATATTAAAACTCAATTTTGATATGTTTAGACCATGTAGATATAAAAACTGTTTAATATTACTTATGATACTTGTGGCAAACTATTAACATTTTCTTCATTCCATTTGCTAGAAACGTAGTCCAGCTCAGGGCTTCTTGAAAAGTGGCATCCCTAATTAAAGCTGTGAGAGCTATGTCCGGGTAGCATTGTTTGCGAATAGCATGGTTCCGGTTTTGAACCTTGGTCCGACAAACAGTTTTTATCTATTAGAAACTTTCAGAACGTACTTTACCCCCTTTTTCGAATAGCGGTATAAGTCTTTGTCTCAGGGCGAAATTACGATATAACAATTTTTTAGATACGTCATAAAAATTTCTTTTTCGCTGCGTAACAGTTTTACGATACCTGTTCGCTCATCATGGGTAGGCGAAAACTTTTATTGACATATGAAGTGAACACTCGGAAACATTAGAAAGCAGACGTAAAAACAGAATACCTGCAGCTAATGCATCCTGTACAAACCACTGTGAAGTGCATGTTAGAGGATATCACGAGTTAGGGTTTCTTCCCGTTCTAATCGCGTATGGCGAGCGGGAACAGTGACTGCTTAAATTCTTCTATGTTAGCTACCTGATTAACCAGGTCTTGTCTTCACGGTCCGTAGAGGCGGCGTATGTAGTGAGCTGAAGATTACCTCTAAGTTCTCATTTAATGTGGTCCTTGAAATGTCGTAAGCAGACTTTCACAGGACAATTGACGTGAATCCTCAAGTGTTTGCCATTTCATATTTAACCTCTGACCGTTCAATGCCCTGACTGTAAAACTTAGGAAGCGCTGTTGTGACATCACTCTTAGGTAATTGCAGGACGAAAGGCACGTGTTCACACAGGAAAAGCTCAGTCAAACACAAGCGTAGTAATTGTTTTGTCCATCATTTATCAGGGAGTCTACTTCCAGTTTAAGATTACAGCAAGGTGGTTGGCAGTCTTACCCAGCATGGACACCAGCGAGACGAGAGGGTGGCGCCGGTCCACCCTGAAGTTGGCGCTCGTGTTGGAGTTGACCCTCGGGTACCAGAGGCCAGCCGCCTTGATGAGCGTCCGCAGGTGCTTGCTCTGTTGGGAGAAACGTGTTTAGCTTATTATCCTGAACGTCTAACACTATATTCAGTAGAATATCCAAGGTATTCAGATTTCGGACTCGATGTCCGAAATTTGTTTAGGCAATTTCCCAAAGTTTCGCCATACGCAGTATTCGGCAGTTGGTGGGAGTCCACCAGATAGCAGCCTCAGGCGGAGGCCCAGGTCCAGAGACTCACCTTGGCCCGCAGCTCGGCCTCCATGCCACGGACGGATCCCCACTCGGCGACCTGCATCAGCCCGTCGGTCGCAATCTGGCCCTCACCCCAGAAGGAGAAGTTGCGCTCGTGCGTCGCCCCGATCACGTCGCTGAAGTGCGTGAGCCACAGCGAAAATGGGAAGTCCTTGGGGTGGGTCTTGTTCGACCAGATGCCCTCGAACACCATCTGAAACCACGTCCAAAACCGTGCTGTAACTTAGGCTTCATGTGCAGTTCGAGAAACAACTCTTAAAACAACGTAGCTTATAAAAGTTTCTGGGGCTTTCTCATAGTGAATACAGGATATATGACTCCGGCGAAATATCTTCAGACTCTCAGAAGAATGTGATAATTCCAATACCAAAGAATCCGATCTGAGGGAATATCAGTTTGGGTTCTGAGAAATTAGGTAATGCTGACCCTAGGACATCTCAGAAAATAGGTTGAAGAAAAACAAACCCACACTTGCAGCATCTGTAGGTTCAATAAAAAGCTTTTGAGAATGTAGACTGGAAAACGCTCTTCGAAATTCTCTCGCTGTCAGTGATAAAATGTGGGGTCTGCAACATATATAGAAACCAGACGGCCTTTATAAGAGTCGAAGGGCATCAAAGGAAGATGGTAGTTGAGAAGGGGAGGGCAGGGTTGTAATCTATCCACCACGTTTTCAAGCTTCTGAAAAGCTGAAAATTAGTGCAGGAAACAAAAGAGAAGTCTGAAAGAGAAATTGAAGTTCATGGGAAAGAAATAAATGTGTGATGACCAGATCCAGCAGCCTGCATTTTTGAGCTGCATAGCGGAAAAATGCTACTCTTAAACTGTTATGGCAGGAAGTTTTTGGAACGAGAATACCGCAACTCAGCGTGCCATATTTCGTATAAGCAGTAACCGGTCAGGAGCTGAGAGGAATATGCAAACCTTCTTTAAAGAACGCCAGCCATCACTGTTTCCATATCCAGCAATGTCATCCATCGAAAATGTTTGGGATATGGCTCATTGGCGATTTGTTCGTCACGTTTCCGCAAGCAACACTATTGATCGTAGACTCGTGTACAAATTGCCTAGATTGTGCTATGCGAACATCCCCACACTTCCTTAAGTTTCATGCTATTATTTAGAGGCTCTGACTGTGCCACTTGGGAGCATCACATCGTACTGAAATTCAGACATTATGTGCAGTTTTGTAATTCTAATTATTTGTGTAATCTGTAAGTTATATGCCTCGTGATGACTGGGTGTTGTGTGCTGTCCTTAGGTTAGTTAGGTTTAAGTAGTTCTAAGTTCTAGGGGACTGATGACCATAGATGTTAAGTCCCATAGCGCTCAGAGCCATTTTTTTTGTAAGTTATAGAGGGTAGATGCAACGATACATTGCTAGGTCAGGGATATGTGCATGAGATATACAGACTGCCGGACCAAGTCATGTAGCAAACAGTTGCTGGTCTTGTGCGAGGATGAACGGTTACGTGTTCAGTCGAGAGGCTGTCGCAAAAACATTTTCATGCAGGATCCTCCACGTGTGTAGAATATAGCAAAACGTATCCTTCGGAGCACGGTACAGTTTCTTATCCTGTAAAATAATCCCGGATTTACTGCGGAGCCGTTCCCATTGCCGTTATAGACTCAAGAGCTGGCATCGTGTACAAATATGTTGTGTCCAGCATGGAGCCGATGTGCTGGTCTTCTCCTAATTCATATGAAGTGGTCTAATTTCGGAGCCTGCTAGGCCGGCTTAAGGGCTAGTGATTTTAGCAACATATCACGTGTTTCCCAGCACCTCTTACCGATAAACTAATGAGAGGAAGCAGCACTTCCATAGAAGTATGTTGGTGGTAGATGGCAATGGAATGAGAACGCCATTATGCAGCTCCTAAAGTTATTGTAGTTCATGTCTGCCTATTACGTAAACAACTGTTTTATATAAATGCCCAAACATATTTCAGCATCGTTGTGTCATCATCGGTGGGTCCTTTTATTCAGTTTTGTGAAATGTAAACATGTTTTAAGTAAGAAATATTGCAACAATATTAGGGCTAGAACAGTTTTTGTCAGTTGTTATTATAACCCTCATTTTTCTACAATGTTGCGTTCTTTAGGATCCTATTTACCTTACTGTAAATTGGTAGCTTCTCATGTGCAGCTAAATGATGTTACTGTTAGTTTGGTTGGCGACTTAATAAACCACTTTATCTATCAACGTAATTTTGCAGCGTTTAAATATTTCGCGGCTGTATTTTACCATTACTAACTTATCCGTTCTCTCCTGCATTCTCATCTGTCTTGGAAATGCGTGCGCAGTCCCTGTTGCTGTCACTTGTTTTCGTATTTGTTTGCCGCCGAATCTGAACTTTGTTCACTTTGTCCCTCTCTCCCTTCCCCCCTCCCCCCTCCCCCCCCCCTCTCTCGCTCTCTCTCTCTCTCTCTGTGTGTGTGTGTTTATCTGTTTGTGTCGTCTTTCTGTACAGCTATTTTAGTGTGTTTAGTTGTAAAAAAAAAAAAAAAAAAAAGAAAAAAAAGAAAGGTTCAAATAGCTCTGAGCACTATGGGACTTAACATCTGAGGTCATCAATCCCCTAGAACTTAGAACTACTTAGACCTAACTAACCTAAGGACACCACACAGCCGGCCGGTGTGTCCGAGCGGTTCTAGGCGCTTCAGTCTGAAACCGCGCGACCGCTACGGTCGCAGGTTCGAATCCTGACTCGGGCATGGATGTGTATGATGTCGCTAGGTTAGTTAGGTTTAAGTAGTTCTAAGTTCTAGTCCCATAGTGCTCACAGTCATTTTTTTGACGCCACACACATCCATGCCCAAAGCAGGATTCGAACCTGCGACCATAGCAGTCGCGCGGTTCCGGACTGAAGCCCCTAGAACCGCTCGTTTAGTTGAACTCCATTGCATAGTACGAGTAGATCGTAGTGTAGTCGTTTACAATCTGTTTTACATCAGCTAATGTATAAGTGGAAGTTTTCTTCTGTTATAAATGTGTAGAGTAGGCTGTGGGTGGTTTCTAATATCTTTAAATCTTTTTCTATTTTAGTTAGGTGACTGTTACGTGCCAGCAAGTGTGCTATGGGAGCAGTTACTTCTTAGATTTCTAAATATCTTGTTTTAAAGTTCATGCATGTTTGACCCGTGCATAGTGACTGGCAAGAGTCGCATGTAAGGTCGCAAATGCCTAATCTGTCCATTATGACTGAGGGAGTTTCCTGTGTTCTAAGATTTTTCTGTGTTCTGTTGTCTGTTTTGTACCCTATTAGAAAGCTCTATTTCTTTAAAGTGTTGTAAATTCTGTGAACAATTTTATTATTGTAGGAGAGTTGGGGTTGGGTTGGGTTGTTAGGGGAAGAGATCAAACAGCGAGGTCATCGGTCTCATTGGATTAGGGAAGGATGGGGGAGGAAGTCGGCCGTGCCCTTTCAAAGGTACCATCCCGGCATTTGCCTGGAGCGATTTAGGGAAATCACGGAAAAGCTAAATCAGGATGGCTGCTGGACGCGGGATTGAACCTTCGTCCTCCCGAATGCGAGTCCAGTGTAGGAGATTATGCGCCATTTTGTTTTCTTGTGCGTGTGTTTTTGCCCTGTAAGTCTTGGGTGTGGTCATCGTGCGATGAGTTGTTCTGTGTTGTTGTGCAATGTCTTGCGTTCATATGACCTGTTCATTCCCTGACCATTTACATATTTTTCGGTACAGTTTCTCTATCATATGGGTATGATAAGGCTGCTCGTAAGCCTCATTGCCGGAAGGTCGAAGTGTTTAAACGTAATTTTGGGAGTTTATTGCAGATCGCAAAATACGAGTTAGATGGCAACAACCCTTCGTGTAGGTAGGAAATTGCGTGGCCTCTGGGTTGGAGGTTGTGTTTAAAAGTGTTTAGCAATTCTGAAGTCAGTTGTCACTGATACTCTAAGTTATTTTTCCGATACAGAAGGCATACAGTAACTCGAAAATGCGTTCCCGTTTGTGTGTGTGTGTGTGGGGGGGGAGGGGGGGGGGCATTCAGATTCGTCATTTCCTAGTTCTCTAGGAGATCGTTGTGCTGTAGTGAGTGTGCACTTGCCTCACAGCACACGCGAAGCCGTTTGCTAGCTTTAGGTGATATTTAATGCAAGAGGCGGACTTGGTGAGATGCAACAGACTCTAATAAATCATATTTGCACGGCGAAAAGTTGAATTTTTTGTGTGACTTCCGACCTACTGAGTTTGAAGTGTTACCCAGTTCTGTCCTTGTGAACATTGTCGGTTGAAGTTGCTTGGTACCATTTGGAGGCGGTGTATTGACCAATAGCGCTGTACGTTTTCCAGTTCAATGACCCATACTCAGAAACTCTCTGAATGCAGTTAGACAGCTATAGGCAATTAATCATTGATTTGCCGCGCACACAAGTCTAAACCTGTCTCTTGGGTCAAAGCGAGGCTGGAGACTCTTTTTCAGACTATTTCGTAAAAGCAGCAGTGCGGAAGACCGATCCGAGTCTGCCAATAAATGTTTCCTAATTAATCCTCAGATAAATACGGGGGGCGTTTGAAAAGACCGTGCAAATTCCGAGAGATAGCATCACTGGTGCATATCGAGGTCATGTTTAGTTAGTAGCATCTTTGGGAAGAACGCACACCAAATTTCAGCCATATTGGTCTATTTCTTTGTGTTTGGCAATCGTGTGAATCAAGGAAGTCGAGTGGTTGTCAAAAAATGCACGAAAAAGAATTTCGTATGGTGATTAAACATTACTTTATGAAAGGAAAAACGCCTCAGGAGACTAAAGAGAAGCTTGATAAACTTTACGGTGACTCTGCACCTCCGATTAGAACAGTTTATAAGCGGTTTCAAAATTTTCAGAGGGGCCATATGGGCACAAGTTACGCTGACGTTCTGGACGTCCTGTGGAGGTTACGACTCCAGAAATCATTGATAAAATCCATGATATGGTGATGGGTGACAGAAGAGTAAAGGTGCGTGAGATTGCTAGTGCTGTGGGCATTTCGAATGAACGGGTATATAATATTTTGCATAAACATTTGGACATAAGAAAGCTATCCGCAAGATGGGTCTCGCGATTAATCACGCTTGACCAAAAACGAAATCGTGTGAAGTGTTCGAAGGATGGTTTGCTGCTGTTCAGGAAGAATCCATAGGACCTTAAGTGTCTTTTCGACACTGTGGATGAAACATGGATACATTACTATACTCCTGAGACAAAATAACAATCTAAACAAAGGGTTACCAAGGGAGAACCTGCACCAATAAAGGCGAAGACCATTCCTTCGGCCGGAACGGTTATGGCAACTGTCTTTTGGGATTCGCAAGGAATAATCCTCATCGACTATCTGGAAAAGGGTAAAACTACTACAGGTGCAGATTATTCATCGTTATTGGACCATTTGAAAACCGAGCTGCAAGAAAAACGCCGGCGATTGGACCGCAAAAAAGTCCTTTTCCATCACGACAATGCACCAGCACACACCTTAGCAGTTGTGGTCGCATAATTAATGGAAATAGGATTCCAACTCGTGTTTCAGGACGAGAAATGCATCACCTGTAAGGACGGGTTTACCCCATGAGCTGAGCTACCTTGTATTTGGCCTCATCGCAGGCACAGCACTCGAAGTCGTCGTCCTCCTTCTTGGACTCGTCCTGGGAGGGCAGCTCGCACAGCTGTCGGCTCAGGCTGCCATCGTCCGCATACCAGTTGTTGGGGTCCTCAAACACCATGGCCCTGCAGCATACGGTGTCACACTAAAGTAATGCACAGTCACACACGTCTAGCAGGAAACAGTACAATTTGACAATGAAGTCACAGAATCACTGTATGCGTTTTTGTATTTAGGCAACTGAAGACAGTGAAAGAGATAAAGAGAAAAGTAGAATGGTTTGGAGTGATTTTCGTAAACAAGATATGATTTTCAGCACCAAGTGTCTGATGTATCTGAAAGGTAAAGTTTACAATCACTGTGTATTCCCTGTTTTGGATTACGCCAGTGAGATTTGGCCTTTTCATGTGAAAACTATTCAAAACCTGAGGGTTGCTAAGTTAACTACAGAGAGACACCTACCTGTTGGTAATTTTTATGAGAGACAGGAAAGCAAATAAATCGATTACAGAACAACCTCCAGCTGAAGATGTAACTTACTGAAAACTAAGCCGATAGACGAGTCCAAGAAGCAGTGTGCGTATTGTGAAAATTGTAAGAATTTGGTACAGAAGTATCGAAATAGTTTGGAAAACTGCTAACATATGGCGCTGTAATCGCAATATGTACTGCCCGTAAATAGTGCACCGCATCTCAGAGCGATCTGTTCTAAACAGCGGGGAGTGGGGGGCGCCGTACAGTAAGAGCTGGTCAACAGCAAACACGTTTCCGCCACTGTGCGCAATAGCTCACCGTGGGACACTTCGCGCCTACGCTTATATGTGATGGAGGATATGTTTTTTCGTGAGTGTTGTCGTTTTAGTGTTGTTACTTCTGTGTAGTGAACTAGAAGTGTTTTAGTGTGCGCAAGCAAACGCCAGATTATGCTGTTGTTTGCTGTAATTCTCACAACCGCAACGTAGAAGGAACTGAAGTTATGTTTCATAATTTCCCTGGCGATGCAAGTCCGAAAAGGGTATGGCTGTAAAAATGCTACAGAAAAGACTCTGTGAGTGCTGCAAATGCTAAAATATGTTCTCGTCATTTCAATAGTACTGATTATGACAGAGAGTTGCGTTCGGAACTCCTTAACTTATCGACGAAACGAGTGCAGAAGAGTGACGCATTTCCATCGTGTAATTTCCCTTGCACCACAGCGAAGCGCCAAAGAAATTTGTATAGGCATGCGTATTCAAATACAGAAATATGTAAACAGGCAGAATATAGCGCTGCGGTCGGCAAAGCCTATATAAGACAAGTGTCTGGCGCAGTTGTTAGATCGGTTACTGCTGCTACAATGGCAGGTTATCAAGATTTAAGTGAGTTTTAACGTGGTATTATAGTCGGCGCACGAGCGATGGGACACAGTATCTCCCCAAGGTACCGATGAATTGAGGATTTTCCCATACGACCATTTTACGAGTGTACCATGAATATTAGGAATCCGATAAAACATCAAATCTCCGACATCGCTGCGACCGGAAAAAGATCCTGTAAGAACGGGACCAAAAACGACCGAAGAGAATCGTTTTACGTGACAGAAGTGCAACCCTTCCGCAAATTGCTGCAATTTCAATGCTGGGCCATCAACAAGTGTCAGCGAGTGAACTATTCAATGAAACATCATTGATATGGGCTTTTGGAGCCAGAAGATCACTAGTGTACCCTTGTTGACTGCACGACACAAAGCTTTACGTCTCACCTGGGCCCATCAACACCGACATTGAACTGTTGATGACTGGAAACATGTTGTCCGATAGGATGAGTCTCGCTTCAAATAGTATCGAGCGGATGGACGTGTACCGGTATGGAGACAACCTCTGAATCCGTGGCCCTGCATGTCAGCAGGGGACTGTTCAAACTGGTGGAGACTCGGTAATGGTGTGGGGTGTGTGCAGTTGGAGTGTTATGGGACTCCTGATACGTCTAAATACGACTCTTGACAGGTGACACATACGTAAGCATCATGTCTGATTACCTGCATCCATTCATGTCTATTGTGAATATTCAGCAGAAAACTGGATGTTTATAGAAGAGCACTACGACTCACCGGAAGATGACGCAACCGGAGCCCTTGGGCGGCGCGTTCCACATGACCTGCACCTCGGTTTTCGGCAGGTCGTCGGCCTCCGAGATGGTGTTGACACACTGGTCGTTGAAGGTGGTGAGGGAGTCACCAAACAGCTGGAAGCTGCCCACGCGGCGCGGAGACGCGTCTGCGCGCGGGTCCTTCGGCTCCACAGTCAGCATGAAGCGCGTGAACATCTGCAGGCGGCCGTGCGTGCGCGAACCCACCAGTGACACTGCAACAGCACGAGTGGACGGTATTTAACCGAACTATTAAAATAACACCCTTACTGAGTCGTAAATGAGACGTTCCACGCTGTACCCTATTACGAGGGTCACTCCAAAAGAAATGCACACTATTTTTTTTTAAATACAGTTTTCATTCTGCATGTGTGAAAGTTTTACAGTGTGTAGATACATCCTTCCCGCTTGTTTCCAAACTTAGTTCAACCTGTCTCCGTGAGTGGCGCCGTCACAGCATTTGTCTTCAAGATGGCTGCTACACTTGACGTTCGTCAGAAGCAAAGTGCTGTCATAGAATTCCTGTGCTGTGAAAACGAGACAGTGGGAAACTTCCACAAGAGGTTGAAAAAGGTGTATGTAGATGCTGCTCTAGATCGCAGTAGTTAGTCGGTGGGCAAGCAGGTTACGTGATGAAAGCGGGCACGACAATATTGAGGATTGTCTTTGCAGCGGCAGGCCTCGTACTGCACACACTCCAGACAATGTGCAGAGAGTTAACGAATTGGTGGCTGCTGACAGACGCATCACAGTGAACGAATTGTCACGATACGTTGGGATAGGGAAGGGAAGTGTTTGCAGAATACTGAAAGTGTTGGCGTTAAAAAAGATTGGTGCCAAGTGGGTTCCCAGGACCTTGACAGTGGCTCACAAAGCGATAAGAAAAACGGTATGCAGCGAACTTTTGGAACAGTACGAGAATAGTGGAGATGAATTTCTTGGAAGAATTGTGACAGGTGATGAAACATGGCTCCATCATTTTTCACCAGAGACGAAGAGGCAATCAATGGAGTGGCATCATGCAAATTCATCCAAGAAAAAAAAATCAAAACCACACCTTCTGCTGGAAAAGTTATGGCTACGGTGTTTTTCGATTCCAAAGGACTCTTGCTTGTGGACATCATGCCAAGTGGAACCACCATAAATTCTGATGCATATGTGACGACACTGAAGAAACTTCAAGCTCGACTGAGTCGTGTTCGACCACATCGGCAAAAGCAGGATGTTTTGCTGTTGCACGACAATGCACGGCCACATGTCAGTCAAAAAACCATGGAAGCGATAAAAAAAACTCGGATGGACAACACTGAAACACCCGCCTTACAGTCCTGACCTGGCTCCATGTAACTATCATCTCTTTGGCAAACTGAAAGACTCTCTTCGTGGAACAAGGTTTGAAGATGATGACTCCCTTGTGCACGCTGTCAAACAGTGGCTCCGGAATTTTACTGTGCGGGTATACAGGCGCTGGTTCCAAGATGGCGTAAGGCAGTTGAGAGGGATGGAAGTAATACGGAGAAATGAAAATATTGTTCCTAAAGGATGTATCTACACACTGTAAAACTTTCAAACATGTAGAATAAAAGATGGATTAAAAAAAAAGTGCATTTCCTTTGGAGTGGCTCTTGTACATATTAGAAGGGTGGGATGTATGGGAACGGGCGATTGGAAAAAATTGGAAGATGCGTTGGCCGCAGTTGACAGAATTCAGGCTGGGCTACGATGGCATTGAGGTACCTTAAGGCAACATCTGTTGGGCCGCGATGGACTGAGCTACTTTAGGAAAATATCTGTGGCACCTTTGGTGCGTAATGTATCGCCTGGGATCCCTGACGTCATAGTGCCTTTCGACTAGCTTGTCGTAGCTGGTCTACATTCACCTCAGTGTGAATGGCGAACAGTGGCAGGGACGCGAATCTCTGGGTGGAAGGTGAAAGTGGGTACTAGCCGCACGGATATCCCCTTACATCTTAAAAACAGGTATGAAGTCTTTCCCATTGCTGTTAAGTACATCTGAGTCAGCACAGGAAGCCTCCTCTGTTGGAACTAGGATCGATCTTCCTGAAAGGCTCCAGAGAAGCGCGGAAGGTGCGTTCGTTGGTCACTGGGAGTTCCATCGTTGCCGAGTAATGAAGCCTCCTGAGAAAATAGGAGGCAGGGCGGGAAGGAAGGCTACTGTCCGCTCGGTACGTATGCCAGGTGACCTCCTCCGAGATGCGGAAGATGCTCTGCTGGGGGCTGTGGGTATACTGGGTGCACCTGGCTGCAAATCGTGGCTTACACCAGCGATGCCTGACACTTAGGTTCAGAAGCTACCTGCAGTTTCTACTGGCAGTTCTCTGCATTGGTGAAGACAGCTGTCCACGCGAGTGTGGTTGAAGTTGAGCGAGCAATTTGTAGCAATGTTACCAAATCTGATCATAGTCCTCTGGTTTGGTGCCGAGTGGAAGGCTTGAACTAGTGTCTCAGTCGATTCTGTGACTATCTTGGATGCGTGTTTGCCGACCATCACTACTGGGGGGAGAACTGTAATAAAAAATTTAAAAAAATAAAAAAAATGTTCTAATGTGTGTGAAATCTTATGGGACTTAACTGCTGAGGTCATCAGCCTCTAAGGTTACACACTACTTAACCTAAATTATCCTAAGGATAAGCACACACACCCATGCCCGAGGGAGGACTCGAACCTCCGCCGGCACCAGCCACACAGTCCATAACTGCAGCGGCCTAGACCGCTCGGCTAAGCCCGCGCGGCGGAGAACTGCAGGATCCCTCTTAATAGCTCGGGCGTGCACTACATGCAAGAAGTGGCTTCTAGGATAGCGGCATACATGTGGCGTGCACATGTGGGTTGTTTTAGAATAGAGGAATCGCTCCACAGGCCTGATAAATATTTCGATTACAGAGACGGAAGAATAGTAGCCTCAACAATTTCAGAGAGAAATATTCGTCATGACACAAAAGAGAAAGTGAAATTAGTATATTTACACTACTTGGGAAGATCCCAGAACTACTGTAGTTTACAAACAGCAATAATTCCCTTATGGTGCTAGGAACAGAAAGCTGGCTGAAACCAAATGCTGATAGCAACGAAGTTCTGAATTCAGCTTGGAATGAATACCGCATAGATCCATGTAGGTTGGACGTCAATGATGGGGTAGCTTTTATAGCCGTAAATAGTACAATAAGATCTGCGATGTTAATACAGATTTCGAATGCGAAGTAGTTTAGCCGAAAATAATTTTAAAAAGCAGATTAGACATGATAATCGAATGCTATTACAGATCCCCGCCTTACGAGCATTGTTGACGGTACATTTCGAGAAAAACCTGGAGAATATTGCGCGTAAATTTCTTTCTCATGTTGGGTTAGGGGGAGACTTAACTTACCAGCTGTAGACTGGGAAACTTAAGGGGTTAGGTAAGATAAGGAGGACAGAAAATCGCGTGAAATTGTTCTACTAGCCTTATCCGAAAGTTATCTTGAGTAATTAATCAGAGAACCGTCTCGTGAGGGTAACGTTTTAGATCTCCGGGTTACTAAGAAGACTGAACTTTTCGTCTCATCGTAGAGCAGACAATCAGTGATCATAAGGCCGTTATAGCATCGCCGGCTACATGTGTCGACAAAATTATAAATGAAGACTGGATGATACGGTATTTCTGCTTAATAAGTGCGACAAGAAACAGATTTCGGATTACCTGGGCAGTCAACAGCAAACATTCATCTCTGAGATTAAAAATGTTGAGTGCTCACAATTCAAGAGTATTGTAAAATATGCCTTAGAAACGTGTGTGACTACCAAACTTACGACGCCTGGGAAAGATGCGCCGTTGTTCGTTTGTTAGAAAGTTGCTCCGAAACTAAAGAGAGCTTCATTGCAGACTTCGGTAGGTTTGTAAAGAGAGGAAAGGAAGATTTGCGTTAACATACAGTCGACGATGTGAAGGAAAGCCGCGTTGTTCTCAGGAGAAGAAACATCCCAGCAATTGGTTAAGCCGTTTACGAGAACTACAGAAAATCTAGAACTGGACGTCCGGATGTGGGATCCTGCGAAGTCCAGGAACTTGAGCACTGCGCCAACTTTCTTCTTTTTTGTTTTTATTTATTTATTTCTATTATTGACTTCAGTCTTACCCGTCTAGTGGACCTTACTCTTGGTGTTAGTGCTTGGCTGAATATACTGTGTTCTAATGGGGATTCACTGCAATATCCTTGACAGTTAGAAGTCTTCTTGAATTAGAACGTCTTCTTAAAAGTCAAAATTAATCTCCGAAATAAAATCCTTTAACTGAAATAAAGTCTTCTTGAAGCAGAAAATATTTTAAAGATAATTACCTCATCGGTAACTTAAATGCTATTGGAGACTGAAAATTCTATGGAAACTAAGTATCTCATGAGCAAAATACATAAAGACAGTACCTCTTTCAAGCCTAACCGTTCCAATTATCGCTCACACTACTCCCAATTACCACAACACCATTTTGAAAGTGTTTAGCGTCATTCCGTACTGTTCCTCACGAAAACCACGAAAATTTTGTTAAAATTTCGTATATGACCATTATGTTGTGATATGGTCCCAATGAACCATGAACCTTGCCGTTGGTGGGAATGCTTGCGTGCCTGTGCGATACAGATAGCCGTACCGTAGTTGCAACCACAACGGAGGGGTATCTGTTGAGAGGCCAGACAAACGTGTGGTTCCTGAAGAGGGGCAGCAGCCTTTTCAGTAGTTGCAGGGGCAACAGTCTGGATGATTGACTGATCTGGCCTTGTAACATTAACCAAAATGGCCTTGCTGCGCTGGTACTGCGAATGGCTGAAAGCAAGGGGAAACTACAGCCGTAATTTTTCCCTAGGGCATGCAGCTTTACTGTATGGTTAAATGATGATAACATCCTCTTGAGTAAAATATTCCGGAGGTAAAATAGTCCCCCATTCGGATATCCGTGGGGGAACTAATCAGGAGGAAGAAAACTGGCGTTCTACGGATCGGAGCGTGGAATGTCAGATCCCTTAATCGGGCAGGAAGGTTAAAAAAAAAATAAAAAGGGAAATGGATAGGTTAAAGCTAGATATAGTGGGAATTAGTGAAGTTCGGTGGCAGCAGGAACAAGACTCATGGTCATGTCTATACAGGATTATAAACACAAAATCAAATAGGGGTAATGCATGAGTACGTTTAATAATGAATTAACAAATAGGAGCACGGATAAGCTACTACGAACAGCATAGTGAACGCATTATTGTGGCCAAGATAGACACGAAGCCCACGCCTACCACAGTAGTACAAGTTTGTATGCCAACTAGCTCCGCAGATGATGAAGAGATTGAAGAAATGAATGATGCGATTAAAGAAATTATTCAGATAGTTAAAGGAGATGAAAATTTAATAGTCACGGGGGACTGGATTTTGATAGTATGGAAAGGAAGAGAAGGAAAAGTAGTAGGTTAGTTTGCACTGGGGGTAAGGAATGAAAGAGGAAGCCGTCTGGTAGAACTTTGCGCAGAGCATTACTTAATCATAGATAACACTTGGTTTAAGAATCATAAAAGAAGGTTGTATACATGGAAGAGGCCTGGAGACACTGGGAGATTTCAGATAGATTATATAATGGTAAGACAGAGATTCAGGAACCAGGGCTGCGATGCCATATAGGAACTTTATAAAAACATCTGTGGCACCTCTGGTGCGTATTGTATCGCCAGGGATCCCTCATGTCATAGGGCCTTTCGACTAGCTCGTCCTAGCTGGTCTACATTCACCTCACTGTGAGTGGCAAACAGTGGCAGGCACTCGAATCTCTGAGTGGAAGGTTAAAGTGGATACTGGCTGCATAGCTGTCCCCTTACATCTTAAAAACAGGTACGAAGTCTTTCCCATTGCGGTAAGTACATCTGAGCCAGCATAGGAGTCTCCTCTGTTGGGACTGGGATCGATCTTCCTGAAAGGTTCCAGATAAGCGCGGAAGGTGCGTTCGTTGGTCATTGGGAGTTCCATCGTTAGCCGAGTAATCAAGCCTCTTGAGAAAATAGGAGGCAGGGTGGGAAGGATCTTTGCGGTATTCATTCCAAGCTGCATTTAAACATTTCCAGGGGCAGATGTGGACTCTCACCACAATTTATTGGTTTATGAACTGTAGATTAAAACTGAAGAAACTGCAAAATCGTAGGAATTTAAAGAGATGAGACCTGAATAAAATGAAAGAGTCAGAGGTTCTACACCGTTCCTGAGAGAGCATTAGGGAACGATTGACAAATACAGAGGAAAGAAATACAGTAGAAGAAGAATGGGTGGCTCCGAGAGATGAAATAGTGAATGCCGCATAGGATCAAGTAGGTAAAAAGACGAAGGCTAGTAGAAATCCTTGGGTAACAGAAGAGATACTGAATTTAATAGATGAAAGGGCAACATATAAAAATGCAGTAAATGAAGCAGACAAAAAGGAATACAAACGTCTTAGAAATGAGACCGACAGGAAGTGCAAAATGACTACACAAGGATGGCTAGAGGACAAATGTAAGGAGGTAGAGGTATATATCACTAGGGGTAAGATAGATACTGCCTACAGGAAAATTAAAGAATTCTTTGGAGAAAAGAGAACCACTTGTATGAATATCAAGAGCTCAGATGGAAACCCAGTTCTAAGCAAAGAAGGGAAAGCAGAAAGGTGGAAGGAGTATACAGAGGGTCTAAACAAGAGCGATGTACTGGAGGGCAATATTGTGGAAATGGAAGAGGGCGTAGATGAAGATGAGGTGGGAAATACGATACTGCGTGAAGAGTTTGACAGAGCAAGTCCAAAAAAAGGCCCCGGGTAAAGACTTTACAGCTACTGATAGCCTGGGAGAACCAGCCATGACAAAACTCTACCATCTGGTGAGTAAGATGTATGAGACAGGCGGAATACCCTCAGACTTCAAGAAGAATATAATAATTTCAATCCCATAGAAAACAGGTGTCGGCAGGTGTGAAAATTACCATCAGTTTAATAAGTCATGGCTGCAAAATACTAACACGAATTCTTTCAGACGAATGGAAAAACTGGTAGAAGCCGAACTCGGGGAAGATCAGTTTGGATTCCGTAGAATTGTTGGAACACGTGAGGCAACACTGATCCTATGACTTATCTTTGAAGATAGACTATGGAAAGGCAAACCAACATTTCTAGCATTTGTAGACTTAGAGAAAGCTTTTGACAATGTTGACTGGAATACTCTCTTTCAAATTCTCAAGGTGGCAGGGATAAAATACAGGGAGCGAAAGGCTATTTACAATTTATACAGAAACCAGATGGCAGTTATAAGAGTCGAGGGCATGAAAGGGAAGTAGCGGCTGAGAAGGGAGTGAGACAGGGTTGTAGCCTATCCCCGATGTTATTCAATCTGTATATTGAACAAGCAGTAAAGGAAACAAAAGAAAAATTCGGAGTAGGAATTAAGATCCATGGAGAAGAAATAAAAACTTTGCGGTTTGCCGATGATATTGTAATCTGTCAGAGACAGCAAAGAGCCTGGAAGAGCAGTTGAACGGAATGAACAGTGTCTTGAAAGAAGGATATAAGATGAACATCAACAAGAGCTAAACGAGGATAATGGAATGTAGTCGAATGAAGTCACATAATGCTGAGGGGATTAGATTAGAAAATGAGACACTTAAAGTAGTAGGTGAGTTGCTATTTGGGGAGCAAAATAACTAATGATGGTCGAAGTAGAGAGGATATAAAACGTAGACTAGCTATGGCAAGGAAAGCGTTTTTGAAGAAGAGAAATTTGTTAACATCGAGTATAGACTTAAATGTCAGGAAGTCGTTTCTAAAAGCATTTGTATGGTGTGTAGCCATGTATGGATGTGAAACATGGACAAAGAAGAGAATAGAAGCTTTCAAAATGTGGTGCTACAGAAGAATGCTGAATATTAGAGCACTTGCCCGCGAAAGGCAAAGGTCCCGAGTTCGAGTCTCGGTCGGGCACACAGTTTTAATCTGCCAGGAAGTTTCATTAGATCGGTAGATCACGTAAGTAATGAGGAGGTACTGAATATAATTGGGGAGAACAGGAAATTGTGGCACAACCTGACTAAAAGAAGGGACCAGTTGGTAGGACACATTTTGAGACATCAAGGGATCACAAATTTAGTGTTGGAGGGTGTCGTGGAGGGTAAAAATAGTAGAGATAGGCAAAGAGATGAATACACTAAGCAGATTCAGAAGGATGTAGGTTGCAGTAGTTACTCAGAGATGAAGAAGCTTGCACAGGATAGAGCAGTATGGGGAGCTGCATCTAACCAGTCTCCGGACTGAAGACCACAACAACAACATGGTAGATCTTCAGACCGAAGACGGGTGCTAGTCTATCCTGCGCAAAACTTTTCATACCTGCGTAACTACTGCAACCAGTTTGAAGCAACTAACTGTATTCGATTTTTGGTCTCTATCTACTATTTTTACCCTCCACCCACACTTCCCTCTCTTACCAAATAAGTATTTCTTGATGGCCAAGATGTGTCGTGCTTACTGATTCCTTCTTTTAGTGAGGTTGTGTTATAATTTTCTTTTTGTTTCTATTACGATTCAGTACAGAATTCTTCTGTAACACCAGTTTTCTAAAGGGTCTATTCCTTTCTTGTCTAAACGATATGTAGTCTACGTTTCACTTTATTTCAAGGTTATGACGTATATAACGTTATTCAGTATGTTGGGCTTTCATAAATCCGAGATGTATTGCGACCAATCGATCTATTCCAAATCTACTGCTTCAAATGAAAACCCCTTTGTTCGTCATAATCTTAACTGATTTCTACGTGATAGAAGTCAAATACACAAAACTCCTTGATATTATTCATCCCTTTACATATTAATCCTTTTACTTATATTTACATTATCAGTTTTCTTCGTGCGGTTAAAATTTTTGTATTTGGTTTCCTTTTAGAAATCATCCCCAACTTTACTAACATTTGTTGGAAGTCAGAACCACATCTTATTGCCAGTGAGACAATAGTATTTTTGGAGACTAGCTTCCATCAACTATCCCTGCGAAACCTGATATTTAGTAATTAAAACACAAACAAAGACGTATCAGTAACTTTCATAACATTTTATTTAGAGGAAATGCATAATAACATCGTTAAATTTTTATTTTGGCGTTTTTTTAGTGATTCTTATTTTTGTATGTTTCTACCCCTTTCCGCTCCTATCAATCCCGTCAGTCATATTATAAACGCAATTTGCACGTGAGTAGAACCGACAAGTTCTTAGGGTCTCTCAATTTCATTTGGATGCAGAGAACTATCCGTATTATTAGCCATCAACATAATTTCAATTTTCACATCGTAATTCTGACTCAGGGCTTGTCTGATGCCTTGGAAAGGACATCACTAACCTTAGAGTAAAAGCAACAGGCTCAGATAAAAGGGGGTCTTTTTGGCAGTAGTGCCTGCCTAGCCGATTACTGTGGCTTGTGCCTTGGCAGATGCTTGAGCAGACGACACACGTGTGTTCGTTTATAACGTGGCGCTGCATTGTCTTTGCACATGGTGAAGGAGGCAACACTGACTCACAGGGGCAGCAATGTATTTCAGTCGTTCTGTGCATCGGTGTGGTGTTATTTATGAACAAAACTGCAACACCTCAAGATGATGCCACTGTCAGTTACTTTGCTGCCCTAA
Source organism: Schistocerca serialis cubense (assembly GCF_023864345.2). Lineage (NCBI taxonomy): Eukaryota > Metazoa > Arthropoda > Insecta > Orthoptera > Acrididae > Schistocerca > Schistocerca serialis. The sequence continues at coordinate 835,267,146 of NC_064641.1, read as the reverse complement.
TAGCGAAACCTGTCAACCATCGCGACCAGCTCGTGGCTTTGCCTCTGGGCAGTGTTGGCTGTCCGCGTGGGCCGGCTAGAGTTCGCGGGGTTATCTGGCGCTGTGTTCTGGTCGCTGACGTAAAGCCCTGCCTCTGCGTCCCTTTATCTGCAGTTTCCGGGAAGGCGTCTGGCGGCTGACTAGTGCCTGCGGGCCGGTGCTCCAAGAAGCAGCGACGGATGCACGGCCGCCTCTTGAGGTCAGGGCTTTGAACGCGCCGGTGGCGTGGCGGAGCCGTACCGAAGCGATCCTGCGCCCCTGGCAGGTTCCCAAAGCTGCGCTCCCCTACCTCTTCCCCCATCCCCCATTCCGTAAAATTACCTTATTGTAATTTTCTCTACGCAGATTCAGCAAATTTTATAATTTTATAAGTGAGTTTAATAAAAATGAAAAATAATCGAAAAAGTACATTAATGAATGGCGGTTATGAAGAATATTGCGCACAACAGATTAAATGTATCGGTGTAGTACATAAATAACAAACTGTGTAAACTGTCTATAAATTTGAAGGTAAAACAAAAGCTAATGTAAATTAATTTTCGTTGTGGTTGTTGTGGTCTTCAGTCCTGAGACTGGTTTGATGCAGCTCTCCATGCTACTCTATCCTGTGCAAGCTTCTTCATCTCCCAGTACCTATTGCAACCTACATCCTTCTGAATCTGTTTAGTGTATTCATCTCTTGGCCTCCCTCTACGATTTTTACCCTCCAAGCTGCCCTCCAATACTAAATTGGTGATCCCTTGATGCCTCAGAACACGTCCTACCAACCAATCCCTTATTCTAGTCAAGTTGTGCCACAAACTCCTCTTCTCCCCAATTCTGTTCAATACCTCCTCATTAGTTATGTGATCTACCCATCTAATCTTCAGCATTCTTCTGTGGCACCACATTGCGAAAGCTTCTATTCTCTTCTTGTCTAAACTTTTTATCGTCCACGTTCCACTTTTATTCATGGCTACATTCCATACAAATACTTTCAGAAACGACTTCCTGACAGTTACATCTATACTGGATGTTAACAAATTTCTCTTCTTCAGAAACGCTTTCCTTGCCATTGCCAGTGTACATTTGATATCCTCTCTACTTCGACCATCATCAGTTATTTTGCTCCGCAAATAGCAAAACTCATTTACTACTTTAAGCGTCTCATTTCCTAATCTAATTCCCTCAGCATCACCCGATTTAATTCGACTACATTCCATTATCCTCGTTTTGCTTTTGTTGATGTTCACCTTATAACCTCCTTTCAAGACACTGTCCATTCCGTTCAGCTGCTCTTCCAGGTCCTTTGCTGTCTCTTACAGAATTACAATGTCCTCGGCGAACCTCAAAGTTTTTATTTCTTCTCCATGGATTTTAATACCTACTCCGAATTTTTGTTTTGTTTCCTTTACTGCTTGCTCAGTGTACAGATTGAATAACATTGGGGACACGCTACAGCCCTGTCTCACTCCCTTCCCAACCACTGCTTCCCTTTCATGTCCCTCGACTCTTATAACTGCCATCTGGTTTCTGTATAAATTGTAAATAGCCTTCCGCTCCCTGTATTTTACCCCTCCCACCTTCGGAATTTGAAAGAGTATTCCAGTCAACATTGTCAAAAGCTTTCTGTAAGTCTACAAATGCTAGAAACGTAGGTTTGTCTTTCCTTAATCTATTTTCTAAGATAAGTCGTAGTGTCAGTATTGCTCACGTGTTCCAATATTTCTGCGGAATCCTAACTGATCTTCCCCGAGGTAGGCTTCTACCAGTTTTTCCATTCGTCTGTAAAGAATTCGTGTTAGTATTTTGCAGCCGTGGCTTATTAAACTAATAGTTCGGTAATTTTGACATTTGTCAACACCTGTTTTCTTTCGGATTGGATTTTCGTATGATGTATAAAAAACAACAGATTTTCTTTGTTCCTAATACGGTATTAACAGCGCATAAATTATTAATTAGAAACAAATAAATTCGGAGATGATAAAGTATCCATGTCCAGGAATCGTATTTTTGTTATAAATTTACTTTAGATTTCTTTTGAAGAAGCAATAGCAGTGGCTGGAGGGGAAATATAATTATATCCACTATCTGGTCAAAGATCCAGACTTGCGCTAGTAGATATTAATAGGAGGGTGATTCACATTTTGGTTTTAGAGCGGCTTCAGTTGTGCTGAGGACACTTTCAGTGAGGTGTCTGAATGTCTATGGAGGAATGGGACGCCATTCTTGTTCAAGAGAAGAAAATACCGAAGGTAGCGATGTTGGACGCTGGAGCAAACTCGACGTTCTAAGTCATCCCAAAGGCATTCCATTGAATTCAGGTAGGGACTCTGGGCAGGTAGTCCATTTCAGATGTGTTACTGTCCACATATCATTCCCTCACAGATGCTGCTTTATGACAGGGCGAATTAGCATGCTGTTACATTCAATCATCGTCTCCGACCTGTTATTCATCTGTATACAGTACACAGTGCTATAAAACCTGTTGATATCCTTCCAAAGTTAACGTTTTCTTAAACGTAATAAGTGGGTTACACCCTGACCACGAAAAACACCCCCATACTGTAATGCTGTCTCCTCACTACTTCACTGGTTGCACTGCAAATGATGACAGACAACGTTCTCAAGGAATTCGCCAAATCCAAACACTTCCATCGGACTACCACATGGTGTACCATGATTCATCACTCCAAATAACTCATTTATAGTCACCCACTCCTCGACCACCTGTTCCCCATTTCGCCTAACTTCGCGGTTGTGTTAGGTGAACTGTTGGTAGCACGCTGGAACCCATGAGTGATTTCTTCTCCTTATTTCATGCGACTTTTTATAGACATCCTCCGCAATGCTCTATCTGTCTGCTGGTGGTCAGCTTTAGAAGGTTTCAAATGCCCCTAACGGATTTGTTTCTCAAGTCACATCCAAAGAACAGTCCACTTTCGAAGTTACTGACCTCTACTGCCCGATTCTTTCTGCTGTTAACTGTTTTCCTACTGACAACACAGTGCATCCCGCCTCCTGATACTTTTGATCAAAAATGATTTCAAGCGAATTACTGTCCAGTTGCTCCGTCGCAGACGAAGTTATGCGTAACTTGAAGGAACTGAACCTTACGTATCAATCAGTGTGCTCCGCTGTACTCAACGCTGTTGACTCGGGGTCCCATCTGTCCGTGAGACAGCTCTGGCGAACGGATGTTTCGCGGTCACGTGAACATGAGATCACGCTCCAAAACAAGAACGGCAGCAATACTTATTTACGTTGATTTATCACGATAGAGAGGTCGGGTTTTTAGAACGCCGGAAGACGCGAATTCATAATAGCTTGTTTTCGCATACTTCTTTGAAGGAATACTTCATCGCCACAAATACACGCTAAACATTGGGACACAGCTTACGTAGTGATCAGCGTGCAATGAACTGGTGATGACACGACTCTGTGATAAAGGTTACGTTAGGGCCAACAGTAACAGACGAATCGTCAGCCATGCTGTGATGCTGGAAGGTCCATCCGCTTTCCTTAGCTTCTTTTACACGCGCGACTTTCTTGTCTCTATCTAGAACTCGTGGCAAGTGAGTTTACTGCAGCGGATCTGGCTTATTATTCCTGAACTGCAAATCGCTGATTTTGCTAATTATGCGACAGTCCCAAAACTGCGCGTGTTGTGAATGGTGTCTGCTGTATGGTTAGGTAGGTGAACGGTGAAAGTAAGGTTACGACAGACCATCCGTCTTACAAAAAGTCAAACGTAGTAAAAGAATTACGGAACTAGTGATGGTAGTAGAATCCATTAGTGGCTTAGCCAGAATTCAGAGTGGATGTTTTTAACTTCCCCACATAGCTATAACTGAAAGACAGCAGAGGTGTCCTTCAAAAATTTCGGAACAGCAATACTTATCTACTCAATAAAATATATACATACAAAACCATCAAACAATATTTAGAAGGCAGTATATAAGGCGTTTTTATTTAATACCTTGTGCCTTGTTTTCCTCCCAAGCGCCAAATAACAACCAAAATGTTTCCTGCTTCAGTAGAGCTGACTTTCTTTGTTGGAAACAAGTTTCATTAAAAAATATTTTTCACTAGCGAGTGGATATAATGAAAGTGCAGCGACTCACGGAGGACCAGTCTGAGCTGTATTTATCGCATGACAGTGAAACTTGGTAAATATGATAACGCGTTAATGCGGAATCGATATCCGCTGGAAAAAAAAATTGGTTTCAATTTCGGCCACCAGGTGCAAATCTGATACGATATTGCACTGTCTCTGTTATTCCGTATTACGATGCAATGATGCTTTGAGCATGCATGCATGTTCCTGTGTTATTCCTTTGGAAATGCATGCATGTCCAAAGGAACAGGCACTGCGGCGACTACAGCCGTTATGAAACACATGAAATGTATTCGCAATTGCAAATAAGGAAAACCATCAGCAGTACGGGGTTGCCCAGAAAGTAATGCACTGAATTTTTTTTCTCACCTGAAAACAATACTACGAATGCGAAACGTTACGTATGTATTATTTGATGTTTCCTGAGTGAGCACGCCATGTTCCCGTCACTTCCGACAGATAGCGTAGCTGCAGGATAGTTTCAAAATGGCGGCTGTAGGTGATGTACGTTACAAGCAACGTGCTGTCACTGAATTTCTCTCTGTAGAGAAAGAAACTGTGGGGAATATTCACAAACGCCTATAGAGCATTTGCTGTCGACAGAAGTACAGTTAGTCGCTGGGCACGGAGGGTGAGGTCATCAGAAGGCGGTTTGGCGAAGCTCCACAATTTGCAGCGGTCGGGGAGACCATCCACGGCTGTCACATATGACATGCTGCATTGAGCTGATGTCATTCGCGAAGACAGATGCATTACGACTCGACAGTTGGAAGACATTTTGAGGATGACGGCCGGCCGAAGTGGCCGTGCGGTTAAAGGCGCTGCAGTCTGGAACCGCAAGACCGCTACGGTCGCAGGTTCGAATCCTGCCTCGGGCATGGATGTTTGTGATGTCCTTAGGTTAGTTAGGTTTAACTAATTCTAAGTTCTAGGGGACTAATGACCTCAGCAGTTGAGTCCCATAGTGCTCAGAGCCATTTGAACCATTTTTTTTTTTTTTTTTGAGGATGATGAGGAGATGATTCAAACAGTGAAGCATTGGCTCCGCCACCAGATTAGTACCGACAGGGCATACACACCCTTGTTTCGCGCTGGAGGAGGCCATAGAACGGGATGGACATTACGTGGAAAAATAAGGTGTGTAGATAAAACACCATTCTTTCGTGTGTGTAACTCTCATTATCCCCAGTAAAGAACTGTTGAAGAAACAAATGTGGTGCATTAATTTTGGGCAACCCTCGTATAATGGAATGATGACAATGAAAATATGTGCCGTACCGGGGCTTGAACCCGGTTTTCCCGGTTATCGCGACGGGTCGCCTTACCATTAGGCTATCCGAACACGACTCACGCTCAGATCCAATGTTCCGTTGGTCATCAACCATGTGTCTACAAAGTGTACTCGTACATCCGTCATGTATATTCCCTTACAGGCGAGACATTTTACTTGAAAGTCGCTTGCCCGGTGTCGGCGAATAAATATGATACTGGAGTGCCAGTGTTATTGTTTTGGACATGTAAGCACACTCGGAACGTTATATACTGACGAAGCAGCACGTGTCTCGGGTAGTGCTAGTGCTCACGCCCTGTCATGAGGATTGTCCATCCCATGGTGAACAGTGCGGAAAGTTTTGCGGTCTGTTTCACACTGTTACTCGTATCAGATCCAGATGGTACAGCAGCTGAAATCTCATGATCCGCGCCAATGTTTCAAATTTGCTCAGAGGTTCCTGGCACAGATTGAAGTTATAACATGCAGCCGGGCAATATTGGATGGATTGACGAGGCACATTTTACACTAAAGGGTGCCGTAAACACACAGAACTGCCGAATTTGCGGTACTGTTAGACAACATGTTGTGTACAAAGAGTTATTGTACTCACCGTTATGTAACTGTGTGGTATAGATTCAAAAGCATCTTCATTCTCGCTCCGTTCTTCTTTGAAGAGGACACACTCAGACAGCCTGTCAGGTGTACTGTGACGTCTACACATTATCGAAACCTTCTTATACAGCATGTGACTCCCACTTTGGAAGGGCGCAAACGTGTGGAAACCACTGTTTTCATGCAAGATGAGGCAACGCCTCATGTCGCTCGCTCAGCGAAAGAGCTGCCTAATGCAACCTTCCAAGAATGTCACCTCCACAGGTTTTTCCACGCGCACCTGGTATGGGTACATGTGACTTTTGGCTCTAGTGCTACACAAACGAACGCTTTTACCAGGACACGTGACTCAGGTTCTGCTGGAACTGGTGCGAGAAACTGTTGATCATGTCGCTTTGCGTATGCAGCAACTATCGATGTCTCTGGTGCTTGTATTGAACAACTTGTGCAAGCGGCGCATTATAATAAAGCCAACAATATGCCTTTCTCACTAGTTTGGCCTTTTCTGTCCACGTCCTGTTCCTAATAGAACACATATGGAAACATTTCTATCCGTCTTTCTTCTATTCACGACGCCAGATTTGCACCTGGTGCCTAAAATTAGAACTAATTTTTCTTTCAGCGTAAATTGTTTCTGCATTAATATTTTAGAATACGTACCAAGTTTCGCTGCCATACGATAAAGGATCTCTGTGAGTAGCTTCACTGTAAGTATTACCACCTGGTACTTATTCTTCTTTGTCCATGTCTAATAAAACAGAAATAACTTTTTGGTTTCACGTAGCTGGTTCCTCTTGTGGGAGAACAGGTCAATGGAAAAATCATATCTTCGAGACAACTTCGCAATGTGTCACGAAAACAACGAACGAACATGTGTGAAATCTTATGGGACATAACTGCTAAGGTCATCAGTCCCTAAGCTTACACACTACTTAATCTAAATTATCCTAAGAACAAACAAACACACCCATGCCCGAGGGAGGACTCGAACCTCCGCCAGGACCAGCCGCACAGTCCGTGACTGCAGCGCCTCAGACCGCTCGGCTAATCCAGGGCGGCGTCACGAAAACAAAGTAAACATTAAATTAAATATTAATAAGATACAAAGTCCATTACTGTAACATGAATGAACGAAGCAAGCGTAGTTAACATCCGATATTAGCATGGGACGACCGCCTCTTGTCTGTCCGCATGCCTAGTTATCAGCATATTCACGTTTTTAGAATTAAACATTCAGTTGGCCATTGACGAGCAACTCTAGATGTGAATGTCATGACACGTACCCACCACGAGGAGTTAGTTTTCACCAGAAAGCAATAAAAACAGCTTTATGCCCCTCTGACCGAATCGCGTCTCTCGCTGATTTGTTGTCCTCCTGCGGAACATTTTCTGTCGATATCGATGTCAGAATGAGAAACGTGTGGGCAGTTCCTGATACAGCACTTACTAACAGGCAGTGCAGTTTTGAACCTCTCGAAAGGCATTACGTGTTATCGGTACTGCTATCCTTCACAGAGGAAAGTCAGTCTTGACAAAACTAGTTCATTTCGAATGTTGGATGTATCAGACAGGCGAAATACCTCAGGGCTTCAGAAATATCGTATTCGGCTATTGACAAAGAAACTAGGTACAGACAGGTGTAAATATTACTAAATAATCTATATACGAATTGTCTACAGAAGAATCGAATTACTGGTAAGGCGACCTGGGGGAGGATCAGTTTCGTCTCAGAAGAAGTGTAGAAACACAAAGGTAATGCTCGTTCTATCACTTATAAGGTCAGGAAAGAAAAACGAACATTTATAGCGTCTGTAGATTTAGAAATGGCTTTCAACGATGTCGACTGATGTACATTCTTTCGTATTCTGATCAGCTATAAAATGCTGGAGGTGGAAGGTCATATATAACATGCACACAATCCAGACTCCAAAAATAAGAGTTGAAGAACATGAAAGTGAGGCTGGGTTGAGGAAAAAACGAGACAGGTTAGTAGTCTAAGGTCCTTGTTTTTCAATCTGTACATGAACAGTGCCATAAAGGAAACAACGCCGATGGCACTTTCGCTTGTCAGAGACGGAAAATAACTTGGAAGATCAGTTAAACGGAATGTACAGTCTATCAAAACTGGTTGTATGAGTGATGAAATGTTTTCGGTTTTTCAGTCGAGCCGTGGAGCCGTCTTGTCGCAACGTTTCGATGAGTTTCCTACTCGTCATCTTCAGAAAAAGATAAGGAAAACTCGTCGAAATATTGCGAGTCCACGACTCTGCTGATAACCGGTAAGATTTCATCAATGAAATTCGTTGAGAACACTGCTTTTCCGTATGGTTACATGATGGCCATCAAGAACAGTAAAACACGAGTTACAGAGAGTAGCCATGTAAAACTGCTGCAGCCATATTACATCACGAGACTTTAAAAAAGTAGACGAATTAAGCAGTTGCAGGGGGAGGGGGGGGGGGGGGGGGAGCACAATAACAGACGATCTCAGAAGTAAAGTAGATAGAAAATGTAGACCGGCATTAGCAGGAAAAAAGATGCAATATCTTAACATCGACTGTTAGCTTCAATGATTTTTTTGTTGTGTACCGTTATAGAGATGCGAAACGTATAAGTATATAATACAGACAGGAAAAGAATAAAAGTGTTTTGGAATGTTTACAGAAGAATTCTGAAAACTGGATGTGTAATCTGTAACACAAGAAGAGGTACTTCCTGGAAACGGAGATGAAAGTGCTTCGTGGCACAAATGCGCTAATAGAAGAGGTGGGGTAACCTGTAGATTACAACAACAGCGTTGGAGAAATGTATAGTACAAAAAGCTCCCGTTTTCGACTGGACGATTACATTCCATTACACACATCTGAGGTGTTTTGCGAACTATGTTCCGTTTGGAATCCAAAAATAAATCTGGCGAAAGACGGACAAATGAAAAAGTTTAAGAAATTTATTCGCAACTAAGGAATCTTTCTGACATTAGATGCATTAGGTATGAAGATATTATCTGTTGGAGACACACGAAAATTTGTACCGGTCCTGGACTTGAACCCGGATTTCCCGCTTGTCGGGAACGGCGGCCTTAACCTCTTCGGATATCCGAACACGCTTTCAGGACCGACACAAGTAAAATGAGAATGTAATCCCAAATTCATTAGATTGTCATTGGAATGACCATGTTCAAAAGCGAACTGTTTAATACCTGCTAGATGAGCAAAGGTTTTTAAGGGCTAGGTTATAGAGAGTCTCACGTGGTAATAAATTGTTAGTGAGTAGCTTCGTTTCTTCGAATCGCCATACGCTGTGTCTTAAGTTCGTTGATTAGACTTGCCAAGGATCTGAGGCAACTTTACTTTCTCGTGCAGCCGAGACTGCTAAGGCATGCCTGTGCGATTTGTAGTTGGTTAGACTTAAATGCGCTTACAGCGACTGCCACAATATCCTGGGTTAAATTACACATGTGCACGCAGTGCCTCATGGCATTAGGGCCTGTTGAAGTATTGATGATGATCCGTTCGTCGTGCGGTGGACGGGAGGGATTGGGGGGGGGGGGGGTTAAGCTTACTCTATAGACGATATCACCCTCTCCCTTGTCTGAACACAATACAATAGAAATATGACACCAAACTTGCCAAGGATCTGAGGCAACTTTACTTTCTCGTGCAGCCGAGACTGCTAGGGCATGCCTGTGCGATTTGTAGTTGGTTAGACTTAAATGCGCTGACAGCGACTGCCGCAATATCCTGGGTTAAATTACACATATGCACGCAGTGCCTCATGGCATTAGGGCCTGTTGAAGTATTGATGATGATCCGTTCGTTGTGCGGTGGACGGGAGGGATTGGGGGGGGGGGGGGGTTAAGCTTACTCTATAGACGATATCACCCTCTCCCTTGTCTGAACACAATACAATAGAAATATGACACCAAACTTGCCAAGGATCTGAGGCAACTTTACTTTCTCGTGCAGCCGAGACTGCTAGGGCATGCCTGTGCGATTTGTAGTTGGTTAGACTTAAATGCGCTGACAGCGACTGCCGCAATATCCTGGGTTAAATTACACATATGCACGCAGTGCCTCATGGCATTAGGGCCTGTTGAAGTATTGATGATGATCCGTTCGTTGTGCGGTGGACGGGAGGGATTGGGGGGGGGGGGGGTTAAGCTTACTCTATAGACGATATCACCCTCTCCCTTGTCTGAACACAATACAATAGAAATATGACACCAAACTTGCCAAGGATCTGAGGCAACTTTACTTTCTCGTGCAGCCGAGACTGCTAGGGCATGCCTGTGCGATTTGTAGTTGGTTAGACTTAAATGCGCTGACAGCGACTGCCGCAATATCCTGGGTTAAATTACACATATGCACGCAGTGCCTCATGGCATTAGGGCCTGTTGAAGTATTGATGATGATCCGTTCGTTGTGCGGTGGACGGGAGGGATTGGGGGGGGGGGTTAAGCTTACTCTATAGACGATATCACCCTCTCCCTTGTCTGAACACAATACAATAGAAATATGACACCAAACTTGCCAAGGATCTGAGGCAACTTTACTTTCTCGTGCAGCCGAGACTGCTAAGGCATGCCTGTGCGATTTGTAGTTGGTTAGACTTAAATGCGCTTACAGCGACTGCCGCAATATCCTGGGTTAAATTACACATGTGCACGCAGTGCCTCATGGCATTAGGGCCTGTTGAAGTATTGATGATGATCCGTTCGTCGTGCGGTGGACGGGAGGGATTGGGGGGGGGGGGGGTTAAGCTTACTCTATAGACGATATCACTCTCTCCCTTGTCTGCACACAATACAATAGAAATATGACACCAAACTATACACACATCCATTACTGCCACCAGCACTCAACATACATACTTACGACAGAGCGTGAGGAAAGAGGCGAAGTGCACGGAGAAAGAAACTTTTTTGTCATAGTAGCTGAACCTACTCCTCGCGGTCTCCCTGTTAACAATAAGGAGCGATTCTTTCTTTCTTATTTATTACTACATGTTATGTTAACCAGGGACCTAGAAACGACGGAGAGGCTCCTTCCCGTCGCAGCCGCAGTGGTCCGCAATTCCAGGACGACTACCGCAGTCCACTTCATCCCTCCGCCGCCCCACACTGAACCCAGGGTTACTGTGCGGTTCGGTCCCCGGTGGACCCCCCAGGGAACGTCTCACACCAGACGAGTGTAACCCCTATGTTTCCGTGGTAGAGTAATGGTGGTGTAGGCGTACGTGGAGAACTTGTTTGCGCAGCAATTGCCGACATAGTGTAGCTGATGAGGAATAAGGGAAACCAGCCCGCATTTGCCGAGGCAGATGGAAAACCGCCTAAAAACCATCCACAAACAGGCCAGCTCACTGGACCTTGACTCAAGTCCGAAGAGTGGATTCGTGCCGGGGACCGGCGCTCCTTCCCGCCCGGAAAACCGTGTGTTAGACCGCACGGCCAACCGTGAGGGTTATTACTACATTAAGTGCACACTTTTCCTTGCTCTAAGCAGTTTAAGTGGAGGAACCATTCTAACAACTTACGTGCCAAACACGGAGTGAAAAAAATGTACACTCGTACCTGCATATATTTCACTTTCGCTGCAGTCTGGAACCGCAAGACCGCTACGGTCGCAGGTTCGAATCCTGCCTCGGGCATGGATGTTTGTGATGTCCTTAGGTTAGTTAGGTTTAACTAGTTCTAAGTTCTAGGGGACTAATGACCTCAGCAGTTGAGTCCCATAGTGCTCAGACCCATTTGAACCATTTTATTTCACTTTGATGTGTATAAAATACTACATCTCGGATGGAAATTCGTTTCAGTGCAGCGTTTTAGGCCCCTTGATATCAATATTTCACCACAAAATTTGTTCCTTCTTGGCGCGATTCACCTCACCACTGCGGGGAACAGAGTATAACCGTTTGTTGATTCAGCAGATCAGAAGAACAACTACAACTCCCTCCTGAGTCATAGTGTAAAATGGTACAGAAGAGCCGTAAAAGATCTGCTGCTTAGTACGAGCATTGCAAATGCTGTGCTTGTTTCAATGAACTTGGAATTAAAAACTTCCGTCGTCCAGTTCAAAGAAAAAATTGTTGAACAGCCAGCAAGTGTCAGCTTCAACGATTCTGATATTCCTACACAAGTAAGAACTGCTAAGGCTGTCATCTATTGGGTAGGTGGTTTGACCCTAGTGCTTACCCGGCATGGACGTATAGTACGTACTGTGCCGTTGTCTTACTCCAACCTGACCTCTGAGTGGACATCCCAGATAGTTTAAGGTAGACTCCGAATCACTGCGTAATTTGGCATTTTTCACATTAACATGTCTTTGCCAGAGGTGAAGCATGCGGTAACTTGGCAGAACAGAACCTACGACGGACCGGCAATCGAAACTCGGCCGTCTGGACTTGTCTGACACTCGCCCCCTTGGGCCAGCGAGCTAGCCTACAAGACTACAGAGGGATCCAACCCTCCGCTTGAACAATATCGGTGGGCTTGAGCGACAAACATTTTGTAATGCTTATGAATCGGGGAAGAAATACATCACGATGAAAATTGTACAGACTGAATTCAAAGATCTAGATACTCTTCAGAGTGCATAGATTTGTGATGTGATCAGTAAAATTACACTGTTCAGAATATTTCTTTTCTACGAACTTCATTTCCTTTTTGTATTTCTCATTGTCTATTAGAAGATGATTTTAAACTGTAATAAAAATAACTAACTGATGAAATGCGCAAAAAGAGTAGAGAAAGATATTACAGATCTGAATGTAATTAGCGAAGATTGGTGGAAATAATTTTACAAAAAACATGTGTAAATAGAAGATTCAGAATTGAGACAAAAGAAGAGCACACATAGTAGTACTGTGGATTCAGTCACTATAGAAGAACTGCAAAGATTGGTGGAAATAATTTTACAAAAAAATGTGTAAATAGAAGATTCAGAATTGAGACAAAAGAAGAGCACACATAGTAGTACTGTGAATTCAGTCACTATAGAAGAACTGCAACCAATTTTAAAAAGTATGAAAACAGGAAAGTATGTGGACCTCTTTGCATTAATATGGAACTTCTAAAACACTACTGTATATTTTGTGATTTTAGTTTGTTACATTTATTTAATGAATGTTGGTAGAGTAAGAAAATACCGAAACCGTGAAAAATTGAAGAAGTTTAAAGAGCTTAAAGAAATAACTGTAAAAATTATAGAGGAATCAGTCTCCTAAACCTGGACTATAAAATAGTCGAAAAAATTAATAATAATAGTCGGTAATAACACATCTGAAGAAATGACAGCCAGTAAGGGAATTAAAAGGGCTGTAGACTGTCATCAACCTTTTTAAGATGAATGTAATTAATTTGATTATGAACTGGAGACAGTAAGTAAAACAGGATATACAGATTAATAGAAAGAATATCCAGAATAAGATTTTCACTCTGTAGCGGAGTGTGCGCTGATATGAAACTTCCCGGCTGATTAAAACTGCGTGCCGGACCGTGGCTCGAACTCGGGACCTTTGCCTTTCGCGGGCAAGTACTCTATCAATCTGCCAGGAAGTTTCAGAAAGAAATATGTTAACATCTCATGTAGGTAGATGATATAACAATTTTGGAAGGAAGCGAAGATGAACTTGAAAAATGGCGTATAAACTACATCGATTAGGGAAAAGAGAATGTAACATTCTTATCCAATGAAGAACACTAAAATCATGGCTCATCATGGGAAAACCGCTCAAAAAATAATAACAGATATCCCAATTTGAGCAGGTCTCCAGTTATAAATTTTTAGGATACGATATTAACTATGATACAGACAAGGATATAGAAAACAACATTAACAAATACCATTCAGTATGCGGAACACACACAAAAAAAGTTCCAGAACAAAATATGCAAGGAGACCGTAGCTACACCAGTACTGCTGTCTGGAAGTGACTCGTGAATCCACAAAGACGTGATAAAACTAAACTACAAGCAGCAGAAATGAGATTTCTCAGGAAAGTTAGAGGTGTTAGCAGGAAGATCATATTAGAAATGTGGGTATTAGAAATCAACTAGATATTTACAATATTAATGAAAGATTGAATAAAATAAATTATTATAAAAGCATCACCTACGAAGAATGGCACTAGAGAGAATCTCACACCACACCATGTTTTTCTAGCCAAGAGGAAGAAGGGACATAAAAAAATGTCTAAATGTCTGTGAAATCTTATGGGACTTAACTGCTAAGGCCATCAGTCCCTAAGCTTACACACTACTTAACCTAGGACAAACACACACACACGCCCATGCCCGAGGGAGGACTCGAACCTCCGCCGGAACCAGCCGCACAATCCATGACTGCAGCGCCTCAGACCGCTCGGCTAATCCCGCGCGGCAAGAAGGGACATAGTTAGCCCCGGAAGGAGATGGTTGTGCAAAGTAAACACGGAACAGACACAGCTGTCTGAACCATGAAGCGCAGAAAATTAATAATAATAATAAATGAAACGCCTTATACAAAGGCTTTGAAATGTTTTGTGTATCTGACCATTTAGAATGACCTACAGGCCACAGGTGCCACGATGCATCGAGAGTAGAACAGGCTAGGCGCTGTTCCGTGGCATATTGCCCCCATATGCTAATTTCGCAAAGTTGTCAATGGCTAACGTTATGTGTTTGATACACCATAAGACCTACTAACAAGGGAACCTCCCCATCGCACCCCCCTCAGATTTATTTATAAGTTGGCACAGGGATAGGCCTTGAAAAACTGAACACAGATCAATCGAGAAAACCGGAAGAAGTTGTGTGGAACTATGAAAAAAAATAAGCAAAATATACAAACTGAGTAATCCATGCGCAAGGTAGGCAACATCAATGAGAGTGTGAGCTTACGAGTGCCGTGGTCTCGTGGTTAGCGTGAGCAGCTGCGGAACGAGAGGTCCGTGGTTCAAGTCTTCTCTCGAGTGAAAAGTTTAATTTTTTATTTTCAGACAATTATAAAAGTTCAGGCACTCACACATAATCAACTTCGCTCTCCAAAATTACAGGACATGTTCAGATTTGCCTGGACATATGCAGGTTTTGACGGTCTACACACGGAAACATTTGAAAACGTAAAAAACATATGTTTTGACAGAGCACAGGGAAAACTGTGTGACTGTGAAACTGTTGCATTCATTTGTTGCAGTTTATGTGACAAACTCTTATGTTTTCATCACTTTTTTCGGAGTGATTATCACATCCACAAGAAAACCTAAATCGGGCAAGGTAGAAGAATCATTTTACCCATTCGCCAAGTGTGCAAGTTTGGTGGGTCGACAACATATTCCTGTCGTGTGACGCACATGCCGTCACCAGTGTCGTACAGAATATATCAGACGTGTTTCCCTGTGGAGGAATCGGTTGACCTTTGACCTTGCGATCAAATGTTTTCGGTTCCTATCGGAGAGGCACGTCCTTTCGTCTACTAATCGCACGGTTTTGCGGTGCGGTCGCAAAACACAGACACTCAACTTATTATAGTGTACAGAGACGTCAATGAATGAACGGACAGATCGTAACTTTGCGAAAATAAAGAAAGTAAAATATTCACTCGAGGGAAGACTCGAACCAAGGACATCTCGTTTCGCAGCTGCTCACTAACCACAGGACCACGGCGCTCCTCAGCTTACATTGTCCTTGATGTTGCCTATCTTGCGCATGGATTACTCAGTTTGTATATTTTGCTTATTTTTTCATAGTTCCACACAACTTCTTCCTGTTTTCTCGATTGATCTGTGTTCAGTTTTTCAAGGCCTATCCACTGTGTCAATTTATAACTAAATCTGAGGGGGGGGGGGGGGGGTGCGATGGGGAGGTTCCCTTGTAAGCACACTGCACAAGCAAGTAGTCGCTCGCAGGGAAATCGCGCTACTAATGCGTACTATCAGCTTCAGTTCGGTGAGCAAGAGCTGCCGGCCGTGGTGGCCGAGCGGTTCTAGGCGCTTCAGTCCAAAACCACGCGGCTGCTACGGTCGCAGGTTCGAATCCTGCCTCGGGCATGAATGTGTGTGATGTCCTTAGGTTAGTTAGATTTAAGTAGTTCTAAGTTTAGGGGACTGATGACCTCAGCTGTTAAGTCCCGCAGTGCTTAGAGCCATTTGAACCAATTTTTGAGCAATAGCCCACACGTTTCTCCGGGTATGCCATAACCAGCTGACGATACTCATTGACGATTAGACCTAGGAGCCACCGAATTGCAGGGTTGTCGATTGCTACATTATTCAGACTATTCCCAGACACTTTCTGTGCGTGCCTGATTGCTCGCAGCAGGAATGTATGCATGCGTCCCTGTGAAGACAGCTTTTATCATCCTGGGAGATGGGCGTGTCCACAAAACACTCATCATGAATATGAAAGAAAACGCTATTAACGAGTATGTTGAAATAAACACACTTGTTCATGTTAACAGTAATCTTAGTGCGTGGGAAATCGTGGTAAGGAAAGCACCCCAAAACATCGCAAATCCACCTCGCCCTGAACAACATCCTCCACACAATGCGGGTTAAACACTTTACTGTCCACTCGACGCCTTCGATCGTTTGAAAAGAGGCAAAACCACAGCTTATCGGATCGCATTACACGCCTCCAATCAGCTTCTGTCTACGTTTTATGTTCTTTGTCTCACTGAAGACTGTCGTGTCCTAACACAGGATAGAGCGAAGAGAGGGCTTACAGTTCAGTCTGCGGCTGTCTAGCGGTTAGGAGCAACTGCAGAAAGACTAACGTCCAATGAGGGCAGGGTAGCTGCTTGGATCAGCGCCAGACACTGTCACAAGACACCAACGAGAGGCGCGGGTCTTGAGACGCGACTGGATGATCGCAGCAGGAGACTCAAGGAATCACAAGTCTGATTAACGCTATTTAATACAAATCAGACTAACTACTACACCGAAGGGTAGTTCTAAACATTAAAAAAAGCAGAGGATGCAGTTGGTTGCACAACAGAAGTTATGTCTGAGTCAGTGGGTCGAGAGCTGACAGAACTAGCAAACATTAGCAACATTGTAAGTGCGAACTTTGAGAGCAGCACTCCAAGTGACAAAAACAGACTTGTCGAAGTTTAACCGAGGCCGCTGACGAGCGACACTGTGTTGGTGTCCCAAGGGTCTCATCGACAAAAGGAGGCCATGACGTTCGGATGATTAATTTTCTTCAAATTTTGTACACGTTTTAATAGCCCATTAGGACAACACAATGTGCAAGTGTTACGGTGTACTTCTCAGGCGATTTTGAGAAAATCACAAGATAAGTTTTACGCGTCAATGCGGACCCGAGCACGAGCTGGCGGCAGTCATATGGTTAGCGTTCGAACTCCGTAATCGGTGGATCATTGGGTCAAGTTTCGCACTTTTTTTTATTTATATTTTTCCCAACACTAGTCATATTATTTCGTACATATTACATTTGAAAGGTAATGTGATAGAAAGACACGTGTATTTGCACGAACTTTCACTGAATTTCGAATGTTATTTAGCTGTTTTCTAATTTTTATTATTACAACAGTTTTTAAGCGACTTTTATTTCTATCGGCAAGTTAAAAGTTGTAACAAGCGCCCTTATACTTGTACATACACTCCTGGAAATGGAAAAAAGAACACATTGACACCGGTGTGTCAGACCCACCATACTTGCTCCGGACACTGCGAGAGGGCTGTACAAGCAATGATCACACGCACGGCACAGCAGACACACCAGGAACCGCGGTGTTGGCCGTCGAATGGCGCTAGCTGCGCAGCATTTGTGCACCGCCGCCGTCAGTGTCAGCCAGTTTGCCGTGGCATACGGAGCTCCATCGCAGTCTTTAACACTGGTAGCATGCCGCGACAGCGTGGACGTGAACCGTATGTGCAGTTGACGGACTTTGAGCGGGGGCGTATAGTGGGCATGCGGGAGGCCGGGTGGACGTACCGCCGAATTGCTCAACACGTGGGGCGTGAGGTCTCCACAGTACATCGATGTTGTCGCCAGTGGTCGGCGGAAGGTGCACGTGCCCGTCGACCTGGGACCGGACCGCAGCGACGCACGGATGCACGCCAACACCGTAGGATCCTATGCAGTGCCGTAGGGGACCGCACCGCCACTTCCCAGCAAATTAGGGACACTGTTGCTCCTGGGGTATCGGCGAGGACCATTCGCAACCGTCTCCATGAAGCTGGGCTACGGTCCCGCACACCGTTAGGCCGTCTTCCGCTCACGCCCCAACATCGTGCAGCCCGCCTCCAGTGGTGTCGCGACAGGCGTGAATGGAGGGACGAATGGAGACGTGTCGTCTTCAGCGATGAGAGTCGCTTCTGCCTTGGTGCCAATGATGGTCGTATGCGTGTTTGGCGCCGTGCAGGTGAGCGCCACAATCAGGACTGCATACGACCGAGGCACACAGGGCCAACACCCGGCATCATGGTGTGGGGAGCGATCTCCTACACTGGCCGTACACCACTGGTGATCGTCGAGGGGACACTGAATAGTGCACGGTACATCCAAACCGTCATCGAACCCATCGTTCTACCATTCCTAGACCGGCAAGGGAACTTGCTGTTCCAACAGGACAATGCACGTCCGCATGTATCCCGTGCCACCCAACGTGCTCTAGAAGGTGTAAGTCAACTACCCTGGCCAGCAAGATCTCCGGATCTGTCCCCCATTGAGCATGCTTGGGACTGGATGAAGCGTCGTCTCACGCGGTCTGCACGTCCAGCACGAACGCTGGTCCAACTGAGGCGCCAGGTGGAAATGGCATGGCAAGCCGTTCCACAGGACTACATCCAGCATCTCTACGATCGTCTCCATGGGAGAATAGCAGCCTGCATTGCTGTGAAAGGTGGATATACAGTGTACTAGTGCCGACATTGTGCATGCTCTGTTGCCTGTGTCTATGTGCCTGTGGTTCTGTCAGTGTGATCATGTGATGTATCTGACCCCAGGAATGTGTCAATAAAGTTTCCCCTTCCTGGGACAATGAATTCACGGTGTTCTTATTTCAATTTCCAGGAGTGTATTTGACTGACAACGAATGACAAGTTTATTCTTGTGAAGATGCTATTAAAGTGCATTCAGTCGTACATCGCACAATTTTCGGAAGCAATATTTACGAAAATGTTCCGTTATGCACCGATTGAATCCAAATAGTCTGAAGAAAGAGAATTTTTTTTCAATACATTATCGAGCTTTGTTTTTCCTTAGAAACTCTGAAGATTTCTTCTACCTGCGAAAAAATTGCATTCATTCAGTGTAGCACCCGCCGCTTTAATTTATGTTTTCCGCCTCTGCATGAAAAATATCATCCTGTATCTTGTATTGTCGAAAGCACATCCGAAAACTAATCGTACATTACTTTCATATTCTGGTATATTCTAACTCATTGTACTATCGAATAACGATATTTACACCTTTATTTACCGATGTTTGACTTGGGCTTTCCAAGCTTATCCCTCGTCCTTGAAAACTGTGCCTGGAAATCGAAGCGTCCAGCTGCAAAACAGTTCTCGGTACCTTGTCCAATTGCGGGTGTAAGGGATTTCGAAAATCACGACAGGCACGAATTCTCGGCAAAGCTAGTTGCGTTTGATCGTTTACTTGTCGATAGTTATAAATATTTGTTGTGGTAATAAAAATTAGCAAACTACCAAATAACATTGGAAATTCAATAAACGTTAATGCAAATACCCGTATCATTTCATCATACTACCTTCCAAACGCAATGCGCATGAACTGACTAGCGTAGAAAAAATATAAATGAAAAGAAAGACAAGACCGCCAGTCGAACCAGCGACCCACCGATTACGGCGCTTGAACGCTAACCACATGACCGTCGCCATCTCGTGCTCAGCGTCCTACTGCTTACCACTTGCACATTATGTCGTCCTAATATACTACTGAAAGTGTACAAAGTCTGAAGTAGATCGGTGATCCGAACGTCGTGGCCTCCCCTTTTGAGAACTCTTCTGAAAGCAAAAAACATGGGTGTTTAAAAGGATTGTGGTAGCTCACCGGCACTTTACAAGTATCGGCCAATCTGTCGTGGGAATCTGCACCTTCCTGATGCCTCTGGCCAACCACGTTTAGGTCTTTCCTCTCCTTCTACACTGTAGGTGGAGATGTTTCTGGCCTTGACATTAAAAACTCCAAGTCTGACAGCAACAACGTACAGCTGAAAACTAAACGTCACTGCCCTTCCTATTATGTCTAGCAACAAAAGTGACTTGTCCCCGCCGTGAGGTCCCTGGTGGTTGGGGAGCGCGGTCCTAAAGTTTTACCAACTTCCCATCTCAATCTAACCTGTGTAAACCCCTGAAGTTGCGGTCCTCAGGGGCAAGTAAACTTGCTGCCTCTGCTAAGACGTAACTATTTGTGCTCATCTTCTACTGGTACGCCTTACAACAGCGTCTGGGCGGTGGACGGCGTTACCATTTTATTCTCTGATGTGAAACTACTCCCATGGGACAGCTGTCCAGAGCGTTTGCAGTTTGCAGGGTTCTAGCGCTACTGTTTACCTCCAGTAACCTAAACGCTAACACATTTGCCTGCTCTCTGCATTATGTCTCTGATTTCGTTTCTTGGAGTGCTCTCGCTGCCTTCCAACAGCCTTAATCTCAACAATGTACAAGTCAATACATGCTGAATATATGATAACAAGTGCAGCTTTATATGCCGCTGTGTGAGCATTTTGCGAGGATCCGACACCAAATGCCCATTGGACGACGTTCCCTTCTCAATGTACGCCCGGAAACTGGTTAATATGGGCCGGCATTCACTGACAGCAGCAGTTTCTGTCGGTCTTGAAACCGACTGTTACTGCCAACGCGTGACGCTCGACTCTGGTCCCTATCGGTTTGGACTTTTTTTTTTCAACCACTGTATTACGCCTTTGTAAACGTCTGCGAGTGATGCACCAATCTTTGTACAAGCGTTGTACAATCCGCGGTGATGTATCAACAAATCGGGCAACTTCATTCGCGGTATGGACATGCGCACATCCAAAAACTACAGCTCATTTCTGCCATGTTGCCACATCTCCACATAGAGCCATCTGGGCTGACAACAGTCTGGTACATAAACGTCATTTCACTGGCATGGACGATGTCAGCAGTGTTCGCGTCACAAGACTGCCAAGATCACCAACAACGCTTCAAAACGATCGGTGAGTTGTTTTAAGGGAGTGACTGACATTTTTTTCCCATCGAGCTTACGTTGAATGTGCAGGTGTGGATAAAAATATGGAAAGACCAAAAACACAGCACATTACAATTCCTAATACGGAGTAGGAAAACATTTGGCATTCAAAACAGCTTCCAGCCGTCCAGCCGTCTCGGAACGGGTAAATACAAGTGCTGTATGATTTTGAAGTGATCTTCTACCATTCTTCCTGCAAAATAGTGACAAGCTGAGGTAACGATGATGGAGGTGGATAGCGGTCATCCGCCCTCCTCTCCAAAGCAGGCCACAAAGGCTCAGTAACAACACTGTGGTGGCCAGAGCCCAGGGCCCACTCCTCCTGGAACCAGGCAGGTTAGCAGGTGACACGACCTACTCCTTCCGAAGTAGCCTAATGGCCTGCACGTAACAGCCCCGAGACCTCTCAGCAGTTTGCGGGCTCATGTCTCAGTCTACGGCAGATTATTTTAGAGTGAACACATCATCCGACGAGCTTGCAGTTTGTCAGTAGAATGGGAGGGAAAACGTTACTTCTGAACGGAAACACCTTCACGTTTCAAAAGAAGTTGATTAATGGTGTAACGCGATGGATGTGCAACGTTAAGGGTAGCAGAAGCTTTATTACAACTGTTTCTGTTGAGGAGTAGGATGCTGTAGAGATTCAAGACGACCACAGTCACGGGGAAACACCTCACGACAAAATTCAGAGACAAGAAATAATTCGTCATCTGAAGAGAAAATCTGCAGAAGTATTTGTGAGAGACCATCAAAACTAATTTGCAATCAATTAAAAGGAGAATATACGCAACATACACCGGTCAGAGATATCGACAACTTTAGTAAATTCCCACGCCCGGGTTCGATTCCCGGCGGGGTCAGGGATTTTCTCTGCCTCGTGATGACAGGGTGTTGTGTGATGTCCTTAGGTTAGTTAGGTTTAAGTAGTTCTAAGTTCTAGGGGACTGATGACCATAGATGTTTAGTCCCATAGTGCTCAGAGCCATTCGTAAATCTGCTTACGAAACTAGGCGGAAAATTGTGCCGAAATTGCCGACGAGTGATGAAGAGGTTCATGGTGTTATCAACACGCTAAATGTGGAAACTACAGGCGGGACACATTTCTTGCTAGAAAATAATGCTGAGAAAAATGTAACATTTTGTTTATCTGAAAACCTTAAAATATCTGATTTGATCCATTATAAATGGTTTTTATAAACAAACCTTAAAATACTTACTCACTGTGACACAATGTATGTTGATGGAACATTTAAGGCTTGTACAAAGTTATTTGTCAGTTGTTTATAATGCTCTGGCTAGGTAATAACCTTATTTTCGAATGTTTTTTTTTCTTTATTGAACGACAAGAAAACTTCATAGTATCAGTATGTCTTTCAAACAGTTGTCGGTAAATGTAATGATCTAGGTCTCAAATTTTCACCATTAACGATGTTTTCAGACTTTGAAGACAGCATAATGCAAGCTGGAAGTGAAGTCCGGACTAGTTTCAGAATGCAAGGAAGCAAATTTCATTCAACTCAGAGCTGATGGTGAAAAATACAAATATTGCGACTTACACATGACTATTACCCAAGAAATGAAATTGGAAGGTTTCTTTCCTGTGTACTCAACTTGCCGATGCTGGATCACCATATGCTTGGTGACTGTTTTGTTGACGATTTCATATCAACGATACCTACATAGAAAAAATTGTAAACTTTTGTGATTACTTAGTGGAAACTTGCATAGAAGAAAATTCACAGTTTCCTCCGTCTGTGTGGGTAGAACAGTAAATGTAATAGTCGGCCGTACTCCTGCAGTCCAGACATTTACAGATTTCTTGAGGTGATGAAGCGAATTCAGCTCGACTCTAAAAATAATAAATTTCTAAACAACCTAGAACAAGGAAAGGAACTGCATATACTTGAAATTCGAGGCACAACAAGTGGCAAATTTCAAAGCTGGGAAAATTTCCTTTAGATGTGCACACACATACTAGGATATAAATGAAGAAACTTTGTGAACATTTTTAAAAATACAAAAAAATTAAATATGTAAATAAACTGATCGAAAAAAAGTCCAAACACCAAGAAGGAGCTAAGCGAGAGAAAAGAAAGTTGGTAGACATCTGGAAGATAACGTCTGTCCAAATTCGCACCATCGCATGAGGATGGAAATCAGGTTTGCTTAAATACACTATGCAACGGCCGCGAGCGTTAGTTAATTGGACGAAGTGAGTTGAACTTAGTCGAGAATGCCTTTAAGACTACGAAGAGGCCATTATCAACACCTCCGGAGTTTGAACGAGGTCGGGTAGAAGCTGATTATTTCTTCCGCGATACTGCAGAAAGACTTGGCAGGAATGTAGCCACAGTAGGCCCTACATGATTGCTGGCAGTGGTGGTCACGGGAAGGTATGGTCGCAAAAAGACTGGGTTCCGAGAGGGAAGACCGTCGTGTTCGGCGTATGGCTGTAGTGCATCGTAGTGCATATGCAGCAGCAATTCGAGCAGCAGTCGGCAGCAAAGTGACACAACGAACTGTTACAAATCGATCACTTCCAAGGACAGCTCCGAGCAGACTCCCTATAACGTATATTCCACTAACTCCATATCACCGCCGTCTGCGACTTCAGTGATATGAGAGCTCATTGGCGGGCAAATGGAAGTCTGTTGTGCTTTCTGATGAAAGCTGCTTCTGCATCAGAGGCAGTGATGGCCGTGTGTTGGTTAGAAGGCCAGCTGAGCACCTGCGGTTAACCTGTCTATGGTCTACACACAACGGACCGACACCTGGAGTTCTGGTCTGGGGTGCGATTTCGTATGACAGCAAGAGCACTCTCGTGGTTATCCCTCGCACCTGACGGCAAACTTGTACCTGTCTGGTGATTCGATCTGCTGTGCTGCAATTCGTGGGCATCATCCCGGGGACTGTTTTCCAAAAGGATAACGCTCGCCCACATGCCACCGTTGTAGCCCGACACGCTCTACGGAATGTCGACATGTCGCCTTCGCCTGCTCGATCACCACGTCTGTCTCCAAGCGAGCACATGTGGGACATCATCGGAGACAACTTCAGCGTCACACATTGTGAGCATTAACCTTACCTGCATTGACCGACAAAATGCAACAGGCATGGAATTCCATCCCAGAAACTGACGTCCGGCAGCTATACGACAAAATGCATGCAAGGTTGCATGTTTGCATTCAACATTCTGACGGTAACACCTGTTATTAATGTACCAGCATTTTACATTTTCAATGGCTTACCTCGCGCTTACATTTACCTGTGGTCTTACAACGTTAATCACGTAAATATCTTACCTAGACAAATGTATTCCCGAAATTTCATTACTCTACATTGCTTATTTCTTGGCGTTGGGATTTGTTTCCGTAGCGTATTTTTGGGGTGTGAATCAGTTCGCCTGCTCGTGGTGCACCCTGGATAACGCTAAAAGAACTGATATTCTCAACTTGCAGTTTCTTTAATGATGCTCGTTTTTAACAACATGGGCTTATTCTCAAGTATTAACAATTTTCATTCAATTACTACTAGAAAGGAAGGTGTATATTATTCTCATGCATCCGTTTCAGTGAGCTACCACCGGATGTCAAAAATCTTAGCGGTAATCCGCGCACTTTTCAATCTAAACTGGCACACTCCTTTTATGGTGTCTAGTATTTCCTAGGAGAAATTTCAGCCAATTGCTGTGTTTCATTGCTGTTGTCCTAATTTATATCCAGCCATTGTACGCAGTTTTTAAGATCTATCTGCACTTGACGAGCACAAAATGAAATCCCGTGTCACATTTAACCATATTCACGATAAAAGCAAAAGTGTTTTACAGCTTCTACTACAAATACATATGCTAGTAAGCTTTGCTTTCCTGCTGTATTCGTAGAAGTTTAGCCTGAAGATAGGCCGAAATGAGCGCTGTTTTCTGGGCAGATAAATCTTGTGGGAAAACGATTACGGTTCCGCGGCCTGGCCACACGCCCGATGAGCTGAAGGACCGTCACCAGCTGCGATAGATACGTCTACCTGCTTTAATCGGGAGGAATGGGTCCCATCCTTTTCCGGACCTCTGAGGACACTGGAGGAACGGGTCCAATTTTTGTGACCGCGAGAGGAATGGATTCTGTGCCCGGTAGCTGGAGGAGATCCAACACATCATCCTCGTGCTCACGCAACCAGTCCTGGACGATGCGAAGTGTGCGAACAGGGGCCCTGTCGTCTTGGAACGCAGCATCAACATTGGGGGATGTACATCGTACCATGGGATGGAGCTGGTCAGCCAAAATGGTCACATAATCCTTTGCAGTAATGGGACCTTACGGAGTAACGATAGAGCCGCTGGAATACCACGATGAGGCTCCCCAAATCATCACCGAACCCCCGACATGTTTCACTCTTGGGACGTGAACTCGACCAGAAATTATAACAGACTACAACAATGCTCAAATGACTCCCTGAGATTGCTCCATAATCTGGGTTTTATGCCTTCGGCACTGACGAGTGGTTGTGGAATTCCAGCTCGCTGACAGGGTTCGCGAATGCGACATTCAGTTCGGCGGTGGCTTTTGCAGCTGACGTCTTCATAATTTTCGTCACAATCCGCTTCAGTGACCGTCTGTCACGATCACTCAATTCAGTTTCCATTCGCTTTTTGACCTATCGGATGATGTTTTGCTACATTCGTTGTAAGCGGTTTAAATTCGGTCACCGCCTCTTAAGGCACCAAACACTTTGGCTACCTAGGCTAATGAAACACCTAGCATACGAGCACAAATTACCCACGTTCGAATTTACTTAGCTCCGACATAATGCACTCAGAACACTGTTATGACAACGACTGACAGACGCAACGTATTGAGGACATTGCACAGGGGCTGTTCGTGTTCAAATACAATAGAGCAACATGTAGGGTTAGCTAATATCAGCATTTATATTCAAGCATGCGCCTGTCGCAGTGTTTGTATATTGTGGTGCAACCCCTGCACGTGTCATTCCACTGTGGACTACGTTGCATGGATGACATTTAACGGTGTGAACCCACGTTGAGCTCACGAGGCACTTAGACTGCTAGAGCGCGGGAGGTCTTGTGGCAGAAAACAGCTGAGGATGTTGACAGTGGTCACCGCTGGCTGTCGTTCCAGTGGGCAGCGACCACACACACACACACACACACACACACACACACTCTAATAGCAGTCGCAGAGGCGGCCCGGCATGCGGACGTTTCTGCAGTTGCGCTGAGCGCTCCAATTAGCCGGTCGCTGGCCCTCTTGCTGATTTGCCCTAATAGTACGGGGGCACCTCGCTGCTGGCTGCGGCCAACTACATTAAAATTGCTACACCAAGAAGAAATGCAGATGATAAACGGGTATTCATTGGACAAATATATTATGCTAGAACTGACATGTGATTACATTTTCACGCAATTTGGGTGCATAGATTCTGAGAAATCAGTACCCAGAACAACCACCTCTGGCCGTAATAACGGCCTTGATATGCCTGGACATTGCCTCAAACAGAGCTTCGATGGCGCGTACAGGTACAGCTGCCCATGCAGCTTCAATACGATACCACAGTTCATCAAGAGTAGTGACTGGCGTATTACGACGAGCCAGTTGCTCGGCCACCATTGACCAGACGTTTTCAATTGGTGAGAGATCTGGAGAAAGTGCTGGCCAGGGCAGCAGTTGAACATTTTCTGTATCCAGAAAGGCCCGTACAGGACCTGCAACATGCGGTCGTGCATTATCCTGCTGAAATGTAGGGTTTCGCAGGGATCGAATGAAGGGTAGAGCCACGGGTCGTAACACAACTGAAATCTAACGTCCACTGTTCAAAGTGCCGTCAATGCGAACAAGAGGTGACTGACACGTGTAACCAATGGCACCCCATACCATCAAACCAGGTGATACGCCAGTATGGCGGTGACGTATACACGCTTCCAATGTGTGTTCACCGCGATGTCGCCAAACACGGATGCGACCATCATGATGCTGTAAACAGAACCTGGATTCATCCGAAAAAATGACGTTTTGCCGTTCGTGCACCCAGGTTCGTCGTTGAGAACACCATCGCAGGTGCTCCTGTCTGTGATGCATGATGCAGCGTCAAGGGTAACTGCAGCCAAGGTCTCCGAGCTGGTAGTCCGTGCTGCTGAAAACGTCGTCGAACTGTTCGTGAAGATGGTTGTTGTCTTGCATACGTCCCCATATGTTGACTCAGGGATAGAGACGTGGCTGCACGATCTGTTACAGCCACGCGCATAAGATGCCTGTCATCTCGACTGCTAGTGATACGAGGCCTTTGGGATACAGCACGGCGTTCCGTATTACCCTCCTGAACCCACCGATTCCATATTCTACTAGCAGTCATTTGATCTCGACCAACGCGAGCAGCAATGTCACGATACGATAAACCGCAATCGCGATAGGCTGCAATCCGACCTTTATCAAAGTCGGAAACGTGATGGTACGCATTTCTCCTCCTTACACGAGTCATCACAACAACGTTTCACAAGGCATCGCCGGTCAACTGCTGTTTGTGTATGAGAAATCGGTTGGAAACTTTCCTCATGTCAGCACGTTGTAGGTGTCGCCACCGGCGCCAACCTTGTGTGAACGCTGTGAAAAGCTAATCATTTGCATATCACAGCATCTTCTTCCTGTCGGTTAAATTTCGCGTTTGTAGCACGTCATCTTCGTGGTGTAGGAATTTTAATGGCCACTAGTGTACATCCACGTACTTGCTCTGCAAAACTTCAAATAACATAATCGAACACAACATTTAAAATTAAATTTTAATGAGATAAGTGCTACTGGTTATCTCTTTCCACAGTCAGAGTTCATATTGGGCTATATGGATGAAAACTGAACTTTCATGACGATGTCGGCGTCAAGTCTGTTGCATTACTTATTTCTTTCTCCACAAATAAGATGAGAATCCTGTTTAACACATATATTTGACTGTCCAGTGCAGAAGTAACAACGCGGCCTTTTCTAACAATTGAGAATATTCACTTTTCAAATAGCACTATAATTCCGCTGGCGGCTTTAATTTAAATTTCTCTTGCAACGATGAATTGGATATCGGTTCGAAGTTTCATATTATTTTATTGACTTGGTCGAAAATCACGGTTTACAATAAACGGGTTTTTAATCCGTAATTCGTCCGATATTTAATCTTCTGCTCACTTGGAAAACTCTGATTGTAGACATTAGAGTGATACGGACTCTTGCAAATGCGGGTGCTCTATGAGACGGAGAAAGTGACGTTTTGAATGGCCTGCAACATTTACGCCCTTTGCAATCCTAACATCCTGTTGAGTTTCCCGTCTTCAAGGTTGTCGTCTGGCCTTGATAAATGGAGCCTTACTCGAATATTCGCTGTCGGTGTCGTCTGCTGCTTCCTATTGACTGTGTACAGATTGTAGGCTGCGAACTGGTGCACTGTTTTTATCTGGGATTGTTATTTCGGGCACCTCCACGGCTTCTACGCCTTTTAACAATGTTGAACGATTTGGGAAGTGCGTGACTGTCGGCTTGCTCATTTGTTCGCCGCAGAGCATTTACTTTGCTGTCTAATCTAGGCGTATTGACGCGCGTTCCGTCGTTAGAGCGCTTGGCAGGGCTGGCCTGTGACGATGGTGGATCCAGATTTTCTTGCCATATCTTCTCTCGGTCGGTCAGCTGCCTATCTGGGATATTTCTGGGGTGGTAGGCCCAAGTGTATACTGTAACACTACTCCTTGGATTGTACTAATTTCCTTTTCGTGCAGTTTGCACATACATGATCTGGCGAATTACAGAGCACTGAAGTCTCTGGCTGTACATTATACGAAATGAAAGCCATAGTTAGGAGCGAGTGGATGAGTTATACTGATATATACGAACGTCTCTGATGCTGTTGTCTACTTTATACCTGAATGAATCGCGCTATTTTTAGTTGTCAACCGAGAATACTATTACAGTGAAATGACTACCCCTAGCTGCACACAGGCGTTGATATAAGTCAACGTGGACAGTTGAAAATGTGTGCCCCGACCGGGACTCGAACCCGTGATCTCCTGCTTACATGGCAGACGCTCTATCCCATCTTTTCTTTTTCACTTCATTTTGTTCTACATTGTTCGTTGAATTTTTTCATGGCGGACGTCTGATGACACTCGTTCAGGTTGTTCGTTGATCCGTTCACTCAGTTTTTTATTACATAGGGTAGATCCATCTGGGCCACCGAGGGCACAGAGGATAATGTGACTGGAGGGACTTTTCTCTGGCATGCCTCCCGTGAGACCCACATTCGCAACTTATTGTCTCGCACTATATTCATAGTGCCTCTGCCCATTATACTCACTACTCGCGGCGTTACCGCCGATTCCCGTAAGTGTTCGGGCACTTGTTTGTGCATCCGCACAGAAGAAGATGGTCAAATGGCCGGTGAGCCTTATATATATATATATATATATATATATATATATATATACGAAGATGGAATCTGTTCTTTCGGACATGTCCGAAAGAACAGACACCGTCTTCATATATACGAGAATGCTATTCCCAACTGTTCAAAGTATCTCGCAACTGTGTCTTTCTGGAATTAGAACGGCGCGTTGAATACTCTCACAAATGTAATTCTTTATTCATCATGCAACAGAATTACACCACTTCCAGAACTGTCAGTATGTCGAAATTTCCTCCTTCCGTCGTTGTCTGTGACCAGTCTTCCACAACAATCGTCTCTGTTGATTTTCTAAAACAGAGAATGTAAAATGAAATCTAGCTGGAGTTCGACCAGGCCGTCCTCGGGTACCTTTAACTCCTGATTTTTTCATACATGAATTTCATAAGCAGACGGGTGTACCACGTTCCTATCAAACAAACACAGAATAGACGTTATGTTGTACGATTCCATCGCACTCACAAGTACTTTTGCAAACGAAGCGTGCGATGATTCACCTAGGCAGCCAGCTTACACCAATCGAGCACTTGTAACACATCGTCCACCGCAGTGAGTCGTGAAGATGGGACTCAGTTAATCTCTGCACTCGTTTGGCGACGATAAATTTTATGAAAATCAAGAAAGTGCCGAGGACATTAGGATAAAATGCATAGAAAACGCCCAACAGTCAACACGCAACACCACGAGCTGCCGGCATGGCGACCGATGTTGCGGCTGCCCCGGACGCAGCACAGGGCGCCGTACCCATGTGGAGCGACCCACAACACTAGACTCAGGAGCGACACCACTTCCTCTTCTCAAATGAGTGCTGGTCCTGCGTTGACTGCGACGACGAATGAACCCGTGTGGGACGGAGCTGTGTAATATACTGATTATTCCTTGCTACTGTAGTGTTTAGAATGAAATTTTCACTCTACAGCGGAGTGTGCGCTGACATGAAACTTCCTGGCAGATTAAAACTGTGCCGAACCGAGACTCGAACTCGGGACCTTTGCCTTTCGCGGGCAAGTGCTCTACCAACTGAGCTACCCAAGCACGACTCACGCATCATCCTCACAGCCTTAATTCCGCCAGTACCTTGTCTCCTACCTTTCAAACATCACAGAAGCTCTCCTGCGAACCTTGCAGAACTTGCACTCCTGGAAGAAAGGATAAAGGTCCCGAGTTCGAGTCTCGGTCCTGCACACAGTTTTAATCTACCAGGAAGTTTTACTGTAGTGTTATCATGAAGCTGTGAAAAAGGAGTACAGGCGCTTCGGGGCGCGGAGGCACAGACGACGCTGAGGGCAGACGAAACTAGGAGAGATATTTTACATGAAGTAAACCGTAAGGGGAGAGCCTTGCGAAAATGCAGGCGCCCCCAGACGCGGTCCCAGGGCGCTAGTTACTTTTCAAGGAATTAACATGTAACGTCATAAGTCGTCTAGACACTGTGGTAGGTTGCCACCGTAGATACTCTGTAACGAACAGGCACGTATTAGCGCATAAAGCCAGCTTGATCTCAGCCCTGAGAACAGCAACGTCAAGGGTTAGAAAACGCCAAAAAAAAAAAAAAAAATAAAAAACCTGTTGCCCTAGCAGTCCCTACTTCGCGAAGCCTGAGGGGCGGGGCTAAATGACGTATAACAATAATGTTGCAAGCCTTATTTGGCAGAGCAGTTACGTTTAGCTTTCAGCTAAACAATGCTAATACCAAATACGGGACCGCTACGGTCGCAGGTTCGAATCCTGCCTCGGGCATGGTTGTATGTGATGTCCTTAGGTTAGTTAGGTTTAAATAGTTCTAAGTTCTAGGGAACTGATGACCTCAGAAGTTAAGTCTCATAGTGCTCAGAGCCATTTGAACCAAATACAGGCTTAGTTACTGCAACTGCATTAACATCCCCGCCTTAGGAGCAGTAGAGGGGACCTAACTAAAACGTGATTGGCAGGCACCTGCAAGAGACCTGCGGGATTGGCTGGGTGGATTTAAGTGAAAAAAACAGTGCCCCCACGCGGCTCTTAACCTGCATTTTCCGCGGAGTTCTCAATCAGACGACCTGGGCGCCGAATCCGCTTCCGTCGACTCCAGCCTCGGTCCAGCTCTGCGTAAGTCTGCTCTCTCTCACTTGGAGTGTCTCAGTGAACAGTGTCACATTCAGTATGTTTTGTTTTGCAACTAAGCTGTTGCCTTAAGATGCTGCTAGTGTTTGCTACTGTGATTAGCATGCACTTCTGGGACTTCTGCACTGGCTTCTGTTGTAACAGTGTTATTCATAATTTTTCTAACCCTAGAACTAGCCTCCAGTGTATTAGTTAGCCCTGTCTGGAATAAACAACTCTTTCAAAACCCTGTTTGTCCAAGAGTCTCCACAACGAGTTCCCTACCGAGGCTCACCACCTGCATTTCTAGTAAGTGCCTGTACCAGTGTTGGCTCAGATAGAAGGAAACGATCAAATGTCTTTTGCCCTCTGCTCTGTACCACTTGGGAGCACAGACTGACCAGTAACCCCTTTTCGCCCTCTCCCACCTATGTCAGGACACGACAGCTGTTCGATTGTAACTAACTATCTTTAATTGTCGAGGCTCAGTGATTGTGCTAGCTGGACTGCTGGTAGCAATTTGGAACTCACGAGCGATTCCTTCCGTTAATTTCGTCCGATTTTGAGGGTTCCGTACATCAGGCGGTAAAAACGGAATCCTTGTAGAGTTAATTTTGCTTCTGCCTGTCTGTCCGACTGTTAAAAACCTATGATATCAGGAGCTGGTGTACGTATAGAGCTGAAATTTACGTCACATGCTAAGGTTTGCGGTCCCTTGGCAGAGTAAAAAAATTGGAATGCCCACGTGAATGCAATCAAAAGATACGGCTATTTATTTCACATATTTTGACACTCGGGGTACTTCCTGTTGTCCTAGAATCATGGAATTTGGCAAGAAGTAAAGTTTCACAGTACAAGTGAAGGAAAAAATGGCAAAATTTGGACCTGTAATCAAGTCACATGAAATAAACATTTTTTTCTCATTTGTTGTCAGACTGTCTGCTAGTCCCTCTGTTAATACCCATTTTGTCAGGAATGAGTAGACGTATTATGTTAAAATTTGTGTTCCATACTAAGATCTATGGCTCCCTGGCGATGTAAAACATTTAATCTTCTAAGTCAATGCAGTCAAAAATAGGGCCATTTATGTTACATATTTTTATACTCGCATACTCACACATCGAAACATACAGGCTACTTCCCATTGGCATAGACACATGAAATGTGGCAAGAAGCACTGTTTCAAACTGCAAGTAAGTAGGTATATCACACGACAAAATGTTTTTTTCTCGTTTGTTATCCGACTCTTTGTCTGTCCGCCCGTCTGTTGCGACCCCTTTTTCTCAGGAACGGATAG
Source organism: Schistocerca serialis cubense (assembly GCF_023864345.2). NCBI lineage: Eukaryota > Metazoa > Arthropoda > Insecta > Orthoptera > Acrididae > Schistocerca > Schistocerca serialis. The sequence continues at coordinate 835,234,103 of NC_064641.1, read as the reverse complement.
ATATTATCAAGTTCCAATTTACATCACGTTCTAAGGTCTATTATCCCTTGGCGATGTTTAAAATTTAAGTGTCTTAGCGGTGTTTAAAATTTAAGTTAAAAATATATACCACATATTCTGATATTCGCAAACTCACTCATCAAAACCTATAGGGTATTGCCCATTGACCTAGAATCATGAAATTTTGCAAGAAGCAAAGTTCCATAGTACAAGCAAAGGAAAAGTTCGAAAATTCTTAATATGTAATTATATCACACGAAAAAAATTTTTTGTGTGATTATCGAAAGTCTTGAAATTCCCAGAACCGATATCTTGCCAGCATCATCGGTATTGATAACAGGCGAAAACCTTAAAGATTCCCAGGATGGATGAACTGTCTATATACGTAATTAAGTTTTTAAGGGACCCTCTGTGCGCGAGTCTTACTCGCCTTTATCTTGATTTTTTTTTTTTTTATTTTTTTTTTATTTTTTTTTTACTACAACCATCCTCCACAATGCTCGACGATCCGATCCCTATCCGTCAATACATGACGTCTGCCTGGTCGTCATTTAGTTGTGACTGTTCCTTCGCGTTTCCTCTTCACAAACACATCATCAACAATCGACTTCGGCAGGTTCAGAAGGGTTGAAGTGTCCCCGATGGCCTTGTTACTCATATGACATCCAAAGATCATAAACCACTTTCGAAGTCGCTAAGCTCTCCTAACCGACCGATTGTGCTGTCAGTGCTTCTCTATTGACAACACAATACTCCCTGCCTCGTTTTGTGTTTGCGGATCCATCTGTCGTGACATCAAGTGGCCAATACCACATTACATAGATTGGTGCAGGTACACTGTGAAACAGTTAAAGGGTCAATTTTCGAAACCCCGGTATCCCATTGTGATTCAGAAACCTGAAATTTGGCTGAAAGCTGCCTACAGCCTTCCTCTCCATTGTTATGAAAGCGTGACGCACTGCGCTTCTTCAAACAGCAATTTGTCGCCATGCGCCAAAAAAAAAGGGCGAGAGTTCAGAAGTTCATGTGAGGTGTAAATGGGTTAGTGATGTCACACTGGTACAAAATTTCACAACGATTTTGCCCAGCGCCACCGTGGAAGTGTTACATTATGGGACGGTCGTCGCACCCCGTCTTATCCACATTTTATTCCTACTCTTGACGCCTCTGCAATAGAGGTCATAACAGTGATACCCAGCGTTGAAATCAGGCGGTTTTCTTATGCGTGGCCGAGCAAAACATATCAGACACATGACACACTGCCGTTCAGAATTGACACTAAAAGGTCTCAGAGAGTGGCATGAAGGGCATCACTGAAACCACACCTTTCTTTGGGGCGTTGATTCCATACATTTTTCGGTCGAAAACGACTCTTCCTAGTGCGCTGAGCGACAGGTCGACGTTCTTCACAACGTTTCACAACACTGCTGACATCTCCAGACGACTCAGTCCTTCAGTAAGGAGACGTGGGCCTCCAGTCGCATTGAACGTGATCACACACGTTTTGGAGTGTAGAGCGTACGTAATTTTTGCTCTGATGTGCGAGACCCCTTCGCAATATCTTCAGTCCCACCTACGGATCTTTCTTGGGCACGTTAAAAATGCCCGTTTTCAGAGACGGCCTTCTCTGATTCCTAGGCGCCGGTGTGACAGGCAACCATTTCGACACACCTCAGCTGAGTGACAGTACAAAGACGAACTAGCGTCAGATAGGCGCATGCGAAATCTAAGGGGTGTCGAAAGGGATGCCTGTCAGCCGGCACTTAGGAATCAATGAATGGCTGTCTCTGTACAGGGCATTTCTAAAGTGCCCAACAACGGTGTGCAGGTGACACTGAGGATGTTGGGAATTGTAAGTCTTAGAGGGACCCATTGCTATGTTATTCATTCATTCCTGAAGGTCCTCTCCTCTCGTCATGATTACAGAGCAGGAGGGTGCAAAACAGGGGGGCTGAAAAATCATAATCACCCTCTGTTTCTTCGGATAACGTTCAAATTTCATCGAATGGTTTTGAACAGTCCATAGTGGTTCCATCTTGCACACCAGAGCAAAAATTACGTTCGCGCTTGCGGGCTTTCAAATAGAAAATGTGATGAGTGGCCGTAAACTACGTACCCTCTGACTCATAGTTGAAATATTGAAAGTTTTGGCTGGTTTCGTTGTCTAGGGGCTGGGATACGAAGTTGCCGGATTACAAGCCAAATACTGCTGAGTCTACAGTATACAATATGAATATACACACGAATCGAATGATCGAAGATTCGTATCACTTGGCAATTGCGAATTTTGAATGTGACATAGAAATTTATAAATGAAAGATTGCAATTAAATAAAACCTGCAGGTACTGTTTTAACGACTTTAAATGACGAGTACGATAGCAGAAGAACCTTTAAGAATGCCGTTTATTACTGCAAAACACTTATTGGTGTCTATGGTCCAGCAATTAAATAAAATATAAGTTGAATAACAGGAAAACAGTAGATTCCTACTTCACGTAATTAGTTATGAAGAACATAGCTCGTGAGATATTCACTTCTAAACTCATACTACGTCTTCATTACAGAAGCCACGGAAATCTGACAAGTGCACAAGTCCGCACTACGAAATATTTCTATCTCCCGCAACCACACGCAAACTCCCACTCTCCATCGTAGGTCCTGCGGCCGACCGTCGCTGCTTCCCGTCCAGCACTCCTCCCCCACTTCCATCCAGTCTCCCCATTAATGAGAGCTGTGATTCGCTAGTGCACTCCCCCCCATTTCTTCAAACCAATGCACACTCACAAACATATTGAAACACATACGAAATACTGGATTTACATTCAAATAACTCGACATTAAATAAATATTCCTATGGCTGGACCATAAACACGCTCTAACTCACATTATTAAATAAATAAACAAATCAAATAAACATATATCAAAGGAATAGAAACAAAAGGTAGGCCAGTAGCCTAATGTCTTTGTGCTTCCTAAAAAACAGTAAATATTTAACCAATTTCTTCATGAATAGTACATATCGCAGATAAACAAAGACACAGACGAATCAATATATAGTGATAAGCATGCTGCTACTGGTTTTTCGTGTAACTGTGGAGAACTTGTGGCCTACGCGATCAATAGTGATCGCCCACTTTGACCTTCAATAACTCATGTACTGTTCAACTTATATGCCTGTAGTTCATACCAATTTAGGTTTACACTAATAGCTTTCTAAAGACACGTCGATCGACAAAATCGGAAGAACCGTTTAGATTTCGGAAATTCGTTGCTGGGTGTTACTTGTATGATTTAGTCAGATACTAAACTTTAATAAAGATATTGAAAATCTGATTACAGCATCAGAATTGTCGTACAAATAATGGTAATGTACATGTTTTTTTAAGGTATCATGATTCCTCTGGCTATTATTAATTTCTACATGAACTGTGAAATGTCTGCCATTATGGTTACACAAAGTCCGGCATCTTTGGCAACTCCCAGCATACAAATCTCCTTCATCGACTCAAAGCACACTCCTCGTCACAGTCTCAACATGGAATTCCCAGCCACACGGTCGGCCTGGACCACACGCTGGGGCTACCCCTCTTGCTCCGGCCAATGTCCTGCACCACGTGGCCGCCGACGAGCCGAGAGGCTCCCGCACGGCCACGCCACAACTTGCCCATTACCTCACACGCTGCACTCAAAAGTTTGCTGGCCCACGGTGTCCTTATTGAAGTGCTGAACTGTGTGGAGGTGTTAACTGTCAACAGTGTCAAATGCTGTCAAGAACGTCGTCCTGTCGCCCAGCACACTGCGAACTGTCGTTTTCGACCAGGAAGTGTGTGGGAATCAATGCCCCTGCGCAAGGGATGGTTTCATCGACGATCTTTGTCATCCCCTGAGGCCTCTTCGTGTCAATTCGGAAATGTCCTCCTCGGGCACCCATAAGAAAACTGCGTGATTTCAACGCTGGGCGTTGCGGGTCTGACCTCCATCGCAGAGGCGTCAAAAGAAAGGGTGAAATGTGGCTAAGAGGGACTGTGACGACTTTCCCATCGTGTGACACGTCCACTGTGATTTTGGACAGAATTGTGGTGAAATTTGGTGCCAATGTGACATCAATAACCCACTTTGCACGTCACATGAACTTCTTACCTCCGGCCTTTTTTTCTCATGTGTCGACAGATTGCCGGCCGGAGTGGCCGTGCGGTTCTAGACGCTACAGTCTGGAGCCACGCGACCGCTGCGGTTGCAGGTTCGAATCCTGCCTCGGGCATGGATGTGTGTAATGTCCTTAGTTCTAGGGGACTGATGACCACAGAAGTTAAGTCCCATAGTGCTCAGAGCCATTTTTTTTTTTTCGACAGATTGATGCGTCGCCGACTCCGACTGTGACGTTGCAGGGCGCCACACTGTTACACCATTAGAGGAAGGTTGTTGGCACCTTTAAGCCAATTTTCATGCTTCTAAGGGCGGCAATTACGGGGTTCCGAAAAAGTTACCCTTGAATTGTGTTGCGCATTATACTTTTCACCTTTCAGCAATAACCCCTACTGTCCTACATTAAAAAGATCAGAAACGTATGTCCTCATTTTGTCCTTTAAATAAGTTGGTAGTTCTCCTCTATTAAACTGGGTTTACACTAGCAAGTCGCTTGCAGAAGTTATTGCTGCAAGTTATTGTTAGCCGCTTGCAGCTGTGTTTACACAGCAGCGCAAGAATTAAGCAAGATTCTTCCGCAAGCTCTTTGGCAAGAAACTTGCGTCAACAACTTGCTGATACTGTTTACATATGCTTTCAGTACTACTGCGAGTGTCAGCCGAAGTGTAAAATGACAAGTAGGCGGGTGAGATATGCTGCAGCTCTTGTAATTGTAATGCAAAACGTGAAAAAGAAAAAGAGAAGTATTTAGGTCAGAGAGTAGATAATGAGAAGATCGCAGAATGGTGCCTGTAACAACCTTTTGCAAGAACTTAGTATCGAGAGAATGGATACTTTTGAAAACTTTTGCCGAATGTCCTCAAATGATCTGGAGTATTTGTTGATGTTAATAGCTTCGGTCATATCAAAACGAGACACAAACTTCGGTACTGCTATTTCAGCAAAGGAACGTTTGTTAGTCACTCTATGCTTTATAGCTACTGGTGAGCTACGAATGAAATAGGAATTTCATTTATTTATGTGAAACATACAACCAAAAAATGTTTGAATTTTGAAATCTTTTCTTTGTAGGAGACTCATACAACTCCCTAATGTACTTGTTTCATATTCCCGTCAGCACGATTTCTCTGATCATACCCCCTGTATGTAGAGCCATTTTTAACGTCGTAAAAAGGGAAAATTATTTGAAGGTATGTGAAAACACAACAATGAAATTAAATTTTTATTGAAATAAACTGCATTTTATAGAATGATATGCTTATAAAAATGTTTTTTTCTCTAATGCTCATAAATGGAAAGTGACAAGCTAAGTAAATAGAACATGTAATAGTTACACATCGTCTTTTTCTAGACTCCTAAAACAACAAGCGAGTGAATGCAGGTGGCAAAGGGGTTGTGTCTTCAGGTTATGCTACTTTCTATGTACTTCTTTTGATGTGTCGAATATCGACGAGATTTCATTTAATGCGCTCATCTTCTTCACTCTATCCTTAAAGTCTCGCTTATGCACGTTCCGCATTTCGGGGTAGCTCTCCGTGGCTTCAACAAAATATTCTGTATCCTGCTTCATCCATTCCCGTTTCTCCTCCATTTCTGAAATTTGTTTGCACATAATACAGTTGCATAAAATTAAGTCATCACATTAAGTAAAATGTTAAATATGAGTGTTATGCAGACGACATACTTACTGTAACTTGCGCTTCCTACTTGCAGGAAATAGAAGTAAATCCTAAATGCTGCAAGTTACTTGCGTGGTGTTCACACTGGAAGAGGAAAATGATGTGTCGACAGAAGTGCCGACACAGTGTGATTTGAGGGGACCGCAATGCACGCTATAAACACACGAAGGATGGCGTGAGGTCTGAAACAGGATACGTAATGAATGCTATAAAGAAAAGTACGTAGCTTTTGGAATACTTAACTTTAATCCATCCTTGTTGTATACATCGTTCTTGATGAGACATGCTTTATACGATAAGTATCAATTGCTACGTAAGGCTAAGGGCGCCTTGCTAGGTCGTAGCCATGGACTTAGCTGAAGGCTATTCTAACTATCTGCTCGGCAAAGGAGCGAGGCTTCGTCAGTGTAGTCGCTAGCAAAGTCGTCCGTACAACTGGGGCGAGTGCTAGTCCGTCTCTCGAGACCTGCCGTGTGGTGGCGCTCGGCCTGCGATCACTATCAGTGGCGACACGCGGGTCCGTCATGTACTAATGGACCGCGGCCGATTTAAAGCTACCACCTAGCAAGTGTGGTGTCTGGCGGTGACACCACAGAAAACGTGCAGCAAGTCGCTTCCGCAATAAATTGCTACGGTCGCAAGTCGACTTGGCGATATGTTTACACTCGCAAATCGCGCGGCAAGTTCCTCCGCCCAAGTAAATTGCTGCAATAACTTGCTAGTGTAAACCGAGCATTAGTTGGACCCACCGCAAGCAGCACGACGGTCCCTGTTGCGGCTTTTAGTGTAAGCGTAGCGTAGAGAGGAGGTACTCACACGTGTAGACGGAGCCAGGGACGTACATCTCGGGCTCCCCGGTGACGGTGATGCGGAAGCCGTTGTCGCCGGGGCTCTTGAGGACGGCCGAGTGCTCCGGCCGCGGCTCGCGCGTGCACCGGAAGCCCTGCGACGAGCCGCACATCAGCGCCAGCACCAGCAGCGGCAGCGGTGAGAACCACCGCCTCAGCGCCATCGTCCTCTCTGCAACAAAGGGCGACCGGCTCATAAGGTCGATTCAAGTGGACAACAAAAGAAAGTTAACCAACGTCGCAACAGTTGAAGGTGCGACGCATTACACACAGGGTCAATACACTGTGACATCTATTTGTGGCAGAACTGTACAACATACACATGTCCTCGGGGAAGATCAGTTTGGATTCCGTAGAAATATTGGAACACGTGAGGCAATACTGACCCTACGATTTATCTAAGAAGCTAGATTAAGAAAAGGCAAACCTACGTTTCTAGCATTTGTAGACTTAGAGAAAGCTTTTGACAATGTTGACTGGAATACTCTTTCAAATTCCGAAGGTGGCAGGGGTAAGATACAGGGAGCGAAAGGCTATTTACAATTTGTACAGAAACCAGATGGCAGTTATAAGAGTCGAGGGACATGAAAGTGAAGCAGTGGTTGGGAAGGGAGTGAGACAGGGTTGTAGCCTATTCCCGATGTTATTCAATCTGTATATTGAGCAAGCAGTAAAGGAAACAAAAGAAAAAATCGGAGTAGGTATTAAAATCCATGGAGAAGAAATAAAAACTTTAAGGTTCGCCGATGACATTGTAATTCTGTCAGAGACAGCAAAGGACTTGGAAGAGCAGTTGAACGGAATGGACAGTGTCTTGAAAGGAGGATATAAGATGAACATCAACAAAACCGAACCGAGGATAATGGAATGTAGTCGAATTAAGTGGGATGATGCTGAGGGAATGAGATTAGGAAACGAGACACTTAAAGTAGTAAAGGAGTTTTGTTATTTAGGGAGCAAAATAACTGATGATGGTCGAAGTAGAGAGGATATAAAATGTAGACTGGCAATGGCAAGGAAAGCGTTTCTGAAGCAGAAAAATTTGTTAACATCGAGTATGGATTTAAGTGTCAGGAAGTATTTGTATGGAGTGTAGCCATGTATGGAAGTGAAACATGGACGATAAATAGTTTGGACAAGAACAGAAGCTTTCGAAATGTGGTGCTACAGAAGAATGCTGAAGATTAGATGGGTAGATCACATAACTAATAAGGAGGTATTGAATAGAATTGGGGAGAAGAGGAGTTTGTGGCAGAACTCGACTAGAAAAAGGAATCGGTTGGTAGGACATGTTCTGAGGCATCAAGGGATCACCAATTTAGTATTGGAGGGCAGAGTGGAGGGTAAAAATCGTAGAGGGAGACCAAGAGATGAATACACTAAGCAGATTCAGAAGGATGTAGGCTGCAGTACGTACTGGGAGATGAAGCAGCTTGCACAGGATAGAGTAGCATGGAGAGCTGCATCAAACCAGTCTCAGGACTGAAGACCACAACACATTATGAAATACTCCGATGAAAGCCACTCATTGACGCATAACCAGCACGATTCCCGAAAACATTGCTGTTGTGCAATATAACTGGCATTTTATTCACAGGGGATCTCAAATTCGTTCCATGTTTCTAGATTTACAGAATGCTTCTGACACTTCACAAGTAACTTCTAATCAAATTTTGTGCCTATGGACTATTGTCTCAGTTGTGCAATCGGGCTCGTGATTTCCTGTCAGGAAAGTCACCGTTCGTAGTAACTGACCAGAAATCGTCTAGTGAATCCGAACTAATATCTGCCTTTTTCTAGGAGAACTAAGAACTTTCTAAGAGAATTAAGCACTCTCCCATTCTTAATCTGTATAAACGTTTCTTGAGACAATTTGAGCACCCTCTCACACTGTTTGCAGATGATGGTGAGCCGTGGCAACTGGCGCTAGGTAAGTTCCACTTGCTTCGCTGGTATCGATACTCGGCTGGTCTTTTATCTCTGACTGTTCCGCCTCTGGTTTTCCGGCTTGGTGCGTGGCTGGAGCTCTCTGTCCGGTCGGCGTTCGACGAGGCAACATTGTTTAGAAAGGAAGCCCTCGTCTCCATCCGCTGTGCCTGGGCCTCGCCGTCCTTGTCGTTTGGCCGTGCGCCAGGTGTACGGTGCTGATTAGTCCGGGCCTTCGCGTGCGAAACGGTGGCGGGTTCGTCGTCTTTTGCTGGACACCTTCTCATCGCGTAACTGGAAGCATTAAGTTACATATGGTTCATATTCTGATGTTAACTGGTGAAGATGTGTGAGACTTATGGTGGTATCTGCCAGAGATCAGTTAAGGAAGGGTCTGAACTTGGTTCCACAGTGTCTTATTCTGCTTATTCTGCTTCAGGGCATGTACAGTGCGTGTTATTTTAAGTGGCTTATATGGAACCTTTAGTCTGTTTTAGGACACACTGTCAGGTCTGAGCTTCGCCGGGACTGTGTACGTGTCCAGCAGCTGTAGAATTCAACACGATTGGCTCGGGTTTGGTTTAATCACTTGTTCCAGCAGGATTTGGTATAATTATTTAATGCTGGAGTTTCCTTAAGCCTACTGTAAGTGGTGTCTTAAATTTTTGCTGACTTCTTAGAATACTCTTAATTTTCCAGGATACCCTAGTAAGAATTTGCATTAACTCTTGAGAGCGTAGTTGTTATTGATTATAATCTTGGCTGTGACTGGAGCTTGCACTTATTGGAATTTATTTGTGCTGCAGGGAATTTTGTTAAGCCTAGTTGCGCTCCGGGATCGGTGCTTTTTACAAATCCTTGTCAGGGCCAGTTATGTAGGGTCCAGTCGGATTACACATCCGCCAGTTTCTGCGATACTGTACACGAGTTTTGGGCAGCGAAAGCTCGCGCTGTCTGTCTTCTGCAGTGTTATTTTTTCCAAGCGTCGCTATGGCCTTTAATGCTGCTGTTTAAAGTTAAGTTGCAATTTTAGAGCGATTTCGAGTCATTCCATTTGTTAATTAAGAGAGGCTACCTTTTATAACCATATTGCTTCTGGAAGTTATTTAAACATTATACTAGTGGTTGAGATAACAAACGTGGTTCTTATTTAATGTAAATTTTACTTATTTTCATATTGTTGGGGAGCGCTGTAACCCTTGTTGCTATCATTTCTGTTTGGTGAGTTTTTCAACTCCGTGTTTTTCTTTGGCCACCTTCTGTTTTAGTACGACTATTTTTGAACTGAGGACTACTATGTGGCCGGTTCAGTTTTGTTGTTGTTGTTGTTGTTGTGGTCTTTAGTACTGAGACTGGTTTGATGCAGCTCTCCATGCTACTCTATCCTGTGCAAGTTTCTTCATCTCCCAGTACTTACTGCAACCTACATCCCTCTGAATCTGCTTAGTGTATTCATCTCTTGGTCTCCCTCTACGATTTTTACCCTCCACGCTGCCCTCCAATACTAAATTTGTGATCCCTTCATGCCTCAGAACATGTCCTTATGTTGCTTATGTTGATGTTCATCTTATATCCTCCTTTCAAGACACTGTCCATTCTGTTCAACTGCTCTTCCAAGTCCTTAGCTGTCTCTGAGAGAATTACAATGTCATAGGCGAACCTCAAAGTTTTTTTTTCTTCTGGTTCAGTTTTATTAAATTTTTATTTTTCTCTTGTGCCCATGAAGTTTGGTAATTTTATGGCTGTTTAAATTTGGCTTGAAGGTTGGTTCAAATGGTTCAAATGGCTCTGAGCACTATGGGACTTAACATCTGTGGTCATCAGTCCCCTAGAACTTAGAACTACTTAAACCTAACTAACCTAAGGACATCACACACATCCATGCCCGAGGCAGGATTCGAACCTGCGACCGTAGCAGTCGCGCGGTTCCGGACTGAGCGCCTAGAACCGCTAGACCACCGCGGCCGGCCTTGAGGGTTGTATCATTAGTATCTTACCTTGTGGTCAGGGAAAGAATGATTTCGTGCGAGTTATAATTGACATTTTCTGCCATCACTGATTATGGTTCAATATTAAAATTAATTGTTTGATTAAATTCTTAATTGTGTTTAATGTAATTCAGTCTGTGAACAATAAATTTGTATGTTGTACCAGTAAAAAAATTAAAAAAGGGGAAAGAGGAAGACGGTTAAGCCAGTTGTAATTTCCTTAAGAGGACAAAGGTCCGAATTAAAGTTTTATATTGCCATTTTTTTGATTCTGTAATTCTGTAATAATGAAAGTTGTTCTCTAGTCAAAACTAAAATTGTGTACCAACCACAAGTTTGTCCATCAACAAATATCCCTAGCTTCCTATTTCCTTGAGTAGCTGCGTAATTGGAGCAGTATCCAGCTCAGATGGTATAGCTTACCTTTAGTAGGGTTATCGGAAGATCATAACGAACTGCGAAAAGGTTTATGTAAGATTTCCGAATGGTGCTAATACTGAAATTTGACCATAAGCAATAAAAAATGTGCGGTCCTCGACATGAGTACTAAAGAGACTCCGTTGTATTTCGGTTACGCTATAAATAACACATATTTAAGGGTTGTATATTTAACTAAATATCTAGGTTCAAAATGGCTCTGAGCACTATGGGACTTAACATCTAGAACTTAGAACTACTTAAACCTAACTAACCTAAGGACAGCACACAACACCCAGCCATCACGAGGCAGAGAAAATCCCTGACCCCGCCGGGAATCGAACCCGGGAACCCGGGCGTGGGGAAGCGAGAACGCTACCGCACGACCACGAGATGCGGGCAAATATCTAGGTATTGCAATTGCAAATAACTTAAATTGGAACCACCACATAGTAAATGTTACGGGGAAGGTGATCCAAAGACTCCGTTTTATTGCCAGAACACTTACAGGATGCAATTGATGTACAAAAAGAGACTGTCGTCACCACATTTGTCAATTCTCTTCATGAATATTTCTGCACGGTATGGGATCCTTATCAGGTAGGATTGACGACGGACATGGAGAGAGTGTCACGGATAGGAAAAGGAAGCTGGGGTGCCAATCATTAAAACAAAGGTAGTTTGTGTTGCAGTGAGATCTTTTTACGAAATGTCAATCACTTGGTTTCTCAGGGTGTATACGGGGACAAGGAAAAAAAATTCCCGGATTTTTCTCGGATATCCCGTTTAAAAAATATGCTTTTTCCCGGTCGAAAATACACTTTTTCTGTGCTAAGTGACAGTAGGTTTTCCGTAGATTTTCCCTCGGAACTGTAAAACTTCTCAATCCTTTGAATGGTTAACGTTTTATACAATCGCGCAGAACTTCCCGGAAAAAAAAGAAAACTCAGGGCAGAGAAGTTTTGGAGAGACTCTTAATTTAAAAAAAAGGAGAGAAGTTTTGGAAAGACCTTTGATTTGCTGCAACATATACGCTGCATATTTTCGTATTACGAAAGTATAAATTCGAATTGCACCAAACACAGCGCGTTAGTTTCCGGAGCGTTGAAACCGAGTTTGCGATGTCCTTTTGTAAGAGAGTCATATCTCAAGCCACGAGATCTCGCCAGCCGATGACAGCAGCTATTCAGAGCATAGGACACGTATTATAGTCAGCAAGATCACTGGTTACATAGCGCGAACACGCAAGAGGAAAAGTTAACGGTTTACATTAATGTACACAATACCGTATATCTACAAGAAAAGCTAAGCTTCCACATATAATTTTGGTGTCTAAGATTAACACGCTACAACAGAAGCTAAGTTTTCACATGTAATATTGATTCTTTTTTTATTTTGCGTGTGTTATATTTTAAGATACATCACACAAATGTGCCAGTAAATTTAAAATTCTGACATAATTGGCTCGGCTCGAAATTCTTGTAAGAGGCTGGTCCTCAAACTGTTCAGTTTCGAATGCTCTGTGATTTAGATATACATCCCACTTTCTCACACGTAACATAATTCATCTTGCGTACCGAGCGAGGTGGCGCAGTGGTTAGCACACTGGACTCGCATTCGGGAGGACGACGGTTCAATCCCGTCTCCGGCCATCCTAATTTAGGTTTTCCGTGATTTCCCTAAATCGTTTCAGGCAAATGCCGGGATGGTTCCTTTGAAAGGGCACGGCCGATTTCCTTCCCAATCCTTCCCTAACCCGAGCTTGCGCTCCGTTTCTAATGACCTCGTTGTCGACGGGACGTTAAACACGTAAAAAGAAATTTACTTTGAAAGTAACGCTTTTCTAACCACCGTTCGCAATACTATCCGGAGACTGTAAGAAATAGGTTCGATTTACCAGTTACCAGAGAGCGCCAGAAAAACAGGCATTATTGTGCGTGTGCAACTGTATTGGTGTAGGAAGCCCGCATGTTCGTGTGTATTAAGCTTGTCAGTGTGGTTTTTGGGATGTAAATTTTCTTGGAGTACCAGTACTCTGCGATCTCAGTTTTGGTTCTTTATTATGGCATAATGCCATATATGGCAGAGGATGATAACGTGCACTTGAAATTAGCTTCGCTTGGAACTAGGCAATACTGTAGGATGAAACACTTCGTTTCAAATAAAATGACTGCCTCAGCGGAAAGATTAATAAAGCCACATTTCTTTAGCAAACTTGCAAAATTAACTTCACTGTTCTGCAAGGCGATTATTGCTTGACTGCTACAAACTTGGAAATACAATAAAATCAGAAAACTGAAATTAATAATATATTTTTGCCCTCCGTAATTATGTGAATGTATTTTAATTCACTTGATAACTTCCGGCCACAGAAATCCGTTTTGTTTTCATTTGATGTGGGAGTGTACACGAAGAGAAGCAGCGAAATCACTTAACGTAAACACGGGTCACGTGGAGAACACCCTCCCCACTACAACTCTGTGCAAGCGTGAATCTGGCAGCTAGGGCGCGGGAGAAAAATGTTCCTCGTTTGCATCTGGCTGCTTGCTGCTACTACCGATACAGCTAACAGCCAAACTTCAAGTAGCGGGAGAAGGTACTGCTTATACGCGAGTCAAATGCACATGCGCAACAGACCGCTGGCAACTGGTCAAACGAACCTTACGTGAACAGTTGTGACGTCATGCTCATAGCAAGCCGTTTATTGTTAGGAATAATTACAGTCTGCGCCCTACGGCCTTTGACATATTTTTGCTATTTGCAGACGCTTGTGCGTGCACGGTGTTTTGTTGTTGTAAATTGCACATTTCCTTTGCCACTAAAGTTTTATTTTTTTCCCTCTCGTTTATATTTTCTTGCTGCAGTATCATTCTCCAGTAGCAGTATACAATAACATTCTTTGCTAGAGAACCAAATCTGCAGTCAAAATTAAAAAAATTTAACTGAAAGCTAAAACAATGAAAAATTCCAGGAATTCCGAAAAATTCCCGGGTTTTTCCCGGTTTTCTCCCGGATGAAAAAATTCCCGGGTTTTTCCCGGATTTCCCGGTTGTTCCGGGTCGTAGACACCCTGTTTCTTCTCTAAATGCCAAAATATTTTGTTGAATACCACTTACATATGGAGAAATGGTTATTGTAATAAAATAAGAGAAACCAGAGATCACTCGCAAATATTTAGGCCTTCATTTTTCCCACGTGATACTTGAGAATGGAACGGTATAGAAAGAATGTGAAATTGGGTAAGAATGTGAAAGTGGCTCTATGAACCCTCTGCCAAACACTTAATGTGAACTGCTGGGTAATCATATAGATGTAGATGCAGAACGTCACTTCGCTTGGCCCAGTACGAAATGGCGAATGCGAGGTGATGAGACACCATGTGTGATACAATAAGTCAGCATAAAAAGTAAGGGGCTAGCAACGATAGACTTTATTAATTGCCAAAGCAAAATTCACATAGATTCTCCAAAAATTTATAGTACATTTTTTACACTACTGAGAAGTGATCGGATATGAAAAATGACATCCAAACAGTTGTAAACATCAACATTTATCCGATTGTGAAAATATGTAGACACAAACATCAAATAATATTAAGCTGGCAACAGATATAGGGTCTTTTTACCTTATCCGTTGTATTTCCTTTTCTTTCTAATTACCACTTATCGTCAAATCGACTGAATTTTCTTCTTCAATACGGCTGATTGTTTCAGTGTAAAAAAAAAAAAAAAATGAAAAGTGACTCATCAGTTTACGTTCCTATTGACGCACAGTGTAGGCTTCTATTCAATACAGGTCCTGTAAAATCTAAATCATTTTTCGCTTTCAGATATTTGGCCTCTTGTGTCGAAGAACATTGTGTCGAAGAAATATTCATGTCCTTGTGGAACATTCGCAAAGAGTTATGAAAGTTTACAAAAAAATAAAGATTAATAAGACATAAACACACAACATAATCCTCTACTACAACGTGAACGATCGTGGCGACTCTAGGTTAACTCCTGATGTTCGCAGACGACAGTACCACCACCTATCAACGTCAAAGTCAAAACTTTCTTACCGAGAATCCTTGGCGATATCATTTCTTTCCATTCCGCTGACGGCCTTTGTAAATACAACCATCTGAAATACTCTGCTATCAGCCCCTGAAGAACATGGGACGGTGACCGGCCACCGTGCCATCCTCTGCCATGTGGCGCCATGAGGATGCGGCATGGAATCTGGACACCACTCTCTTGGCCCTTAGCGACTTTTCAGAGATTGGAGGCGCTACTTCTCATTCAAGTAGCTCTCCAGTTGGCCTTACGCGGCTGAGTGCACCCCGTTACAGTCCTCCAGTGGAAGTGTTTAAACTCAGAAGAGTGTTCCTGGAGCCACTCTGTAGCAATTCTCCCATATCACTCCAACTGCACACGCCCCACGCCATTACAGAGCCTCCACCACCTTGAACAGTCACCTGCTGACATGCAGGGTCCATGGATTCATGAGGTTGTCTCCATACCCGTACACGCCCATCCGCTCAGTACAGCTTGAAACGAGACTCGTCCAATCAGGCAAAATGTTTCCAGTCATCAACAGTCAAGTGTCGGTGTTGACGAGCCCAGGTGAGGCGTAAAGCTTTGTGTCGTGCAGTCATCAAGGGTACACGAAAGGGCCTTCGGCTCCTAAAGCCCGTATCGATGGTGCTTCGTTGAATGTTCGCACGCTGATACTTATTGATGGCCCAGCACTGAAATCTGCAGCAATTTGCGGAAGGGTTGCACTTCTCTCAAGTTGAACGATTCTCTTCAGTCGTCGTTGGTCCCGTTCTTGCAAGATCTTTTTCCGGCCGCAGGTGATGTCGGAGATTTGATGTTTTATCGGATTCCAGATATTCACGGTTGTTGTTGTTGTGGTCTTCAGTCCTGAGACTGGTTTGATGCAGCTCTCCATGCTACTCTATCCCGTGCAAGCTTTTTCATCTCCCAGTACCTACTGCAACCTACATCCTTCTGAATCTGCTTAGTGTATTCATCTCTTGGTCTCCCTCTACGATTTTTACCCTCCACGCTGCCCTCCAATACTAAATTGGTGATCCATTGATGCCTCAGAACATGTCCTACCAACCGATCCCTTCTTCTGGTCAAGTTGTGCCACAAACTTCTCTTCTCCCCAATCCTATTCAATACTTCCTCGTTAGTTATGTGATCTACCCATCTAATCTTCAGCATTCTTCTGTAGCACCACATTTCGAAAGCTTCTCTTCTTGTCCAAACTATTTATCGTCCATGTTTCACTTCCATACATGGCTACACTCCATACGAATACTTTCAGAAATGACTTCCTGACACTTAAATCAATACAGGATGTTAACAAATTTCTCTTCTTCAGAAACGCTTTCCTTGCCATTGCCAGCCTACATTTTATATCCTCTCTACTTCGACCATCATCAGTTATTTTGCTCCCCAAATAGCAAAACTCCTTTACTACTTTAAGTGCCTCATTTCCTAATCTAATTCCCTCAGCATCACCCGACTTAATTAGACTACATTCCATTATCCTTGTTTTGCTTTTGTTGATGTTCATCTTATATCCTCCTTTCAAGACACTGTCCATTCCATTCAACTGCTCTTCCAAGTCCTTTGCTGTCTCTGACAGAATTACAATGTCATCAGCGAACCTCAAAGTTTTTATTTCTTCTCCACGAATGTTAATACCTACTCCGAATTTTTCTTTTGTTTCCTTTACTGCTTGCTCAATATACAGATTGAACAACATCGGGGAGAGGCTACAACCCTGTCTTACTCCCTTACGGTACACTCGTGAAATGTTCGTACGGGAAAATCCCCATTTTATCGCTCTCTTGGGGTTGCTGTGTCCTATCGCTCGTGGGCCGACTGTAACACCACGTTGAAACTTATATCTTGATAACCTGCCGTTGTGGCAGCAGTAACCGATCTAACAACTGCGCCAGATACTTGTTGTTTTAAGACAGGCCTTGCCGACCGCAGCGCCGTATTCTGCCTGTTTACACAGATCTGTATTTAAATATGCATGCCTGTACCAGTTTCTTTCGCGCTTCAGTGTATGAGTTTACTTTTTCATTTTCTCAGTTTCAACTGCTTTTCACTGCCTGAATGTGGTATAACATTGGCCTTTTTGAGCACGCTGGGGGCTATTTGCAGTTTTAATTACTTGCTGGTGTTACACTATTTGACGGAGCCTCCGAATCTGGATTCATCCGGTAAATTTTTCTTGGTGTTATGATTTTCACAAATGTTTGTATAAACACAGAATAACCAGACTATTAAAGCAGTGAGCCACGTACAAGAAGCTTGTCGATCACAAGGAAAGGGCAAAGAAGACAGGTGAATAGAACAGCCTCACTCGCATTGTACACAGCTCCTCACTGAAAAGTTGAATTGGAATCTGAACAAAAAGTACTCTTTTAAAACGTTATGCAGACTTTTTGCACATTACTTAAAACGGAGGACAGTTCTCTTGATGCTTGTAGGGCTTTGCTCCGGTCGGATTACAAAAAAAAAAACAATCGATTCTAGTGTGGCCTGTTCGCATGTCCGCAATGACTCAGTATGCCAACGGCCTTGTTGCAGCGGTACCACTGGTTCCCGTCAGATAACCGAAGTTAAGCGCTGCCTGGCTTGGATAGCACTTGGATGGATGACCGTCCGGTCTGCCGAGCGTTGTTGGCGACTGGGGTGCACTCACTCCTTGTGAGACAAATTGAGGAGCTACTTGACTGAGAAGTAGCGGCTCCGGTCTCGTCAACTGACATACGGCCGGGAGAGCGGTGTGCTGACCACATACACCTCCATATCCACATCCAATGATGTCTATAGCCTGAGGATGACACCGCGTTCGGTCAGTACCGTTAGGGACTCCCGAGGCCTGTTCGGACGGAGTTTAGTTTTACTTATAATGAGCTATTATGCCAACAGATGCAGAAGATTATGGGCTTTTTCATTTTCTGTAGGCCAGCCGCTGTGGGCGAGCGGTTCTAGGCGCTTCAGTATGGAATCGCGTGACTGCTACGGTCGCAGGTTCGAATCCTGCCTCGGGCATGGATGTCTTTGATGTCCTTAGGTTAGTTAGATTTAAGTAGTTCTAAGTTCTAGGGGACTGATGACCTCAGATCCCATAGTGCTCAGAGCCGTTTGAACCATTTTCTGTAGTCTAGATAGTAATATTTGACAGAGAGGAATCTTTTCAAAGATCTACTCAAGAACAGAACTTGAATAATTGCAGAGGCTACTCTTGAAATTTCAACTAGTACATAAAGCCACAGGCCCTTACACATAGATAACTATTAGGTGCTACACTTCGATTAAAATAACTTAGCGTATCAGAGAGCCGAGTGGTAGGGGTTTGGCGCCAACCAATTGTAGTTCTTTCTCGAGAACCATATGCCAGCTGTGTTGCCAGTTTTATAGGTTCATGCAGAGCTTTGTCAAGCGTGGCAGGCTGCACTTCGTCAGCATTTTCTGCCCCACCCCTCCACCCCAACAGTGAAATTTTTTAATCAAAAAATTATTTTAATCTAGGGATGAACAGTGCTCCAAAACAATAACCAAAAATAAGGAAACACGAACTTTAAATTCTTTCCATTTCCTATAGTAGAAATTATCGTACAAGGAACGGACGCTGGAACTAAATTCTGTTAATGCTTCACTAACAGTGATTCAAAGATTAATTAAAGGACACCACTTTCCGGAAAGCAAAATGATTAAATCATCAATAGACACTCACAAAAAGAAAGAATACGCTAGTTTTCGAAGTGAACTTTTTGTGAGCCAGAATGACATACACACACACAGGCAAGCATATGCCCCTACATGGTGCCGGCTGCACGAGCACTGCCAGTGCTATATTTCGACAGTTGGACTAGACTGTGGTGGCATTGTGTTGGGTAGCTTGGGTAGAAGGAAAAAGAGGCAGGACGCAGGGAGAGCGATTTGGAGCGAGTGGCTAGCTTGGAGGGAGGCATCTGTTTGCCAAATCCATTTAGGAATCGAGGAGGGAGGGGTGGAAGGTACTTAGGCTAGGCATGGTTGTTGGGGCCGGTGGGAGCGGCGCACGGTGAAGTTGATGTGGACTGGGAGTGGGTACAGAGTGGAAAAAGGGGAAACTGTTGAATCGAGGATGTGTGGACAGTGTGTTAGAGGACACTGAAACCAGGACAATTGCGCCAGTCAAAGATGTGTTATGAGGCTAATTCCCTTCTGCACAGTTTAGAGGAGCTGACTGGTATTCGTATCGACATAAAAGGCTGTGCAGTATTTGCAGAAGAGCTGGTACATCACATGGCTGTTTGCACACATGTCCTGGTACACCTACACACTCCTTATTCATGCTCTATAAAATACACAATGCCAACAATTCTGCAAACTCCACTGTAGCTGACTATTGTGCTCTCACTGAAAGAATTTTCACTCTTGTTGACCAACACCTCCAGCCAATAGCGCAAAACCTAGCTTCCAACATCAAAGATACTAACCAGTTCCTTTACTGACATTCCACCATCCCCAGCCCTTTACCTCCTGGATCCCTTCTCATCACTGTTGATGCCACCCCCTATTCACTAATATCCTTCATGCCCGTGGCCTTGCCACTATCGAACACTAGCTCTCCCAAGGTCCTTTAGATTCCAGATCCATCACATATTTCCTTATAAACCTTACCTGCTACATCCAGATTCAGAACTCCTTTTCCTTTGGATGGAAAGAATACAAATAAATCTGCAGCACAGTTATGGGTACCCACATGGCACCCACCAATGACAACCTATTTATGGGCTATCTGGAGGAAACCTCCAAAACTCAGAAACTCTAGTCTGGTTCAGGTTCATTGATGATATGTTTATCATCTTGGATCAGGGCCAAGACATCCTATCCTCATTCCTTCACAATCTCAACACCTCTCAGCTCCAATTCACCCAGTTCTCCTTAATGAGCTATTTTGCTGGAAACTGACCTCCACCTCTGTCATCAGTCCATCCACACCTGTGTCCACATTAAACCCTCTAACAACCAACAGTATCTGCATTTTGTCAGCTGCCATCCCTTCCACAACAATAAATCCCTCCCATGCAGCCTAGTCACCAATGGATGACTTATTTGCAGTGATGAGAAATATCTTGCCCAATATGCTGAAGGTCTCAGTAAGGGCTTCACAGTCAAGCACTACCCCTCCCCTGAAAACCTAGTCCAGAAACAGATTTCTTGTGCCACATCCTCACGCACCTCAAATCCTCCAACCACCCTCAAGAACCAGCTACCCCTCGCCACGCAGCATCACCATGGACTGGAACAACTGAACCATATCCTTTGTCAGGGCTTTAATTATCTCTCATCATGCCCTGAAATGAGAGACATCGTACACAAAACATTTCCCACCCTTCTTAAAGTGGTGTTGCATCACCCACCCAACCTACACAACATCCTATACCATCCTTATGCCACTCCATTCCCAACCCATTGCCACAGGGATCATAACTCTGTGGTAGACTAAGGTGCAAGTTCTACCCAATCCTCCCACTCCAGTTCTGTCACAAGCTTGTCTTGCCGCATCAGAGGCAATGTCACTTGTGAAAGCAGCCATGTCACATACTAGCTCTGCTGTAAACACTGCACAGCTTTTTATGTCAGTATGACTGTTAATCAGCTTTCCACCAAGACGAATGGCCACTGCGAAACTGTTGCCAAATACAAAGCTGGCCACCTAGTGGCTCAACATGCAGCTAAGAATAACATGCTCAGTTTTCAGTGACTGCTTCACAGCCTGGGTCACCTGGATTCTTTCCTCCACAACCAGCTTCTCTGAACTATACAGAAGGGGTTTATCCTTACAACACATCCTTTGCTCCCGTAACTTCCTGGCCTCAATGTCTGATAACCCACTCTCCTCACACTCTCCGGCCCACAGGCGGTTTCCTCTTCCTCCGTCCTATCACATCTACATCTACATCTACATCTACATTTATACTCCGCAAGCCACCCAACGGTGTGTGGCGGAGGGAACTTTACGTGCCACTGTCATTACCTCCCTTTCCTGTTCCAGTCGCGTATGGTTCGCGGGAAGAATGACTGTCTGAAAGCCTCCGTGCGCGCTCTAATCTCTCTAATTTTACTTTCGTGATCTCCTCGGGAGGTATAAGTAGGGGGAAGCAATGTATTCGATACCTCATCGAGAAACGCACCCTCTCGAAACCTGGCGAGCAATCTACACCGCGATGCAGAGCGCCTCTCTTGCAGAGTCTGCCACTTGAGTTTATTAAACATCTCCGTAACGCTATCACGGTTACCAAATAACCCTGTGACGAAACGCGCCGCTCTTCTTTGGATCTTCTCTATCTCCTCCGTCAGACCGATCTGGTACGGATCCCACACTGATGAGCAATACTCAAGTATAGGTCGAATGAGTGTTTTTTAAGCCACCTCCTTTGTTGATGGACTACATTTTTTAAGCACTCTCCCAATGAATCTCAACCTGGTACCCGCCTTACCAACAATTAATTTTATATGATCATTCCACTTCAAATCGTTCCGCACGCATACTCCCAGATATTTTACAGAAGTAACTGCTACCAGTGTTTGTTCCGCTATCATATAATCATACAATAAAGGATCCTTCTTTCTATGTATTCGCAATACATTAAATTTGTCTATGTTAAGGGTCAGTTGCCACTCCCTGCACCAAGTGCCTATCCGCTGCAGATCTTCCTGCATTTCGCTACAATTTTCTAATGATGCAACTTCTCTGTATACTACAGCATCATCCGGGAAAAGCCGCATGGAACTTCCGACACTATCTACTAGGTCATTTATATATATTGTGAAAAGCAATGGTCTCATAACACTCCCCTGTGGCACGCCAGAGCTTACTTTAACGTCTGTAGTCAAGAAAAATAGCATCTACCTGGGAGCCTGTATCTAATATTTTCTGGGTCTCATGAACAAATAAAGCGAGTTGGGTCTCACACGATCGCTGTTTCCGGAATCCATGTTGATTCCTACATAGTAGATTCTGGGTGTCCAAAAACGACATGATACTCGAGCAAAAAACATGTTCCAAAATTCTACAACAGATCGACGTCAGAGATATAGGTCTATAGTTTTGCGCATCTGCTCGACGACCCTTCTTGAAGACTGGGACTATCTGTGCTCTTTTCCAATCATTTGGAACCCTCCGTTCCTCTAGAGACTTGCGGTACACGGCTGTTAGAAGGGGGGCAAGTTCTTTCGCGTACTCTGTGTAGAATCGAATTGGTATCCCGTCCTCCCAAATCACGTCCCCGTGTCGCCTTTAGCATGCGCCGCTGCCCACTGGCTCGGGCACCAGTGCATCACATGTCTAGCCCGTCTACCTGCCTACCACTCCTCCTTCCTCCATTCCTAACCGGATCTGGCAAACCACGTGTCCCTCCGATCCGCCAGCACAGAGTAACGCGCGCGAGCGCGCACGTGTGTGTATTTTACTTACGCTTTAAAAAGAATCAATGCGAAAGTTAGCATATTTTCTTTTTTTTCGTGTGTTGCTACAGACGAAGAAATAAGGAAAATTAAGGAAAGTAGAAATGAAGCTTTTGTTTAGAAAAATTGAACGGTTCAAAGCGGCAAGAGAAATATATAAATAATGACAAAATTACAAATACATATTATAAGATACTACGTGCAGGACTTCAGAACAAAATGGGTATGTAAGTTAGGTGGAATGGTCCACACTAGGATTACCAAAAATAAAAAAGTTACAAATACTTATCACAAGATATTACGTGCAAGACTTCAGAACAAAATGGATACGTAACATAGGTGGAATGGCCAACACTAAGATTCTCAAAAATACACCTACATATCCAAGAAAGGGACAAGACAAGCTGAGGCAACAAAGGTAAACCTGAGAAGACCAACCTACAGGCTACACAGCCCAACATCTGACAAAAGAGAAAAGACGTCGTGACGCCAGGTGAGGCAGGTCTCTCACACGTTATCACGTGACACTGGGTGGTGCACCATACAACAAGACTCACGCAAGTTGCTTCTTTCCACTTTGAAAAACAGACAGAAGTTTTCCATTCCTCCTGTAGCACAATGTCCCAGTCACACACAATGTTTCTAGGTACTAGCAAGTAGAGGAGCATTAATTTTCACGGAATTTTACTTCCTTTATTAATATAAAGGGTGTACCAGTAGGAATTGTAGATATTCAGGGGTATGACATGAACGATCAGAAAAGTCTAGTAAACATGGGCTCTAAAATGCAAATGAAGAGTACATCTTCAACTTCGATACTGTGAAATACTCCTCCTCTACCGAAAAAATGCTCATAGCTCTTAAAGTATGCGTTTTAGACCCCATGTTTACTAGACTTTTTTCCTTGGAATGATCATTCCTGTAATATTACTGAATAGTGACCATTCCGCCGAGGACAACTTGTATTAATTCGCAACTATTTGTGTAGTACACATATCTGTTTTGGAGCTGTATCGGAAATATCACTACATTTATTTGAAGTATGCCAGAACATATACGAAACAAATATCATATCTTTGAATGTGTGTATTGTGAAAGTTGCTTTGTATAACTGTGTCGTTTTGTCTGCTGTGTGCGACTTATGTATAGAATGCAGAGAACTAACAGAACGAGAGCTGATAAAGAAACTTTGACGCAATAACTCGTCGACTGCTCCACTGACCTCAAGGGCGCTTGTAGCTACTTCGTCAGTATGCGAGTTTTCAAGTCGCTACCGATCAGTATCACCCAACAAATTCCTATTACCCAACAAATTCCTATCAGCGTTTACTACTGTGTACTCGCGAGGCGATTCTAAAATTACAATTAAATGTAGTCAGACATAGAACACTCACGATGATAAATCTTGGATTTGTTAAGGATCAAAACT
This sequence comes from Schistocerca serialis cubense, assembly GCF_023864345.2. Classification (NCBI taxonomy): domain Eukaryota; kingdom Metazoa; phylum Arthropoda; class Insecta; order Orthoptera; family Acrididae; genus Schistocerca; species Schistocerca serialis. The sequence goes on along the minus strand of NC_064641.1, from coordinate 835,210,201 downwards.
GTGATTCTGCATCATACCTGTTTGGTGACTTTTACACAGGAAGTCACTACCTCGCGCTGCACCGCTTTACGGAATTCTGAAGTTCTTCGTTGTTTTCGAATAAACTGCAAAAAAGGTTTAGTAAAGCTGTAAAGAAAGAAAAGGTCATGCTCGATATCCGTTCCTATTGGTAAACTGTGGCCCACGAACGTTTCCAAGCAGTAAGGTAGTAAAGTCCCTCTGGCAGGCGCCTGCAGTCGGCATTATTCCCGATATCATAGTCGTCTAATTTCTTCCCAGAACCATTCAATGTCAGCAGTTCAAGTGAGAATAAATACCCTGTAAACATGATATACACTACTGGCCATTAAAATTGCTACACCACGAAGATGATGTGCTACAGACGCGAAATTGAACCGACAGGAAGAAGATTTGCGATTTGCAAATGATTAGCATTTCACAGCATTCACACAAGGTTGGCGCTGCTGGCGACACCTACAACGTGCTGACATGAGGAAAGTTTCCAACCGATTTCTCATACACAAACAGCAGTTGACCGGCGTTGCCTGCTGAAACGTTGTTGTGATGCCTCGTGTAAGGAGGAGAAATGCGTACCATACGTTTCCAACTTTGATAAAGGTCGGATTGTAGCCTATCGCGATTGCGGTTTATCGTATCGCGACATTGCTGCTCGCATTGGTCGAGATCCAATGACTGCTGGCTGAATATGGAATCGGTGGGTTCAGTAGGGTAATACAGAACGCCGTGCTGGATCCCAACGGCCTCGTATCACTAGCAGCCGAGATGACAGGCATGTTATCCGCATGACTGTAACGGATCGTGCAGCCACGTCTCGATCCCTGAGTCAACAAACGGGGACGTTTGCAAGACAACAACTATCTGCACGAACAGTTCGACGACGTTTTCAGCAGCATGGACTATCAGCTCGCAGACCATCGCTGCGGTTACCCTTGACGCTGCATCACAGACAGGAGCGCCTGCGATAGTGTACTCAACGACGAACCTGGGTGCACGAATGGCAAAACATCATTTTTTCGGATGAGTCCAGGTTCTGTTTACAGCATCATGATGGTCGCATCCGTGTTTGGCGACATCGCGGTGAACGCACTTTGGAAGCGTATATTCGTCATCGCCATACTGGCGTATCACCCGGCATGATGGTATGGGGTGCCATTGGTTACACGTCTCGGTTACCTCTTGTTCGCATTGACGGCACTCTGAACAGTGGACGTGGCTTTTCAGATGTGTTACGACCCGTAGCTCTACCCTTTACTCGATCCCTGCGAAACCCTACGTTTCAGCAGGATAATGCACGACCGCATGGTACCGTACGGGCCTTTCTGGATACAGAGAATGTTCGACTGTTGCCCTGGTCAGCACATTCTCCAGATCTCTCATCAACTGAAAACGTCTGGTCAATGGTGGCCGACCAACTGGCTCGTCACAATACGCCAGTCACTACTCTTGATGAACTGTGGTATCGTGTTGAAGCTGCATGGGCAGGTGTACCTGTACACGCCATCCAAGCTCTGTTTGACCCAATGCCCAGGCGTATCAAGGCCGTTATTACGGCCAGAGGTGGCTGTTCTGGGTACTGATTTCTCAGGATCTATGCACCCAAATTGCATGAAAATGTAATCACATGTCAGTTCTAGTATAATATATTTGTCCAATGAATACCCGTTTATCATCTGCATTTCTTCTTGGTGTAGCAATTTTAATGGCCAGTAGTGTATTAACTACTCTTTAGCAGCGTATGTACAATGAAGACACTTGATTACAACTGTGTGTCGGACCAGTATTCGAACTCAGATCTCTGTGTTTTGGAGGCAGTGCACTAGCACTAGCACATCATTTGGATCGATCCAAAGTTCCAAGTTTTCCATACGTTTACCCTGCATGTCTTCCAAGATCCAATAGAAGTTAGGGACCACCCCTGGGACGAATGATACAGTGAAGACCATTCTTCGAAGTTTTCCAGTGGATCCCGCTTTTCCATGAATAAGACTATGGAGATGTATACTGTACAAGAAATTATGTTTTTCCTGCTTACATTTAAATATCATGGTGGAGTCTTATCATTTATATTTCCATAATCCTTTTTAAAATGCGAAGTAAGCTTTTAACAATACACTATTATTATCACAACAAACTTGAACTTCATTAGTTGTCCGTTTACGAAATGCGTTAGGTGTGCCTCTTAGTTAGGGCTGGACGAGGCCACTAGGCAAGTGATTGAATATTCATACAAGGTTAGGGCTTAACATCCCGTTGACAACGAGTTAATTAGAGGCGGAGCACCAGCTGGGATTTAGTAAAGGTGGATAGGTAATAATCGGCCATGTCCTTAACAAGCAGAAAGTTCTAATACTCTAAGCAGGTTTGAAATTGATGGAGGTTTTGGTGGCCATGCTGAGACGGAGTGACTTGCACAGGATAGACGAGCGTGGGAAGCTGCATTAAACCAGTCTTCAGAGTGAAGACTACAACAGGGACTTTGCAAGCCTAGTGAAGCGACTGCTGGAATCCACAGAAGAGGACGGAGCAGACTAGCTGTTGTGTACGTTATAGGCCTGGCGCCGCGAATATCCAGCGTGGAGCGGAGCGGACCACCCGGCACCGGTTTGCTGAATAACACCGACAGTGGCCCTGCCCCGCACACATCGCCGATAAGTGCCTATCGTGACCGGAGCCGAGCTCATTCTACTCGTATCTGCAACACTAATGACCCGCAGTGACCAATGTTACTGATAACCAATAAAACTGCAACACAAGCAAAGGGTAGCAAATAGCGGTATCCTACTGATTGTGAGTGTACAGGGTGGTTCAGATATAAAGCGACAAAACTTCGAGGACTTGTAGAGGATGTTCTGAGGAAGAAATTGAGGTAGGAACCCGTGTCCGGAAACGTCATCCAACGACGCTAGAGACTGCCGAAATTGTAGGCGCCTGTGTCTGCTACTACTTTGTACGCTGACGGACCGTAGGCAGAACATCTCGCAATGTTGTTTGTTATTCAATGATGGTGACTGGGAGCCACGATCGCCACTGGAGAAGGCGGAGTTAGCTGCTGCATAGAAAGGCCTTGTCTCATATGGATGCGATGTTCTGTTGCCTCGGTGGATGACTGAATTCAGACACAGGTTTCCATCCGCAGTTTTTCTCCCAGAACTCTATAAAATCTCCAATGCATTTCGGTATGCAGCAGAAAAAATAAAGTGGAGATGGTAACCCACGTCCGGAAGCGTCATCCAGCAAGACAACAGATAATCGCGTTCATAAGAGACAAGGCCTATCTATGCAGCAACTACAACTACATCTACATCTACGTGATTACTCTGCTATTCACAATAAAGTGCCTGGCAGAGGGTTGAATAATAAAAAAACGATTTATATTCTTTTCTCCTTACATATAATCCTTTCTATAGTAAATTACCAAAGAAGAAATAACGTAACAAAAGAAAAAAATGATACATTCAATCAAAAATTAAAGTTATAACAACCATAGAGCCATTCAAATTAAAAAGTTCTCATTCAACAAAAACTCTATAGTCAATTATTAAATAATAATTTCCTGTCTCTCTACCGTTCCGCTCTCGAACGGCACGCGGGAAAAACGAGCATTAAATTTTTCCGTGTGAGCCCCGATTTCTCTTATTTTATCGTGACGATCATTTCTCCCTATGTAGGTGGGTGGCACCAGAATGTTTTCGCAATCGGAGGAGAACATTGGTGATTGAAATTTCATGAGACGATCCCGTCGCAACGAAAAACACCCTTGTTTTAATGATTGCCACTCCAATTCACGTATCATGTCTGTGACACTATCTCCCCTATTTCGCGATAATACAAAATGAGCAGCCCTACTTTGTACTTTTTCGATGTCATCCGTCAGTCCCCCCTGATGCGGATCCCACACCGCACAGCAATACTCCAGAATAGGGAGGACAAGCGTGGTGTAAGCAGTCTCTTTAGTAGACCTGTTGCACCTTCTAAGTGTTCTGCCAATGAATCGCAGTCTCTGGTTTGCTCTACCCACAATATTATCTATGTGGTCGTTCCACTTTAGATTATTTGTAATTGTAATCTCTAAGTATTTAGCTGAATTGACAGCCTTCAGATTTGTGTGACTTATCGCGTAATCGAAATTTAGCTGACTTCTTTTAGTACTCATGTGAATAACTTCACACTTTTCCTTGTCTTGTTGTTGTGGTCTTCAGTCCTGAGACTGGTTTGATGCAGCTCTCCATGCTACTCTATCCAGTGCAAGCTTCTTCATCTCCCAGTACCCACTGCAACCTACATCCTTCTGAATCTGCTTAGTGTATTTATCTTTGGGTCTCCCTCTACGATTTTTACCCTCCACCCTGCCCTCCAGTACTAAATTGGTGATCCCTTGATGCCTCAGAACATGTCCTACCAACCGACCCCTTCTTCTAGTCAAGTTGTGCCACAAATTTCTCTTCTCTCCAATTCTATTTAGTACCTCCTCATTAGATATGTGATCTACCCATCTAATCTTCAGCATTCTTCTGTAGCACCACATTTCGAAAGCTTCTATTCTCTTCTTGTCTAAACTAGTTATCGTCCATATTTCACTTGCATACATGGCTACACTCCATACAAATACTTTCAGAAACGACTTCCTGACACTTAAATCAATACTCGATGTTAACAAATTTCTCTTCCTCAGAAACGCTTTCATTGCCATTGCCAGTCTACATTTTATATCCTCTCTACTTCGACCATCATCATTTAATTTGCTCCCCAAATAGCAAAACTCCTTTACTACTTTAAGTGTCTCATTTCCTAATCTCATTCCCTCAGCATCATCCCACTTAATTCGACTACATTCCATTATCCTCGTTTTGCTTTTGTTGATGTTCATCTTATACCCTCCTTTCAAGACACTGTCCATTCCGTTCAACTGCACTTCCAAGTCCTTTGCTGTCTCTGACCGAATACAATGTCATCGGCAAACCTCAAAGTTTTTATTTCTTCTCCATGGATTTTAATACCTACTCCGAACTTTTCTTTTGTTTCCTTTACTGCTTGCTCAATATACAGATTGAATAACATCGGGGCGATACTAGAACCCTGTCTCCCTCCCTTCCCAACCACTGCTTCCCTTTCATGTCCCTCGACTCTTATAACTGCCATCTGGTTTATAACTGCCATCTGGTTTCTGTACACATTGTAAATAGCCTTTCGCTCCCTGTTTTTTACCCCTGCCGCCTTTAGAATTTGAAAGAGAGTATTCCAGTCAACATTGTCAAAAGCCTTCTCCAAGTCTACAAATGCTAGAAACGTAGGTTTGCCTTTCCTTAATCTTTCTTCTAAGATAAGTCGTAGGGTCAGTATTGCCTCACGTGTTCCAACATTTCTACGGAATCCAAACTGATCTTCCCCGAGGTCGGCTTCTACCAGTTTTTCCATTCGTCTGTAAAGAATTCGCGTTAGTATTTTGCAGCTGAGACTTATTAAACTGATAGTTCGGTAATTTTCATATTTGTCAACACCTGCTTTCTTTGGAATTGGAATTACTATATTCTTCTTGAAGTATGAGGAAATTTCGCCTGTCTCATACATCTTGCTCACCAGATGGTAGTGTTTTGTCAGGACTGGCTCTCCCAAGGCCATCAGTAGTTCTAATGAAATGTTGTCTACTCCCGGGGCCTTGTTTCGACTTAGGTCGACTTAGGTCTTTTCATTATTCAGGGTCAATTGCAGCTTTTCGCACCATACAGATATCTTATCTAAATCATTTTTCAAGTCGTTTTGATGATCTGATGACTTTACAAGACCGTAAATGACAGCGTCATCTGTAAACAATCTAAGATGGCTACTCAGATTGTCTCCTATGTTGTTAATATAGATCAGGAACAACAGAGTGTCTATAACACTTCCTTGGGGAACGCCGGATATTACTTCTGTTTTACTCGATGACTTCCCGTCTATTACTACGAACTGTGACCTTTCTGACAGGAAAAAACGAATCCAGTCGCACAACTGAGGCAATATTCCATAGGCATGCAGATTGGTTGGAAGACGCTTGTGAGGAACGGTGTCGAAAGCCTTCTGGAAATCTAAAAATATGGAATCAATTTGACATCCCCTATCGATAGCACTTATTACTTCATGAGTATAAAGAGCTAGTTGTGTTTCACAAGAACGATATTTTCTGAATCCGTGCTGACTGCGTCTCAATAAATCGTTTTCTTCGTCTCGTCCACTGGCGATCGTGGCAATCAGTCGCCGTCACTGAATACCAAAGAATACTGCAAGATGTTCCGCTTATGGTCCGTCAGCGTTCAGTCACGTTTGCTGCCGAAGAAGTGGCCTTGTGGCAGGCGACGGTGGCTATAACTTCAACGCTATGTAGCGTCGTTGGATGATGTTTCCAGAAACGGGTTCGTATTCTCAATTTATTCCGCAAAATAGTCTCTACAACGTCGCGAAGTTTGTCGCAACATTTCTGGAACATCCTGTATAGTTGGAAGAACTCCTGATTTAATTTGTAGGAGATTTCGTGGTACACAGGGTGCCAAGTTTAGTACACAGAGCTGCCGTGTCCGGCCGCAGAAATGGTTCCAAACCGGGTCGACACGGAGTCGAACCGAGCTGGGATAGCAGTGAACGGTATGTCATTCCATGCTGTCTGCTGCATTCGACTCTATGACAGAGTTGGTAAGTTGCAGTGGATGGGAAGAGATGGTGCGCCAGTCCCTCTCTCTCTCTCTCTTTTTTCAGCTTGCGGTATCTTGTTTAAAGATAACGTAACGGAGACTTCGAAGACAAGGCACAGCCACCCGCCTTAACCTGGCAGAAATGTAACGACTGCTGTCAAAATTGCCGGCTATGCGAAGCAGAGATGATTCTGCACGACTGAGAGAACAATAAGTGTGTCCCCTCGGACGCTGATTACCTAGATATTTTGAGATACTACACGGCTTTGAGTAAGCCTCTCCTGATTCTTTCGACTCCATATTCGCATGACAGTTGTGGAACCTCGACCAACGCCAGCCGCGATATCGAGAAACTATACTCGCAGTCTCGATAAGCCACGGTCCTGCCGTTGCCGAGTATCAACACATGCCGGTAGACATTTTATTCGAGGCATAACACGATCGTATGATAAACAACAGCTCATAGGATATGGTATGAAGTTGATTTAGCTAAGGTCTTGTTTGAACGGACCGCGATTAAATACCAGGCCGCATTTAATGAATTGTGACATAATGTTATTTAACCCTTTCGGTTCAAATGGTTCAAATGGCTCTGAGCACTATGGGACTCAACTTCTGAGGTCATCAGTCCCCTAGAACTTAGAACTGCTTAAACCTAACTAACCTAAGGACATCACACACATCCATGCCCGAGACAGGATTCGAACCTGCGACCGTAGCGATCGCGCGGTTGCAGACTGTAGCGCCTAGAACCCTTTCGGGACGGAGCGCTTTTCTCCAAAGCGGAGCAATTCGGCGTCGCTGTACGGGCTCCATATCCCTTAGGTTTCTTTCATCGCTTATAAAATCTACAGTTTTCTGACTTATCAGTGTATTTTCTCGTAAATGAAGCTTAAAACACGCTCTTTACTGGCATACTATTTTCATTATTCCATATCGCGCACTTTTTGACTTGGCGGTGGTGTTAAAATAGAAAAATATGAAAAATCTGATTTTTTGTTACTTTTTTTTTTAATTGAGAGGTGAAGCATTGAATTAGACATATTACAATTAGTTGTACCTTATCCTTTAAAGTTTTAGCTTTAAAACGACATACAATATACAATTTTATTTCTTATGGGACGTCTGTGGGAAGAAAAATAAAAAGTCCATTTTGAGGGATGACAAATTTATGTCAATAAACTACAAAAATTCATAAAATTTGCTGAAAACAAACTTTACAACTTTGGCATATCGATATTTCGATAGGCAACCATATTTTACGAGTCCTTTCGGTACTTTGCTACTTTTTGATACCTGTTGAAGCCCTCCGGCACATGAAGAGAAGGGTTGGACGGACAAGTTTCGCAAAAAAAAAGGGAACCGTTTTCGCCCTCCTGGCTTGGAGCGATCACTGCAAACGACACAGTCATCCTGTTTTCCGGTGTCTATTCTTGCGATAGCATAGTACAGGCCGCCCATCCAGTGTAGGTCACCATGCTCAGAGCGTGTCCTCTTCCTCGGTGGGTTGATTGAGCCCTGACGTCGCCCACAAGCTCCTTGACGAGACTCTTCCAAAACTGCAAATGACTCTTTGGCGTCTCTCCTCTCTTCTTTGCTATGATGACATATAGCAAGAAAGCGTTGACGATCCCCACCTGAAATTGCCCGAACAATTACCCTTTTATCAGGATGCGCCCCGTCCCGTGTCTATACTCCAAGCCAGTCCCTAGATTGAGCGCTGGGTGTGTGACGCGATAGTCGGGCCACGTATACGGGCCTCGCGTCCCGAAAGGGTTAAGATTGATAATATTTCGCGAGCAAATATGTAAACGGCGTTTTCTAAAATCCAAACTGTGACGCCAAGTACATTGTTTCTCCGTGAAAGTGATACTGATCTTTTCGCATAATTTGGAAAAAGCTGTCAGTAAGGAACTTAGATGATAATTGTTTAGAACTCCCCTGCTACCTTCCTTATCAAGAAGTATGACAATGGCGTTTATTATACCTGTATCGTACACTGCTTGACAACTGCTAAGGAACGACTGACACTTGGTAAGGAACAACTGCCAATTGCTACGGAACACTCGACGACTGGTACGAAACCCCGACCAATGATACTGAAAGGAAATATAAAGGGCTGGAAATGCTAACTGCAGCAAATCCTGTGCACGAATTCTCTGTACGCATCCGACAGGTCATACAGTACGTTATTTGACGAAGGTGGTTGCCGAACCGATTAATGCGACATTTCGTGTGGTACGGCAACTTCTCTGCAACACATCATTTGAATGCTTGTTATTGTGGAGGAGCAGTTGGACGGCTCGAAGCCGGTCAGAGTGTCACTATTGTGGCTACAGTAATGGATGTGTCCGAAAGCGTCATCTCGCGAAGGTCGCTGGAGATGGAAATGCCAAGTGAAAGCATCCCGCTCGTCATAGACGGACCACTACATCACAGAGGATCGATATGTAGCCTCAGAACCATTTCGCGGCGATTAAATCTAGCTGATTTGTATGCTAGGAAGCAGTTTAAATGCATCTCACTTCAACCACACCATCATCGAGAAAGAGTTCGTTGGGGTAGGGAGCATGTTGGTTTCCATCAGCAACTGTGGTCCGGAGTGATGTTCTCCGAAGAATTCTGCTTCACTGTGGCTCAAAAAATGGTTCAAATGGTTCAAATGGCTCTGAACACTATGGGACTTAACATCTGAGGTCGTCAGTCCACTAGAACTTAGAACTACATAAACCTAACTAACCTAAGGACATCACACACATCCACGCCCGAGGCAGGATTCGAACCTGCGACCGTAGCGGTAGCGCGGTTGCAGACTGAAGTGCCTAGAACCGCTCGGCCATCTCGGCCGGCTTCACTGTGGCAAGTGGTGTGGAGAGAGAAGGGAACGCGTTACACACCACAGATTCCCTATAGCCTAGGCGTTACGGTATGGGTATGCATTATGCACAATAGCCGGACACTGCTCCGTATCTTTATGCGACGAACCGTTAGCCCAGCGGTATTGCAGGGAGATTATTCTGGATTATGTCCGTCTGTTTAGAAGTGCGGTAGGTCCCGACTTTCTGTTTATGGACGACAGTGCCCGCCACATAGGACTGCCGAGGTGTCGGACACAGTGGAAAGCGGAAACGTTGCACGTATTGGCTTGTGGACCTAAACCCTACATCGCATGACTGGGATGCTCTTGGCAGCTGTGTTTCTCAAGGAATACACACTTCCTGATAATCAAAATATCCACGGTTGTACTGCCGGTCTACAGTGTCCAACGGACACAATATTTCGGCGATCATACATGTCGCCATCATCAGGTGAACTGACGGACTGAGCTCCTGTGAACGTGCCGGCACGGAGATCCGTACGCTATGGCTGCTCAGAGGCAGCTTGGTTCCGTCGCGGCGAGAAACTCGCGCGGGAGAAACTCAAGAATCACATACACTTCCTGAAGCGTGCAAAAACTGAAAACAGCCTTTAGAGAGGAGTCGAACGATATCCTTCGACGGGTCCTTAACAGTTTGCTAGCCAGCATAAATAACAGATCAAAATGTGCAATAGTACCCGACAAGGGCACATAGAAATACATTAGTTTTTTGGGCTCTATTCATTCGAAATGTAAGAACACGACAACGTTTTGTGGATGGCTCTTAGAGCCACGGTTATTTATCGAAAATACATTCTGCGGCGACCAAAAATGTCTTAAAAGCCCGATGGCAACTGATTTCAACGATGAATATTCCAGAGTGACAAAAGGAAACTGCTTAAATCTCATTAAAACAAAAGAATTGAAACTGTTTTTCTGTTCCGTTTCGATATTTTCCATAACGCAATATATATTACCAAACGCCTAACGGGACCACAATTCAAGTTGCAAATTTTAATTTATTACTTCTAACAGTTTCCACGAGCAACAAAAATTTAATTTTCACAGTTTCATAGTTATTGACCGAATTTAAAATTTAAAGTGCTGTTATGAACTCGTCATTTAAGAACTATAATCTCTATTAAATGTTTACCGCAGTAAGTCAATTATTACGGCTAGAAACTGTGTACATCTTCTGCGCGTATCTCATGGCGCGCAAATTACCCACAACATATTCATCGAGTATTTGAGAATGAGAGCATTTAGTACTTCCAACAAACTTTACACATAATTTCAAACCTTACGAAACATTCTTTCGCAGACGCCCGCCACAAAGTGATGAAGGGAATGAAGATTATTGCTTACTGCATTGCTTACTGCAGCATCAGCCACGACGTTTTTAATTTATTACTTCTTTACTACTAACTCTATTCGCGACACATCTGCAGACATTATCCACATATACCACAGAATGTACATGCAGCATTATATCACTGAACGACATATAATTCGGAAGATATATTTTTCACGTGGGCGTTTCGATCTTTTAAAATAATTGGGGGTTTACTTATATGGGACTAATCTTTCATTACTTCTGCCCTGCGCCACACGCCTTCGCGATAGACTATTTAATGGACACCCACATTTAAATGTGTAGCCAAGAGGAACGATGTTTGCATTAATCTGTTGACACGTAATATCCGATCGCCTTAGGAGGCAAACGGTGGCCCGACAGGTTAGCTCAGCGTTTTCAGTCAAAGCAGTTATCCTCTGTAACACAAAACATGAGTGAATTTCTCATTCGAAAGATGTCATGCGACGTCCGCACAGAATCACTGTCGAAATAACAATGAAGAAACACATCGAAAGAAAGAAGAGAAAAAGAAGGTTAGCTTCGGTGCGGAAGGACCCGCGTTCCATTCCCGGTTCCCCCTCGTATATTTCTGAGGTGGAGAGGCCTGGAAAAGGGTTCACTCAGCCTCGTGAGGCTAAATTAGGAACTGCTTCAACAAAGAAGCAACAGCTTCACAAGGATTCATCTACTGGCAACAATGGCTGGAATGACTGGTGACACGCTGTTCGCATGTACCACGATAACATATCGCTCTTCGTCTGATCTTGTACGAAGCAGGCAGCCACTTTGAAATATATTTGCTAACTGCTAATTCCCTGGCATCACTTCTTTTAGGTATAAATATGCTATCCATTAGTGTCATATGAAAATTTGTGCCACACAGGGACTCGAACCCGGACTTCCCACTTATAGTGAGCGGTCACCTTAACAACTTCAGCTATCTGTGCACGCTCCAAGAACCGACCCAAATCTCCATATGTCGCATTGTCTACATCCTTATGTCACAGTTTTCTACAATGAGGTGACAAAGGTCGTGGGATATGGATATGCACATGTACACATGGCGGTTGTACTGCGTACACAAGTTATAAGAGGATAGTGCACTGGCGGAGCTGTTATTTGCACACAGGTGATTCCTGTGAAAAGATTTATAACGTGATTATGGCCGCAGGAAGGGATTTAACAGAATTTGAACGGGGAATGGTAGTTGGAGCTGGATGCATGGGACATTCCATTTCCAAAATCGTTGGGGAATTGAATACTCCGAGATTCGCAGTGGCAAGATAGAGCTGAGAAAGCCAAATTTCAGGCATTACCTCTCACCAGGTACAACATAGTGGCCGAGGGCCTTCATTTAACAGCCGAGACCAGTGGCGTTTGTGTAGAATTGTCAGTGTTGTAGAGGAATGACAGGCTGTCAGGATGCACCGCATTAAAACTCGTCTGAGTTTCCCAAGTGCCACCATTCCTCTCGGTCTGTGTAACCGGGTCCCGCAATGCTGAGGACACCACTTTGCTGTCTGCGAAACAGCTTGGCGTGGAATGGATGCGTCAGCGACCCGTGCAATGACCTGCTGTGTGTCGGCCTTGTATGGTAGCGGAGTTGTGACGATGTCAGGATGTGCGGGCAGTCGATTCAGCGACCTCCATCCCTGCTGCCTCAGCGCCGCTTGCGGAGAGCAGCAAGGTGGCCTGCGGCGTGCTTCATCGCAAGAATTGCTGAGATCGTGGCGCCAAGTGCCCGCGATCTGGTGTTTGAATCTGCGGCCCTCGAGTCAGGATGCCTCCGGCACATGTTGGGAGCCAACAAGACTGTCCGCAGTAGCGAGCTGTGGCGTGTCCCGCCGCTGGCTGGCTGTGGACCCCACGTAGGCCTCAGAGGGTCGAACCAGCGACCTGCAGTGGACTGCAACACTGGCGCCCCATCTGATGCTGCATGTAGCCAGTTGTGTGACACGCCCTGCCATCCAGGAGAGCTGTCACACTTGAATGCCTTGTTAGTGAACCAGCACCTATTTATACTCGTACACAGCTGTGTGCCTCTGTTTTGCTAATGCGCCACTCCGAGTCGTGTACTCGTAACACCTGGGTTGGGCTCCTTCTGCCTGTAACTTGCGCCATGCAAACCGATGCATTTACTCTTTTCAGCGGGTCTACGGGCCTGTGGCCTCCATTCTATTTCGCAACCGCTGGTAGTGTAACTTACCGTCAACAGGCTGTAACTTGTGTGCTCAGAAGTATTGCACTGAAGCTATCCTTTTCCCATCTTAAACAGAGGTGCCGCTACAGTACTAACAGAACAACGACACAATGTGAAATAGTCCCAATATCAATGTGGGATGTACGAGGAAAGTATACGTTGGGACAGTGTGACGAAATATGACATTAGTGGGTTATTCCAGCAGAGGACCAAAGCGATTGCCTTTGCTAACAGCACATCATGACATAATCAGCAGCGCCTCTCCTGGGCTCATGATTTATCTGTTGGACACTAAATGACTGGAAAACTGTGGCCTGACCACATGAGTCCCGATTTCAGTTGGTGAGAGCTGATGATAGGATTCGGGTGTAGTGCAGACCCCACAAGGTCACGGACCCAACTTGTCAACAAGGCACTGTGCAAGCTGCTGGTGGGTCCATAATGGTGTGGGCTGTGTTTACAGGGAATGTAGTGGGTCATCTGGTCTAGCTGAACCGATCATTGACTGGAAATGGTTATGTTCGGCTAGTTGGAGACCATATGGAGCTATTCTTGGACTTAATATTCTCAGACAACGATGCTATATCACCAGGCCACAATTGTTCGCAGTTGGTTTTAAGAACATTCTGGACAATTCGGAAGAATGGTTTGGCAACTCAGACTGCCCTATATGAATCCCCTCGAACTTTTATGGAACATAATCGAGAGGGCAGTTCGTGCGCAAAATTCTGCACTGGCAACACTTTCGCTATTATTGACGGGCTATTGAGATATCCGGACTCAATATTTTTGTAGTGGATTTCCAACAACCTCTTGAGTCCATGCCACATCGAGTTGCTGCCCTACGCCGAACAAAACGAGGTCCAACACGACATTACCAAGTATCCCACGACTTTAGTCAACTCAGCGTATATTCATTACGAAATCCTCGCAACGTTAGCTGGATTACCGCAATAGGGAGAACCCTCGGCGGGGGTAGTCGCGATTCCTCGTAGTCTCATTCTCCCTATTGCAGGAATACAAGTGATGTAGTTAGCCGCGAATAAGTCCTCTAATGAACAGAGATTACTGGTTTTTCTCTGCTGATCATGACGTTTAGATTCTGTAGCGGTTGATACGGTAGACTCTCGGCGTGTTCATTTGTTTGTTTTGTTTTGGGGCGCTAAAACAACTGGGGTCATACGCGCCCAAGTCAAAACTATAAACACAAAGACAGACAGGAGTTAAAAAGTGACTACGGCCTTGTTGTAGTGGTACCACTGGTTCCCGTCAGATAACCGAAGTTAAGCGCTGCCTGGCTTGGATAGCACTTGGATGGATGACCGTCCGGTCTGCCGAGCGCTGTTGGCGACTGGGGTGCACTCACTCCTTGTGAGACAAATTGAGGAGCTACTTGACTGAGAAGTAGCGGCTCCGGTCTCGTCAACTGACATACGGTCGGGAGAGCGGTGTGCTGACCACATACACCTCCATATCCACATCCAATGATGTCTATAGCCTGAGGATGACACCGCGTTCGGTCAGTACCGTTATGGACTCCCGAGGCCTGTTCGGACGGAGTTTAGTTTTACTTATAATGAGCTATTATGCCAACAGATGCAGAAGATTATGGGCTTTTTCATTTTCTGTAGGCCAGCCGCTGTGGGCGAGCGGTTCTAGGCGCTTCAGTATGGAATCGCGTGACTGCTACGGTCGCAGGTTCGAATCCTGCCTCGGGCATGGATGTCTTTGATGGCCTTAGGTTAGTTAGATTTAAGTAGTTCTAAGTTCTAGGGGACTGATGACCTCAGATCCCATAGTGCTCAGAGCCGTTTGAACCATTTTCTGTAGTCTAGATAGTAATATTTGACAGAGAGGAATCTTTTCAAAGATCTAATCAAGAACAGAACTTGAATAATTGCAGAGGCTACTCTTGAAATTTCAACTAGTACATAAAGCCACAGGCCCTTACACATAGATAACTATTAGGTGCTACACTTCGATTAAAATAACTTAGCGTATCAGAGAACCGAGTGGTAGGGGTTTGGCGCCAACCAATTGTAGTTCTTTCTCGAGAACCATATGCCAGCTGTGTTGCCAGTTTTATAGGTTCATGCAAAGCCTTGTCAAGCGTGGCAGTCTGCACTCCGTCAGCATTGTCTGCCCCCCCCCCTTTCCCTCCACCCCAACAGTGAATTTTTTTAATCAAAAAGTTATTTTAATCTAGGAATGAACAGTGCTCCAAAACAATAACCAAAAATAAGGAAACACGAACTTTAAATTCTTTCCATTTCCTATAGTAGAAATTATCGTACAAGGAACGGACGCTGGAACTAAATCCTGTTAATGCTTCACTAACAGTGATTCGAAGATTAATTAAAGGACACCACTTTCCGAAAAGCAAAATGATTAAATCATCAATAGACACTCACAAAAAGAAAGATTACGTTAGTTTTCGAAGTGAACTTTTTGTGAGCCAGAATGACATACACACACACAGGCAAGCATATGCCCCTACATGGTGCCGGCTGCACGAGCACTGCCAGTGCTATATTTCGACAGTTGGACTAGACTGTGGTGGCATTGTGTTGGGTAGCTTGGGTAGAAGGAAAAAGAGGCAGGACGCAGGGAGAGCGATTTGGAGCGAGTGGCTAGCTCGGAGGGAGGCATCTGTTTGCCAAATCCATTTAGGAATCGAGGAGGGAGGGGTGGAAGGTACTTAGGCTAGGCATGGTTGTTGGGGCCGGTGGGAGTGGCGCACGGTGAAGTTGATGTGGACTGGGAGTGGGTACAGAGTGGAAAAAGGGGAAACTGTTGAATCGAGGATGTGTGGACAGTGTGTTAGAGGACACTGAAACCAGGACAATTGCGCCAGTCAAAGATGTGTTATGAGGCTAATTCCCTTCTGCACAGTTTAGAGGAGCTGACTGGTATTCGTATTGACATAAAAGGCTGTGCAGTATTTGCAGAAGAGCTGGTACATCACATGGCTGTTTGCACACATGTCCTGGTACACCTACACACTCCTTATTCATGCTCTATAAAATACACAATGCCAACAATCCTGCAAACTCCACTGTAGCTGACTATTGTGCTCTCACTGAAAGAATTTTCACTCTTGTTGACCAACACCTCCAGCCAATAGCGCAAAACCTAGCTTCCAACATCAAAGATACTAACCAGTTCCTTTACTGACATTCCACCATCCCCAGCCCTTTACCTCCTGGATCCCTTCTCATCACTGTTGATGCCACCCCCTATTCACTAATATCCTTCATGCCCGTGGCCTTGCCACTATCGAACACTAGCTCTCCCAAGGTCCTTTAGATTCCAGATCCATCACATATTTCCTTATAAACCTTACCTGCTACATCCAGATTCAGAACTCCTTTTCCTTTGGATGGAAAGAATACAAATAAATCTGCAGCACAGTTATGGGTACCCACATGGCACCCACCAATGACAACCTATTTATGGGCTATCTGGAGGAAACCTCCAAAACTCAGAAACTCTAGTCTGGTTCAGGTTCATTGATGATATGTTTATCATCTTGGATCAGGGCCAAGACATCCTATCCTCATTCCTTCACAATCTCAACACCTCTCAGCTCCAATTCACCCAGTTCTCCTTAATGAGCTATTTTGCTGGAAACTGACCTCCACCTCTGTCATCAGTCCATCCACACCTGTGTCCACATTAAACCCTCTAACAACCAACAGTATCTGCATTTTGTCAGCTGCCATCCCTTCCACAACAATAAATCCCTCCCATGCAGCCTAGTCACCAATGGATGACTTATTTGCAGTGATGAGAAATATCTTGCCCAATATGCTGAAGGTCTCAGTAAGGGCTTCACAGTCAAGCACTACCCCTCCCCTGAAAACCTAGTCCAGAAACAGATTTCTTGTGCCACATCCTCACGCACCTCAAATCCTCCAACCACCCTCAAGAACCAGCTACCCCTCGCCACGCAGTATCACCATGGACTGGAACAATTGAACCATATCCTTTGTCAGGGCTTTAATTATCTCTCATCATGCCCTGAAATGAGAGACATCGTACCCAAAACATTTCCCACCCTTCTTAAAGTGGTGTTGCATCACCCACCCAACCTACACCACATCCTATACCATCCTTATGCCACTCCATTCCCAACCCATTGCCACAGGGATCATAACTCTGTGGTAGACTAAGGTGCAAGTTCTACCCAATCCTCCTACTCCAGTTCTGTCACAAGCTTGTCTTGCCGCATCAGAGGCAATGTCACTTGTGAAAGCAGCCATGTCACATACTAGCTCTGCTGCAAACACTGCACAGCTTTTTATGTGAGTATGACTATTAATCAGCTTTCCACCAAGACGAATGGCCACAGCGAAACTGTTGCCAAATACAAAGCTGGCCACCTAGTGGCTCAACATGCAGCTAAGAATAACATGCTCAGTTTTCAGTGACTGCTTCACAGCCTGGGCCACCTGGATTCTTTCCTCCACAACCAGCTTCTCTGAACTATACAGAAGGGGTTTATCCTTACAACACATCCTTTGCTCCCGTAACTTCCTGGCCTCAATGTCTGATAATCCACTCTCCTCACACTCTCCGGCCCACAGGCGGTTTCCTCTTCCTCCGTCCTATCACCCTCCTCCCAAATCACGTCCCCGTGTCGCCTTTAGCATGCGCCGCTGCCCACTGGCTCGGACACCAGTGCATCACATGTCTAGCCCGTCTACCTGCCTGCCACTCCTCCTTCCTCCATTCCTAACCGGATCTGGCAAACCACGTGTCCCTCCGATCCGCTAGCACAGAGTAACGCGCGCGAGCGCGCACGTTTGTGTATTTTACTTACGCTCTAAAAAGAATCAATACGAAAGTTAGCATATTTTCTTTTTTTTCGTGTGTTGCTATAGACGAAGAAATAAGGCAAATTAAGGAAAGTAGAAATGAAGGTTTTTGTTTAGAAAAATTGAACGGTTCAAAGCGGCAAAAGAAATATATAAATAATGACAAAATTAGAAATACATATTATAAGATACTACGTGCAGGACTTCAGAACAAAATGGGTATGTAAGTTTGGTGGAATGGTCCACACTAGGATTACCAAAAATAAAAAAGTTACAAATACTTATCATAAGATATTACGTGCAAGACTTCAGAACAAAATGGATACATAACATAGGTGGAATGGCCAACACTAAGATTCTCAAAAATACACCTACATATCCAAGAAAGGGACAAGACAAGCTGGGGCAACAAAGGAAAACCTGAGAAGACCAACCTACAGGCTACACAGCCCAACATCTGACAAAAGAGAAAAGACGTCGTGAGACCAGGTGAAGCAGGTCTCTCACACGTTATCACGTGACACTGGGTGGTGCACTGTACAACAAGACTCACTCAAGTTGCTTCTTCCCACTTTGAAAAACAGACAGAAGTTTTCCATTCCTCCTGTAGCACAATGTCCCAGTCATACACAATGTCTCTAGGTAGTAGCAAGTAGAGGAGCATTAATTTTCACGGAATTTTACTTCCTTTATTAATATAAAGGGTGTACCTGTAGGAATTGTAGATATTCAGGGGTATGACATGAACGATCAGAAAAGTCTAGTAAACATGGGCTCTAAAATGCAAATGAAGAGTACATCTTCAACTTCGATACTGTGAAATACTCCTCCTCTACCGAAAAAATGCTCATAGCTCTTAACGTATGCATTTTAGACCCCATGTTTACTAGACTTTTTTCCTTGGAATGATCATTCCTGTAATATTACTGAATAGTGACCATTCCGCCGAGGACAACTTGTATTAATTCGCAACTATTTGTGTAGTACACATATCTGTTTTGGAGCTGTATCGGAAATATCAGTACATTTATTTGAAGTATGCCAGAACATATACGAAACAAATATCATATCTTTGAATACGTGTACTGTGAAAGGTGCTTTGTACAACTGTGTCGTTTTGTCTGCTGTGTGCGACTTATGTATAGAGTGCAGAGAACTAACAGAACGAGAGCTGATAAGAAACTTTGACGCAATAACTCGTCGACTGCTCCACTGACCTCAAGGCCGCTTGTAGCTACTTCGTCAGTATGCGAGTTTTCAAGTCGCTACCGACCAGTATTACCCAACAAATTCCTATTACCCAACAAATTCATATCAGCGTTTACTACTGTGCACTCGCGAGGCGATTCTAAAATTACAATTAAATGTAGTCAGACATAGAACACTCACGGTGATAAATCTTGGATTTGTTAAGGATCAAAACTGTGATTCTGCATCATACCTGTTTGGTGACTTTTACACAGGAAGTCACAACCTCGCGCTGCACCGTTTTACGGAATTCTGAAGTTCTTCGTTGTTTTCGAATAAACTGCAAAAAAGGTTTAGTAAAGATGTAAAGAAAGAAAAGGTCATGCTCGATATCCGTTCCTATTGGTAAACTGTGGCCCACGAACGTTTCCAAGCAGTAAGGTTGTAAAGTCCCTCTGGCAGGCGCCTGCAGTCGGCATTATTCCCGATATCATAGTCGTCTAATTTCTTCCCAGAACCATTCAATGTCAGCAGTTCAATTGAGAATAAATACCCTGTAAACATGATATACACTACTGGCCATTAAAATTGCTACACCACGAAGATGATGTGCTCCAGACGCGAAATTGAACCGACAGGAAGAAGATTTTGTGATTTGCAAATGATTAGCATTTCACAGCATTCACACAAGGTTGGCGCTGCTGGCGACACCTACAACGTGCTGACATGAGGAAAGTTTCCAACCGATTTCTCATACACAAACAGCAGTTGACCGGCGTTGCCTGGTGAAACGTTGTTGTGATGCCTCGTGTAAGGAGGAGAAATGCGTACCATACGTTTCCAACTTTGATAAAGGTCGGATTGTAGCCCATCGCGATTGCGGTTTATCGTATCGCGACACTGCTGCTCGCATTGGTCGAGATCCAATGACTGCTGGCAGAATATGGAATCGGTGGGTTCAGTAGGGTAATACAGAACGCCGTGCTGGATCCCAACGGCCTCGTATCACTAGCAGCCGAGATGACAGGCATCTTATCCGCATGACTGTAACGGATCGTGCAGCCACGTCTCGATCCCTGAGTCAACAAACGGGGACGTTTGCAAGACAACAACTATCTGCACGAACAGTTCGACGACGTTTTCAGCAGCATGGACTATCAGCTCGCAGACCATCGCTGCGGTTACCCTTGACGCTGCATCACAGACAGGAGCGCCTGCGATAGTGTACTCAACGACGAACCTGGGTGCACGAATGGCAAAACATCATTTTTTCGGATGAATCCAGGTTCTGTTTACAGCATCATGATGGTCGCATCCGTGTTTGGCGACATCGCGGTGAACGCACTTTGGAAGCGTATATTCGTCATCGCCATACTGGCGTATCACCCGGCATGATGGTATGGGGTGCCATTGGTTACACGTCTCGGTTACCTCTTGTTCGCATTGACGGCACTTTGAACAATGGACGTTACATTTCAGATGTGTTAGACCAGTGGCTCTACCCTTTACTCGATCTCTGCGAAACCCTACGTTTCAGCAGGATAATGCACGACTGCATGGTACCGTACGGGCCTTTCTGGATACAGAGAATGTTCGACTGTTGCCCTGGTCAGCACATTCTCCAGATCTCTCATCAACTGAAAAAGTCTGGTCAATGGTGGCCGACCAACTGGCTCGTCACAATACGCCAGTCACTACTCTTGATGAACTGTGGTATCGTGTTGAAGCTGCATGGGCAGGTGTACCTGTACACGCCATTCAAGCTCTGTTTGACCCAATGCCCAATGCGTATCAAGGCCGTTATTACGGCCAGAGGTGGCTGTTCTGGGTACTGATTTCTCAGGATCTATGCACCCAAATTGCATGAAAATGTAATCACATGTCAGTTCTAGTATAATATATTTGTCCAATGAATACCCGTTTATCATCTGCATTTCTTCTTGGTGTAGCAATTTTAATGGCCAGTAGTGTATTAACTACTCTTTAGCAGCGTATGTACATAGAAGACACTTGATTACAACTGTGTGTCGGACCAGTATTCGAACTCAGATCTCTGTGTTTTGGAGGCAGTGCACTAGCAATTGCGTTTTCAGTGCAAGAGTCATGGATCGATCCAAAGTTCTAAGTTTTCCATACGTTTACCCTGCATGTCTTCCAAGATCCAATAGAAGTTAGGGACCACCCCTGGGACGAATGATACAGTGGAGACCATTCTTCCAAGTTTTCCAGTGGATCCCGCTTTTCCATCAATAAGACTATGGAGATGTGTACTGTACAAGAAATTATGTTTTTCCTGCTTACATTTAAATATCATGGTGGAGTCTTATCATTTATATTTCCATAATCCTTTTTAAAATGCGAAGTAAGCTTTTAACAATACACTATTATTATCACAACAAACTTGAACTTCATTAGTTGCCCGTTTACGAAATGCGTTAGGTGTGCCTCTTAGTTAGGGCTGGACGAGGCCACGAGGCAAGTGATTGAATATTCATACAAGGTTAGGGCTTAACATCCCGTTGACAACGAGTTAAATAGAGGCGGAGCACCAGCTGGGATTTAGTAAAGGTGGATAGGTAATAATCGGCCATGTCCTTAACAAGCAGAAGGTTCTAATACTCTAAGCAGGTTTGAAATTGATGCAGGTTTTGGTGGCCATGCTGAGACGGAGTGACTTGCACAGGATAGACGAGCGTGGGAAGCTGCATTAAACCAGTCTTCGGAGTGAAGACTACAACAGGGACTTTGCAAGCCTAGTGAAGCGACTGCTGGAATCCACAGAAGAGGACGGAGCAGACTAGCTGTTGTGTACATTATCGGCCTGGCGCCGCGAATATCCAGCGTGGAGCGGAGCGGACCACCCGGCACCGGTTTGCTGAATAACACCGACAGTGGCCCTGAGCCGCACACATCGGCGATACGTGCCTATCGTGACCGGACCCGAGCCCATTCTACTCGTATCTGCAACACTAATGACCCGCAGTGACCAATGTTACTGACAACCAATAAAACTGCAACACAAGCAAAGGGTAGCAAATAGCGGTATCCTACTGATTGTGAGTGTACAGGGTGGTCCAGAAATAAAGCGACAAAACTTCGAGGAGTTGTAGAGGCTGTCTTGAGGAACAAATTGAGGTAGGAACCCGTGTCCGGAAACGTCATCCAACGACGCTAGAGACTGCCGAAATTGTAGGCGCCTGTGTCTGCTACTACTTTGTACGCTGACGGACCGTAGGCAGAACATCTCGCAATGTTGTTTGTTATTCAATGATGGTGACTGGGAGCCACGATCGCCACTGGAGAAGGCGGAGTTAGCTGCTGGATAGAAAGGCCTTGTCTCATATGGATGCGATGTTCTGTTGCCTCGGTGGATGACTGAATTCAGACACAGGTTTCCCTCCGCAGTTTATTTTTCTCCCAGAACTATATAAAATCTCCAATGCATTTCGGTATGCAGCAGAAAAAATAAAGTGGAGATGGTAACCCACGTCCGGAAGCGTCATCCAGCAAGACATAGATAATCGCGTTCATAGGAGACAAGGCCTATCTATGCAGCAACTACAACTACATCTACATCTACGTGATTACTCTGCTATTCACAATAAAGTGCCTGGCAGAGGGTTGAATAATAAAAAAAAAACGATTTATATTCTTTTCTCCTCACATACAGTATAATCCTTTCTATAGTAAATTACCAAAGAAGAAATATACGTAACAAAAGACATAAAAAATAAGATACATTCGATCAAAAATTAAAGTTATAACAACCATAGAGCCATTCAAATTAAAAAGTTCTCATTCAACAAAAACTCTATAGTCAATTATTAAATAATAATTTCCTGTCTCTCTACCGTTCCGCTCTCGAACGGCACGCGGGAAAAACGAGCACTTAAATTTTTCCGTGTGAGCCCCGATTTCTCTTATTTTATCGTGATAATCATTTCTCCCTATGTAGGTGGGTGGCACCAGAATGTTTTCGCAATCGGAGGAGAACACTGGTGATTGAAAATTCATGAGAAGATCCCGTCGCAACGAAAAACGCCCTTGTTTTAATGATTGCCACTCCAATTCACGTATCATGTCTGTGACACTATCTCCCCTATTTCGCGATAATACAAAATGAGCAGCCCTACTTTGTACTTTTTCGATGTCATCCGTCAGTCCCCCCTGATGCGGATCCCACACCGCACAGCTATACTCCAGAATAGGGAGGGCAAGCGTGGTGTAAGCAGTCTCTTTAGTAGACCTGTTGCACCTTCTAAGTGTTCTGCCAATGAATCGCAGTCTCTGGTTTGCTCTACCCACAAAATTATCTATGTGGTCGTTCCACTTTAGATTATTTGTAATTGTAATCTCTAAGTATTTAGCTGAATTGACAGCCTTCAGATTTGTGTGACTTATCGCGTAATCGAAATTTAGCTGACTTCTTTTAGTACTCATGTGAATAACCTCACACTTTTCCTTGTGTTGTTGTTGTGGTCTTCAGTCCTGAGACTGGTTTGATGCAGCTCTCCATTCTACTCTATCCAGTGCAAGCTTCTTCATCTCCCAGTACCCACTGCAACCTACATCCTTCTGAATCTGCTTAGTGTATTTATCTTTGGGTCTCCCTCTACGATTTTTATCCTCCACCCTGCCCTCCAGTACTAAATTGGTGATCCCTTGGTGCCTCAGAACATGTCCTACCAACCGATCCCTTCTTCTAGTCAAGTTGTGCCACAAATTTCTCTTCTCTCCAATTCTATTTAGTACCTCCTCATTAGTTATGTGATCTACCCATCTAATCTTCAGCATTCTTCTGTAGCACCACATTTCGAAAGCTTCTATTCTCTTCTTGTCTAAACTAGTTATCGTCCATATTTCACTTGCATACATGGCTACACTCCATACAAATACTTTCAGAAACGACTTCCTGACACTTAAATCAATACTCGATGTTAACAAATTTCTCTTCCTCAGAAACGCTTTCATTGCCATTGCCAGTCTACATTTTATATCCTCTCTACTTCGACCATCATCATTTAATTTGCTCCCCAAATAGCAAAACTCCTTTACTACTTTAAGTGTCTCATTTCGTAATCTAATTCCCTCAGCATCACCCGACTTAAATCCACTACATTCCATTATCCTCGTTTTGCTTTTGTTGATGTTCATCTTATACCCTCCTTTCAAGACACTGTCCATTCCGTTCAACTGCGCTTCCAAGTCCTTTGCTGTCTCTGACCGAATTACAATGTCATCGGCAAACCTCAAAGTTTTTATTTCTTCTCCATGGATTTTAATACCTACTCCGAACTTTTCTTTTGTTTCCTTTACTGCTTGCTCAATATACAGATTGAATAACATCGGGGCGATACTAGAACCCGGTCTCCCTCCCTTCCCAACCACTGCTTCCCTTTCATGTCCCTCGACTTTTATAACTGCCATCTGGTTTATAACTGCCATCTGGTTTCTGTACACATTGTAAATAGCCTTTCGCTCCCTGTTGTTTACCCCTGCCGCCTTTAGAATTTGAAAGAGAGTATTCCAGTCAACATTGTCAAAAGCCTTCCTCAAGTCTACAAATGCTAGAAACGTAGGTTTGCCTTTCCTTAATCTTTCTTCTAAGATAAGTCGTAGGGTCAGTATTGCCTCACGTGTTCCAACATTTCTACGGAATCCAAACTGATCTTCCCCGAGGTCGGCTTATACCAGTTTTTCCATTCGTCTGTAAAGAATTCGCGTTAGTATTTTGCAGCTGTGACTTGTTAAACTGATAGTTCGGTAATCTTCACATTTGTCAACACCTGCTTTCTTTGGAATTGGAATTACTATATTCTTCTTGAAGTGTGAGGGTATTTCGCCTGTCTCATACATCTTGCTCACCAGATGGTAGTGTTTTGTCAGGACTGGCTCTCCCAAGGCTATCAGTAGTTCTAATGAAATGTTGTCTATTCCCGGGGTCTTGTTTCGACTTAGGTCGACTTAGGTCTTTTCATTATTCAGGGTCAATTGCCGCTTTTCGCACCATACAGATATCCTATCTAAATAATTTTTTAAGGTGTTTTGATGATCTGATGACTTTACAAGACCGTAAATGACAGCGTCATCTGTAAACAATCTAAGATGGCTACTCAGATTGTCTCCTATGTCGTTAATATAGATCAGGAACAACAGAGTGCCTATAACACTTCCTTGGGGAACGCCGGATATTACTTCTGTTTTACTCGATGACTTCCCGTCTATTACTACGAACTGTGACCTTTCTGACAGGAAAAAACGAATCCAGTCGCACAACTGAGGCAATATTCCATAGGCATGCAGATTGGTTGGAAGACGCTTGTGAGGAACGGTGTCGAAAGCCTTCTGGAAATCTAAAAATTTGGAATCAATTTGACATCCCCTATCGATAGCACTTATTACTTCATGAGTATAAAGAGCTAGTTGTGTTTCACAAGAACGATATTTACTGAATCCGTGCTGACTGCATGTCAATAAATCGTTTTCTTCGTATCGTCCACTGGCGATCGTGGCAATCAGTCGCCGTCACTGAATACCAAAGAATACTGCAAGATGTTCCGCTTATGGTCCGTCAGCGTTCAGTCACGTTTGCTGCCGAAGAGGTGGCCTTGTGGCAGGCGACGGTGGCTATAACTTCAACGCTATGTAGCGTCGTTGGATGATGTTTCCAGAAACGGGTTCGTATTCTCAATTTATTCCGCAAAATAGTCTCTACAACGTCGCGAAGTTTGTCGCAACATTTCTGGAACATCCTGTATAGTCGGAAGAACTCCTGATTTAATTTGTAGGAGATTTCGTGGTATACAGGGTGCCAAGTTTAGTACACAGAGCTGCCGTGTCCGGCCGCAGAAATGGTTCCAAACCGGGTCGACACGGAGTCGAACCGAGCTGGGATAGCAGTGAACGGTATGTCATTCCATGCTGTCTGCTGCATTCGACTCTATGACAGAGTTGGTAAGTTGCAGTGGATGGGAAGAGATGGTGCGCCAGTCCCTCTCTCTCTCTCTCTCTCTTTTTTCAGCTTGCGGTATCTTGTTTAAAGATAACGTAACGGAGACTTCGAAGACAAGGCACAGCCACCCGCCTTAACCTGGCAGAAATGTAACGACTGCTGTCAAAATTGGCGGCTATGCGAAGCAGAGATGATTCTGCACGACTGAGAGAACGACACGTGTGTCCCCTCGGACGCTGATGACCTAGATATTTTGAGATACTACACGGCTTTGAGTAAGCCTCTCCTGATTCTTTCGCCTCCATATTCGCATGACAGTCGTGGAACCTCGACCAACGCCAGTCGCGATATCGAGAAACTATACTCGCAGTCTCGATAAGCCACGGTCCTGCCGTTGCCGAGTATCAACACATGCCGGTAGACATTTTATTCGAGGCATAACACGATCGTATGATAAACAACAGCTCATAGGATATGGTATGAAGTTGATTTAACTAAGGTCTTGTTTGAACGGACCGCGATTAAATACCAGGCCGGATTTAATGAATTGTGACATAATGTTATTTAACCCTTTCGGTTCAAATGGTTCAAATGGCTCTGAGCACTATGGGACTCAACTTCTGAGGTCATCAGTCCCCTAGAACTTAGAACTGCTTAAACCTAACTAACCTAAGGACATCACACATATCCATGCCCGAGGCAGGATTCGAACCTGCGACCGTAGCGATCGCGCGGTTGCAGACTGTAGCGCCTAGAACCCTTTCGGGACGGAGCGCTTTTCTCGAAAGCGGAGCAATTCGGCGTCGCTGTACGGGCTCCATATCCCTTAGGTTTCTTTCATCGCTTATAAAATCTACAGTTTTCTGACTTATCAGTGTATTTTTTCGTAAATGAAGCTTAAAACACGCTCTTTACTGGCATACTATTTTCATTATTCCATATCGCGCACTTTTTGACTTGGCGGTGGTGTTAAAATAGAAAAATATGAAAAATCTGATTTTTTGTTACTTTCTTTTTTAATTGAGAGGTGAAGCATTGAATTAGACATATTACAATTAGTTGTACCTTATCCTTTAAAGTTTTAGCTTTAAAACGACATACAATATACAATTTTATTTCTTATGGGACGTCTGTGGGAAGAAAAATAAAAAGTCCATTTTGAGGGATGACAAATTTATGTCAATAAACTACAAAAATTCATAAAATTTGCTGAAAACAAACTTTACAACTTTGGCATATCGATATTTCGATAGGCAACCATATTTTACAAGTCCTTTCGGTACTTTGCTACTTTTTGATACCTGTTGAAGCCCTCCGGCACATGAAGAGAAGGGTTGGACGGACAAGTTTCGCAAAAAAAAAAAAGGGAACCGTTTTCGCCCTCCTGGCTTGGAGCGATCACTGCAAACGACACAGTCATCTTGTTTTCCGGCGTCTATTCTTGCGATCGCATAGTACAGGCCGCCCATCCAGTGTAGGTCACCATGCTCAGAGCGTGTCCTCTTCCTCGGTGGGTTGATTGAGCCCTGACGTCGCCCACAAGCTCCTTGACGAGACTCTTCCAAAACAGCAAATGACTCTTTGGTGTCTCTCCTCTTTTCTTTGCTATGATGACATACAGCAAGAAAGCGTTGACGATCCCCACCTGAAATTGCCCGAACAATTACCCTTTTGTCAGGATGCGCCCCGTCCCGTGTCTATACTCCAAGCCAGTCCCTAGGTACAGCGCTGGGTGTGTGACGCGACAGTCGGGCCTCGTATACGGGCCTCGCGTCCCGAAAGGGTTAAGATTGATAATATTTCGCGAGCAAATATGTAAACGGCGTTTTCTAAAATCCGAACTGTGACGCCAAGTACATTGTTTCTCCGTAAAAGTGATACTGATCTTTTCGCATAATTTGGAAAAATCTGTCAGTAAGGAACTCAGATGATAATTGTTTAGAACTCCCCTGCTACCTTCCTTATCAAGAAGTATGACAATGGCGTTTATTATACCTGTATCGTACACTGCTTGACAACTGCTAAGGAACGACTGACACTTGGTAAGGAACAACTGCCAATTGCTACGGAACACCCGACGACTGCTACGAAACCCCGACCAATGATACTGAAAGGAAATATAAAGGGCTGGAAATGTTAACTGCAGCAAAGCCTGTGCACGAATTCTCTGTACGCATCCGACAGGTCATACAGTACGTTATTTGACGAAGGTGGTTGCGGAACCGATTAGTGCGACATTTCGTGTGGTACGGCAACTTCTCTGCAACACATCATTTGAATGCTTGTAATTGTGGAGGAGCAGTTGGACGGCTCGAAGCCGGTCAGAGTGTCACTATTGTGGCTACAGTAATGGATGTGTCCGAAAGCGTCATCTCGCGAAGGTCGCTGGAGATGGAAATGCCAAGTGAAAGCATCCCGCTCGTCATAGACGGACCACTACATCACAGAGGATCGATATGTAGCCGCAGAACAATTTCGCGGCGATTACATCAAGCTGATTTGTATGCTAGGAAGCAGTTCAAATGCATCTCACTTCAACCACACCATCATCGAGAAAGAGTTCGTTGGGGTAGGGAGCATGTTGGTTTCCATCAGCAACTGTGGTCCAGAGTGATGTTCTCCGAAGAATTCTGCTTCACTGTGGTTCAAAAAATGGTTCAAATGGCTCTGAACACTATGGGACTTAACATCTGAGGTCGTCAGTCCCCTAGAACTTAGAACTACATAAACCTAACTAACCTAAGGACATCACACACATCCACGCCCGAGGCAGGATTCGAACGTGCGACCGTAGCGGTCGCGCGGTTGCAGACTGAAGGGCCTAGAACCGCTCGGCCATCTCGGCCGGCTTCACTGTGGCAAGTGGTGTGGAGAGAGAAGGGAACGCGTTACACACCACAGATTCCCTATAACCTAGGCGTTACGGTATGGGTATGCATTATGCACAATAGCCGGACACTGCTCCGTATCTTTATGCGACGAACCGTTAGCCCAGCGGTATTGCAGGGAGATCATTCTGGATTATGTCCGTCTGTTTAGGAGTGCGGTAGGTCCCGACTTTCTGTTTATGGACGACAGTGCCCGCCGCATAGGACTGCCGAGGTGTCGGACACAGTGTAAAGCGGAAACGTTGCACGTATTGGCTTGCGGACCTAAACCCTACATCGCATGACTGGGATGCTCTTGGCAGCTGTGTTTCTCAAGGAATACACACTTCCTGATAATCAAAATATCCACGGTTGTACTGCCGGTCTACAGTGTCCAACGGACACAATATTTCGGCGATCATACATGTCGCCATCATCAGGTGAACTGACGGACTGAGCTCCTGTGAACGTGCCGGCACGGAGATCCGTACGCTATGGCTGCTCAGAGGGAACTGGGTTCTGTCGCAGCGAGAAACTCGCACGGGAGAAACTCAAGAATCACATACACTTCCTGAAGCGTGCAAAAACTGAAAACAGCCTTTAGAGAGGAGTCGAACGATATCCTTCGACGGGTCCTTAGCAGTTTGCTATCCAGCATAAATAACAGATCAAAATGTGCAATAGTGCCCGACAAGGGCACATAGAAATACATGAGTTTTTTGGGCTCTATTCATTCGAAATGTAAGTACACGATAACGTTTTGTGGATGCCTATTAGAGCCACGTTTATTTATCGAAAATACATTCTGCGAAAAATGTCTTAAAAGCTCGGTGGCAACTGACTTCAACGATGAGTATCCCAGCGGGAAACGGAAACTACTTAAATGTCGTTAAAACAAAAGAAATGAAACAATTTTTTTGTTCCGTTTCGCTATTTCCATAACGCAATATATATTACCAAAAGGCTAACTGGGGCCACATTTCAAGTTGCAGTTGCCAATCTAAAGGCTTCCAGGAGCAACAAAAATTTAATTTTCAGTGTTTCATACAGTTAATGACCGAATTAAAAAATTTAAAATACTGTTATAAATTCCTCATTAAGAACAATAATCTCTATTAAATGTTTACCACAATAAGTCAAGCATTACAGCTAGAAACTGCGTACATCTTCTGCGCGTATCTCATGGCGCGCAAATTACCCACAATATATTCATCGAGTATTTGAGAATGAGAGCATTTAGTACTTCCAACAAACTTTACACATAATTTCAAACCTTTACGAAACAGGCACGACGTTATTAATTTATTACTTCTTTACTACTAACTCTATTCGCAACACATTTTGCAGACATTATCCACATATACCACAGAATGTACATGCAGCATTGTATCACTGAACGACACATAATTCAGAAGATATATTTTTCACATGGCCGTTTCGATCTTTTATAAGAATCGGGGTAGGGGGTTTACTTATATGGGGCTGATCTTTCATTATTTCTGCCTTACGTCACACGCCTTCGCGATACACTATTTACTGGACACCCACATTTAAATGTATATAGCCAAGAGGAACGATGTTTGCTTGAATATGTTGATACGTAATACCCGATCGCCTCAGGAGGAAAATGGTGGGCCGACAGGTTAGCTGGCTCTGAGCACTATGGGACTTAACATCTATGGTCATCAGTCGGCTAGAACTTAGAAATACTTAAACCTAACTAACCTAAAGATATCACACAACACCCAGTCATCACGAGGCAGAGAAAATCCCTGACCCCGCCGGGAATCGAACCCGGGAACCCGGGCGTGGGAAGCGAGAACGCTACCACACGACCACGAGCTGCGGACCAGGTTAGCTCAGCGTATTCAGTCAGAGGAGTTATCATCCTCTGTAACACAAAACATGAGTGAATTTCTGAAGCGAATGATGTCATGCGACGTCTGCACAGAATCACTGTCGAAATAACAACGAAGAAACGCATCGAAAGAAAGAAGAGAAAAATAAGGTTAGCTTCGGTGCAGAAGGACTCGCGTTCCATTCCCGGTTCCTCCTCGTATATTTCTGAGGTGGAGAGGCCTGGAAAAGGGTTCACTCAGCCTCGTGAGACCAAATGAGGAGCTGTTTCAAGAAAGAAGCAGCAGCTTCACAAGGATTCATCTAATGGCAACAACGGCTGGGGCGAGTGGCGACACGCTGTTCGCATGTACCACGGTTACATATCGCTCTTCGTACGATCTTGCACGCAGCAGGCAGCCACTTGGAAATATGTTTGCTAACTGCGAATTCCTTGGCATCGCGTATTTTAGGTATAAATATCCTGTCCATTAGTGTCATACGAAAATTTGTGCCGCACAGGGACTCGAACCCGGACTTCCCACTTATCGTGAGCGGTCACCTTAAACAACTTTCGGCTACCTGTGCACGCTCCAAGAACCGACACAAATCTCTGTATGTCAGCTTTCTACATCCTTATGTCATAGTTTGCTACACTGAGGTGACAAAAGTCATGGGATACAGATATGCACATGTACAGATGGCGGTTGTATCGCGTGCACAAGGTATAAAAGGGCAGTGAACTGGCGGAGCTGTTATTTGTACACAGGTGATTCATGCGAAAAGGTTTACAACGTGATTATGGCCGCACGCCGAGAATTAACAGAATTTGAACGAGGAATGGTAGTTGGAGCTGGACGCGTGGGACGTTCCATTTCCAAAATCGTTGTGGAATTCAATACTCTGAGATTCGCAGTGGCAAGACTGTGCCGAGAATGCCAAATTTCGGGCATTACCTCTCAGCAGGGACAACGCAGTGGCCGAACGCCTTCACCTAACGACCGAGACCAGCGGCGTTTTCGTAGAATTATCAGTGGCTAACGGACGAACAACGCACCATGAAATAGTCCCAAAATCATTGTGGGAAGTACGACGGAAGTATACGTTGGGACAGTACGGCGAAATATGACGTTCCCGAAGCGATTGCCGTTGCTAACAGGACATCACGACATCACCAGCAGCACCTCTCCTGGGCTGGTGATTTATCTGTTGGAGACTAAGCGGCTAGAAAACCGTGGCTTGGTCAGATGAGTCCCGAATTCAGTTGGTGAGAGCTGATGATAGGATTCGGGTGTGGCTCAGACCCCACGAGGTCATGGACCCAGCTTATCCACAATGCGCTGTGCAAGTTGGTGGTGTGTCCATAATGGGAATGGACTGGGTCCTCTGGCCCAGCTGAACCGATCATTGACTGGAAATAGTTATGTTCGGCTAGTTGGAGACAATATGGAGCTATTCCTGGACTTAACATTCTCAAACAACGATGCCATATCGCCGGGCCAGAATTGTTCGCGATTGGTTTTAAGAACATAAAGAACATACTAGAAGAATGGTTTGGCAACCCAGACTGCCCTTTATGAATCCCCTCGAACTTTTATGGAACATAATCGAGAGGGCAGTTCGTGAGCAAAATTCTGCACTGGCAACACTTTCACTATTATTGACGGCTATTGTGGCAGCCGGGCTCAATATTTTTGCAGCGGACTTCCAACAACCTCTTGAGTCCACGCCACATCGAGTTGCTACACTACGCCGAACAAAACGAGGCCCAACACGATATTACGATGTATCCCATGACTTTTGTCACCTCAGCGTATATTCATTACGTAATCCTCGCAACGTTAGCTGGATTACCGCAATAGGGAGAACCCTCGGAGGGGGTAGTCGCGATTCCTCGTAGTCTCATTCTCCCTATTGCAGGAATACAACTAATATAGCTAGCTGCGAATAAGTCCTGTAATGAACAGAGATTACAGCTTTTTCTCTGTTGGTCACGACGTATCGATTCTGCGCGGCTGGTACGGTAGACCCTCGGCGTGTTCGTTCGTTTTGTTTTGGGGCGCAAAAACAACTCGGGTCATGAGCGCCCAAGTCAAAACTATAAACACAAAGACAGACAGGAGTTAAAAAACGACTACACGTCAATCCCAATCGACGTAAGAGGAGACAGATAAAAACAACGACGTGGAGAAAGGGCTACAAAATACATCACAGAGAAACGGAGGTCCAGAACTAAAAATCAAAAGGTCTTCGCCATATTGCTACGAAAAAAGTAAAACGCGGTCGATAGCCAGCGCGTCCTTCGCTAAAACGGTCGACAACTCAGATGGCAAACTCAAGCAGGAACGTAAACGGTTAAAAAATAGGCATTCCGTCAGGAAATGACAGACAGTTAAAAACTTGGGCGCTATGTGCACAAAGTGGTGGGGGAGAGCCACTTAACAAATGGCTATATACGCAATCTAGTTAAAATGACGTCCTCCCGGCGGGAGGAGGTCGTCCAAGCCGCTGGGAGAGGCTTAATGATCTGGAGCTTGATCCTATGAAGGGAGGATCAATGGCGATGCCAAAGTGACACCACCCCCTGACAGACGGCAACGCAGAGATTATCGGAGGGAATATAGGAACTAGCGGGCTGAGGTACGAGGACTGCAGCGTTGGCAGCAGCGTCAGCGACCTTGTTTCCTGTCAGCCCGACGTGACCAGGTACCCACATAAAGATCACAGTGGCTCCATCAAGAGTGAGCAAGTGACAGCTTTCCTGGACTCACTACACTAAGGAATGGATGGTGAACAGCACACAGAGGCTTTGAAGGGCACTGAGAGAGTTGAAGCATATGACGCAATTGAAAAGCCTGTGTCGTCGGATGTACTCCATACCCTGATACAGGGCGAAGAGCTCAGAGGAAAATACTGAGCAGTGTGCCGGAAGCCGATATTGAAAAACATCGGCGCCACTGACGAAGGCACACCCTACATCACGGTCAGTCCCAAAGCCATCAGTGTACACGAAGGTACTATCGTGAAGTTCCATGCGAAGGTCGTGAGACTGAAGGTGACACAGCGAGGCTGGAGTAGTGTCCTTAGGAGGCCAATGAAGGCCAAGGCGAACACGGGCCGCCGCACGAAGCCAAGATGGTGAAGGGTTCACTCCCGCCGGGGAAGTTGCAGGCAGTGTGAAGTTGAGCTTCCGGTGCAAGTGCCTAAAGCGGACTCCAGGAGGTAACAGAGGAGAGGGACGCGTCCCATACTGGCGATCAAAGGAGTCAACGAAGAAGGAGACATTGGATGGGTGGCCACGCATGGCAGGCAAACGGCATGCGTACCTTCTGAGGCGAAAGTCACAGCGGTAGGACGGTGGTAGGTCAGCAGCTTTTGGCATGATGCTACGATACTTTAAGTGTCTTTTTCCACCCGCCAAAGTGCGTCTAATTCGCAAGGAAGCGGTGATCCTAATGAACGAACATTTAGTGATAGTGATAACAATAACAGTAGTATAAACAGAAGAAGATACATAGCATGTTATTTGCTCTTTTATATCACATTTTTTTATGCTGATTTCAAATCTGACAATGAGTACAATTTTGCTCCATGAAACAAGATTTTGAAGATAGATAAAGCATTTATTCCCCATGGAGCATTGGAATACTGTTCGTCGGAACTTTAACATAATCGTTTTCGATTATTTCTAATGCACCGCAGTAAATTAGTCTCGCACACTCTGCAGCTCGCGGTCCAGCCGTTAGCACAGTTGCACCTGGATCGCGACATACCGCGTTCGGTTTTTGGTCGGGTCGAAGATTTTCTACGATCGGCAACTGGGTGTTTACGTTGTCCTAATCATTTCATCACATCTTCATCACAATGGTGTTTACGTTGTCCTAATCATTTCATCACATCTTCATCATAATGACGCGCAAGTCGCCGATGTGGCGTCAAATAGAACCCAGACGGGATCGTCCGGCTCATGACGGGATCGTCCGGCTCATGACGCCAAATGAAGCAATGCTCCGCGCTACACAGGCACCGCGGATCTTCACCGGGAATATCGGCTAGATACCATCTTGCAGGTATTCCAAAATCTCTCCACACGACTGTACAGAACCATGAGACACTCGCGTAACCCGTTTATCCTTTCTCTGGGGAACTACGACCACAGCCATAGATGGAAACATAACAGACTAAAGATACTATTAGCAAGAAACTAAACATTTATTGTCCATAGCACGCTAACGCGGCAGTACTGGTGAGCCCCTGCAACACAGCTACTACTGGCAACCCCAGATGCTCAACCCGCCGAAAAACAGGCAATCGCAGGGTAGCCGTACTGTACACAACACGCAAACCAGCCACACACACCCACACACTGTGAGCTGATCTAGAGCCCGATCGCCCACTAATGTATGACGACCTTGAACTGTTACAGGGATGCGGCAGCTGCAGCAGGCCCTACAACGACCACCCGCAACGACAAAGGTAACGATGCACGATACCTCGCACTAACATAACCTCACCTTGAATGCACTGTCGCACCCAGCAAGCCGCTACTGCCCTTGCTACCCGTCCTACTGTCGCAGAGGTTTTTTCCCCTTGGTACTTGCCTTGGCTCTTTTTTGCCTCTGCCCTTACAAACCGCTACCCTTCGATCGCTTTCGTCCACTTTCTCTCTCCTGATGGACCATGTCAATGAGTAATCCTACCCAGACGCATTGACAACATCACAGCCCACACCCCGTGACTCCCGATTTGAAAACTAACATGTTATACGGAGGTGACTAGAACTTTTAGTTTGGTCACCACGTCGGTGTGGGCGTGGAGGGGCTCCATCCTAAGACGCCAAATGATCATTTCATTTCAGTTTCAGCCTGGCACCCTGGCTTGAACTCCAATAAAGCCACACTTTGAATATAATGTTTGCAGAAATCAGAATATTTTCAAGTCTGTTTACCGTCAAATAGGGTCAGTATTACCCCACGGCACCTTTGCTGCCGCTGGATAAAGAAGAAACATCGTCTGTCATTTAGAGTTTCAGAAATATGACTTGAGGCAAAAGACAAAACCACAGACTGCTATTTCTGTATCGCAGTAGTTAACGGATTCTCATATATAATCAGACTATGACTACGACCTGTTGAAGGTATTCATCTGCTAGATGACGGTAAGCTCCACGAACTCGAGCGAGATGCGATACTAACAGAAAAGCTAGCAGAAGTACTCGGCTCAGGTCTTGAAGAATTTCATTTGCTTGCACCGGTCGCAACGACTTGACACTTTCCGTACATACACAAAAAAATTGTGCAGTTCTATGCGATCAGTTGCCCTATTTCTAATAAATGGACGTTTGAGGTGTTATCTTAAACCTCGATGTGGAACAAAGCGTTGAAAAATGGCAAATGTTCAAAGATTAATATAGAACAAGTAAGTTTGAAGGCAGTGTTATTACTGAGGCGTGTTGACTCATTGGGGGAAAAAGTGTTTAGTGCCAGACTAAGGATTTAAAGGACCTTCCTGGGAATTTTGTGTGTTAATCACTTCTTTCATGACTGGCAATGTTTGCCAATACGAGAAAGGCCCTGTTATGCCGCAGGCTGGAGTCCACGCTTAAGTGTTGGTCGGTCAATAACTAGTTGCGTAAGTCAGTTCATAGACCATAGGAAGGCAAGGCAACACCAGATCTAATAAGGCCATGCCTAATAAACTACTGTGATGTTCAAACCAACCTTCGGGTTGCTGACAACTTTAGCCTCATTATTATACAAAGGATACGATACTGATAGGATAAGCTGCCCACCTTACAGACAAGTACGACAGCGTGTCGCTGATCTTGAAAATATACTCTATCGCTAGTTAGTCGTACAATCTGACAGTCATCACTTTTATCAAAGAAATGACGTTTCATTGTGGGAATACAGTTTCATCTGTGAATGAAGTAGCAAAAATACAAAGCACCATTACATAAAGAAGAATTAGTCCATCAGAGACAGAATGCAGCCATCAAGAGAAAACGTCGCTCATATGACACTGGTCGAGCGTAACAAAAAAAATCATGCTTCCGTCTTATACAAAGCTGCGATTCATGAATTTGGTAAAGGCACAGGATAAAGAATCAGATGCTTTACGGTACATATCCAACAAATTTCTAGATCTGAGGTATGCCAAAGTGAAAAAAAAGATGTGATCATTGGTCCTCAGATAAGGAAGGCCATTGCTGACACTGCTGCCAACACTTCTGATATAATACATGGGTGACATTCAAGTCATTCTAATCAAGTTACTTGGACGTTATCAATCTGCTTAATTTGTGGTTGTTGTGTGGAAATGTGTTAATGGGAACAGTTCGTCAAAGTTTATCTCCACGACTCACATATCAACCTTCTTCCCCAAGGGTATAGGTTGATTCAGCAACGAACGTAATGAACGGAATGTTTTCATCAGACATTACATATATTCACAACTGCTTGATGTCACACATTTCAAGAACCGACTGGCGCGGATACAAGGGGAGGGTGTGGCACATGGTCCTCCCCGCAACAAAAGCAAAGCTCCCCACCCACCTTCAATTTACTTGAAGTGTATCATAGCTGCGAAATCCACATGTAAAAGCAAAAGCACTATACGAACCACCGATGTACAAACATTATTGTATTATATTTCATTTATATTATTGTTATTATTATTAAAATCCTACATATCATTGGCATGTTAACTGTGGAAGGTAACAGAGAGTTTTATTTTGGGATGGGGTGTGAGGGTGGGGTTCAGAAGATAGACAGTAAAACTCGATCGAACACCCTTCCCAGATCCGCAACCGGAAGAATGATGTTAACAGACACTAATGGTTTGCAAATTACGAATCAGAAAGCTTCAACAATCTTAGTCAGTTGCTGGGTGTCAAGATTTCCACCAAAATTTATTTTTGTTTATCACTGTTATTGGGTAGGAATTTTTCATGTAAAAAGCATTCTTCTTTTCTTTTTTATTTGATGCATAATTAATTTTTGTAACATTACTATTTAGGGAACAGTAGTAATTTTTATCCGTTAAGGTCAGCTAAGAACCCTGAGCCAATTTGAATTCATTCTGATATGTGCTTTTCTTTCCTCCAATAACCTTTAATTATTTCACTATGTCGTAGTAATAATTATTATATACATGTTTATTTATTCTAATAGACCTGTTTCAGGGCTGCATGCATTCTCCTTCCTCCTCGTCCACATTAGTTTCAAACGTGCTGATATCTGCATCCGGTTCAAATGGCTCTGAGCACTATGGGAATTACATCTGAGGTCATCAGTCCCCTAGACTTAGAACTATTTAAACCTAACTAACCTAAGGACATAACACACATCCATGCCCGAGGCAGGATTCGAACCTGCCACCGTAGCAGCAGCGCAATTACAGACTGCAGCGCCTAGAACCGCTCGGCCACAACGGCCGACTCTACATCCGGAGCTGTTTGAGGTTATGAGGCTGTTTCCTTTTTTCTTTCTTGTTCGTCCTTGAAGATAGCTTTCTGATAAATTCCTGTTATGTGTGTCGATTATGTTGATGTTTGCTCCTTTCAGGCCATTTGATGTCTGTTTACACGATGCTGATTGTCCTTTCAGCTTCACAATTTTATTAAAGGTTTGGTTCGTCAGTCTGTCATCTACCATTCTAGCCAAATGTCCGAAGAAAGAGTTTCTTCTTTTGAGCATGGTGTGTATTACGCCCTTTACATGTTCACATATTTTTTTGTTAACTCGTGGCCTGTCGAATTCTGTCTCTCTTGTCGTCGGGCCACGTATGCTTCTAACATGTCTTCTTTCTATTTTCATAATTTTGTTTGCCACCTTTCCGCACTAATTATAATGGTTCGGCACCATAGAAAACCTCAGGTCTCACTGCTGTATTATAATGTTTAATTCTGCTGTCCCACGATAAAGCCTTCTTCTTGTATACGTTTCTGATGTTCCGAATGTAATGTTCATCTTGTTTGTTCTTATCACAATCTTCCTAATCGGTGTTTATTCTTAACCACTCACCAAATATTTGAATGAGATGACTTTCTTGATTTTGGTTTGGTTTATGAGTGACTGCTACTCAAATTTTATTACACACAGTTGTGTGAGTTGTACTGTCTATTCAGTTGTAATTGTGAAGAATAAATAAACGTAAATGTCTGACAAAATCAAAGCATCTAAACTGGGACTTAAATATTTGTACTCTGAGCTAAAATCGTTTCTCCCCTTTCCCACCCGATCCTCAGTGAAATGTGGGCAGAATAATCGCGTCTTTCGTGAAGAGAACGGTACGCCACTCGTGTGCACTGCAGCGGACGTGTAATCCGTGACGAGTGGTGAGCTGCTGGTCTCGCATACAGCCGTATCACTTCCACGAAGACTCCCGTCACAGCTCCAGATGATACTCCCCTTCCGGTGGCTGCAGCAAGGATGTGCTGGTGGTATGGGGTCGCCGTAGCTACGAGCGCATAGCAGAAAATACCGATCTTCAAATGGGCGTTGGTGTCCTTGAGCGAGTATGAGGCTTGGCTGAAACTTCTAGATACAGAACTGGCGATTTTTCTCACGCTCTATAAGCAGCAAAAGAACGAACGACTGCATGGTTTCGGGTTATTTTGAGGAGGTGACGACTCCAGTTTCCAACAGGACAGTGATTTACGGTGCTGTCATCTCATTATTTCATCAACTTCTACATATGTTACGTCTCTGAAATTCTCTTGAAGGTACAGTCCAGCGCTATAGAAAAAAAGTGTGTAGTGTATATCAGAAAGGAATTAAAAGCTTTGAAAATTCGTAGTAACTTATTCATGTGACTTACAGACTTAGTCTTGGTATCATCTTGGAGACAAATAGATCCAGTTTTGACTTGCAAAGTACGCTAGTACAGAATGGCGCCACCGCAAGCGCTAGAAGCAGTTACATCAAAGATGGGTGCATTTACCGGTCCCGAGCGTGCGTTGTATGTTTTGGTTCGAAGAGTGCAACGCAATTTTCGTACAGCGTATGACAAAGATCCTCCCAGGAGGCATAAACGTTTTTTTGAAACTGGATGTTCGGTAAAACAGAGCAAATTCTCAGGTCGTCGCCATGCGTCTGACGGCGTCGTAGAGCAAGTGAGACAAAGTTTTATGAAAGTCCTACAAACTCAACCAGGCGTGATTCACGGGAGCTGGGCGTTCCACATACGGCTCTTTGGTGTGTGTAACGGAAACGGTTCCATCTCAAGCCATACGAGTTTACAATTAAAAGACACTGACAGCATTTCTTGTAAGGACATTAGCGTGGAAGTGTTACATCGATTGGATGAAGATTTCATTTGAAAGATTATCGTTAGCGATGTGTCGACTTGTAACTTAAGTGCTGAAGCTAATGAACCCAGCTGTCGGATCTGAGGCAGTGTAAACTCACGAAAATCCCTGGACCACAAACGTGATAGCTCAAAATTGAATATGTTTCGTAATTTGAGTAAGAGCAAAGTTTACGGACATTTCTTTTTTCAAGACAAAACTACCAAAGGAATACTGTACTTAGATATGGTGGAAAACTTTTTAATCTCGTAGATTGGCGTTGATGACCAACAACAAAGCATACAGTTTATGCAAGATGGCACGCTGCTCCACTACCTACCCAATATCCGGATTTTCCTGTATGTACGATTTCCATATAAATGTGGATGACCCGAGATGCACCAATAGCATGTCCCCTATGTTCACTGGACCTTTTCTTTTGGGGATTCATCAACCATACCGTATCTGTTGCACTCTTATCGTCTCATTTACCGGAGCTCCTATCTAGAATCTGCCTCCTAGTTGAACAAGTCTTGTAGGATGTGCTGCAGTGAGTTTTCCAAGAAATCGACTTCAAATGGGATGTGTGCTACAAAATGGTTCAAATGACTCTGAGCACTATGGGACTTAACATCTGAGGTCATCACTCCCCTAGAACTTAGAACTACTTAAACCTAACTAACCTAAGGACATCACACACATCCATGCCCGAGGCAGGATTCGAACCTGCGACCGTAGCAGTCCCGCGGTTCCGGACTGGAGCGCGATGTGTGCTACATAATCAAAGAAAGTCACGTTGACTCTGCGTAGGTATAAGGTAAAGCGCTTGATGTATTTTGATATAAAACGACACTAACATCATGTCTATAAATCAAATGAATAAATCAATATGGATTTTCAAAGATGTAGAGACATTTTTCATACACCCTTTACACACAGATTAGCCAAAACGTTATGACCACTGACCGCCACGGCTGTGCGCAGACAAGAGCAGAAATTTCCATGCCCTCTGTCTTCTCTACTGTCTTATCAACGTGCACTGTCCCTCAAATCTCTCCTCTTCTTAACGCTCCTATCTGAACAACACGGCAGAAACACCTGTTCCGATCAGAGAAAAATCCTTTCTGTCCCAGTCTGTCGTTCAGCCCCTTTCTCGAAGATTTCCTCAGCAGCAGGAACCTGACTCTGAAATAACCTTCTGCATCATATTATTGAAATTAATAATATCTCCAACTTCGGAAGAAAATTAATGGCTGCTAAAGGAACAATAATGACTACCACTTTACCTACACACACTCATTACCCGTGTTCTTCCTTTTCTCTAACCTGATCTTCCTCATTGCACATTGTTCTCCGATGTGCACTCTGTTTAAATTTCCTTGCCTCAGAACTCATTATATCAGAAAACATCTATTTTGTACACCTACAAATTTTTATTTATACCTGCCGCTATCATTATTGTTATTACTGTCATTATTATTATTATTATTGGCAGCAGCAGCAGCAGTAGAAGTATTGCCAGTCTTATCTTTATTAGTGCATGGTCTGTGTTAGTTACTCGCATTGGCTCTATATAGATTCAAATCATTTTAATTTTACTTGTTGTATTAAAATTCTCATTTCAGGCAACTATGATGTAAAAAGGTATGTATGTGTGAAACCCTCCTAAGAGAGGGCCTGATGATCCGAATCAGATCAGGTTAAATAATAAAAAAATGTTTTATTCACAAGTAAATTACATATCCTCTTCAACGTTTTTGTTTGCTTCCTATACAATTGCGGCTCGCTCCGTTCTTCAGAAGGCGGGAATGGGAAGCCTTCGGTCAAATAATATATTTGCTGCAACACCTACTCGCCGACCTTTGATATCCTACATTACTGTAGAAACAAAGGAGCAAGAACTCCGTTGTTGAAAATAAGTGAGCTGTGTAGGCAGCAGCTGTGTGAACTAAGCTCAGTATTGCCTCAGAAGCCATGTTAGCGATAGACGACACTTAGCCAATCTTTGTGATGGTGCTGGACAAAATGACACTATGGAGATATGTCAGTTCTCCAACCCCTCGTGTTCCATCTTCTGGTTGTAGGTTGGCCGGGATGTTCAGCCAGCTAATAGTAATGGTTTTCCTTTAAAATCCAGGAGCAACTGCAGTGCTCAGGAGGTTATGAGACCAGTCGCGTCCTGGAAGCGTCGGGTTAGCTGTGGACGTTCATGCTCCGTGCGAAGAGCATCGTGTTCTCTGCATACAGAGCGAACTGCGGGCTGTCATCGACTGCCGTGTAAGCAGTGGAAAAAAAAGGAGTCTAAGGGGATCGACCCTAGCAATCACCCTTAAGGACCACCGTCACTGATGTCGCTGGATGCTCACGTGGAATGTTCTCTTTCTGAGACATGACCGCAAGGGAGTGACGTGTGACACAGTGAGCTCATTAAATAATCTGAAGAGCGGGCTGTCATACCACGCGCGGGAGACGTCCAGGAATAAGCCGAGCCTCTATTTATAACCGACTCCAGCAGGCGCTAGCTACATCCTTTGAAGCGCATTGTTTATCAGCGCCATTGCTGAGGAGCGTCCGCACGATGGCCTCCTTTTTTCCGAACTTTGCGCACGCGCTCATGTTTCCAGCAGCGCAAGCACGCATGCGTGTTTGTGCAGGAGTAATTTGTTACAACTTGAGGGCGTGCGTCGTAGCACATGGCTTCCCGTGTTTGGTGCGAACGTCTTGAGCTGTTTATCAAAATGGATGTACCTCAAGGCGATTTTTTAAGCAGTAATGTTTGTTACCTCCAAAGAAACAACGTTGACATTGATAGACGATTGCAGACAAAGAGAGGTACATGGAACTCCGTTTCTGAAGGAGTATTTCAAACAGAATATGAGATGCGGTGCCGTCAGCGCCAAGGGGGGTGGGGGGGGGGGGGGGCGGAGTCGCCGTGCGCTACAATCTTCTGGAACCGAGCGACCGCTACGGTCGCAGGTTCGAATCCTGCCTCGTGCAGGGATGTGTGTGATGTCCTTAGGT
Organism: Schistocerca serialis cubense; assembly: GCF_023864345.2. Taxonomy (NCBI): domain Eukaryota; kingdom Metazoa; phylum Arthropoda; class Insecta; order Orthoptera; family Acrididae; genus Schistocerca; species Schistocerca serialis. Next base: position 835,167,134 of record NC_064641.1, on the reverse strand, counting down.
TAGTTAGGTTTAAGTAGCTCTAAGTTCTAGGGGACTGATGACCTCAGCAGTTAAAGTCCCATAGTGCTCAGAGCCATTTGAACCATTTTTTTTTTGGAAAATACGACCCCGTTAGAGTGGATTCTGCGGTCTATGGCATTCCAGAATTTGCCTGGTCTGTGTACGCTAATGTATAATCTTTCTCGGAGTTAAATGGAGAATTTTTTTAATAAAATAACATAAAAATGACGCAATGAAAGTCAGATAATCTTCCCAGTTTCAGACATAACCACTTAAACGCTTTGTTTTGAAATGCGAAATGAATAGCTCAAACTGGTAGTCTGTATGAGTCGTCGATTGCCAACAGGCCTGTAACGAAACGTTATTGCCAATATCATAGCTGCAGAAACTACGTTTCGGTTACCGTTATCCCGTCTACAGACAAGTTGTCAGTTACCCAACCATAAAATCGATCTCCTGAAATTTGAAAATATGTCGTGTCGTTTCTGTGTTGCTCACAGTGTACTACCTCTATTATTTATATACTGTTTTCCCATAGTCGCATTAGTGTTTTCCTTTTCTGTGGCATTTCATCACAATGGACACAGCACAGATTGACGAGCAAAGAAGTGAAACCATAGCAGACGCCTTGAACAATGAAGCAACGTGTGGATACGGGAGACGCATAGGTATATTACGTTATTTCCAAAGATTTACGAGCATGCACTTTTCTTTTCAGTGCGTATGCGCTTGCGCATGCAGAAAGAAGCATCGTGTGGAGACAGTGAGCCCGTGTGGACACATATTATTCAGCTAGACGCACGCCTCATGGGTATTTCCTGTTCTCATAGATGTACGAGGGGCGTTTGAAAAGTCCGTGCAAAGTCGGAGAGATGGCACAACCGGCGCGTATCGAGGTCATGTTTAGTTAGTAGCATCTTTGGAAAGAACGCACACCAAGTTTCAGCCACATTGGTCTAGTTCTTGTGTGTTGGCATTCGTGTGAATCAAAGAAGTCGAGTGATTGTCAAAAAATGGACGAAGAATAATTTCGTGTGGTGATTAAACATTACTTTATGAAAGGCAAAACTTCTGAGAAGACTAAAGAGAAGCTTGATAAACATTACGGTGACTCTGCACCTTCGATTAGAACAGTTTATAAGTGGTTTCAAAATTTTCGGAGTGGCCATATGGGCACTAGTGATGCTGAACGTTCTGAACGGCCTATGGACGTTATGACTCCAAAAATCATTGATAAAATCCATGATATGGTGATGGATGACAGAAGACTTAACATGTGTGAGATTGTTAGTGCTGTGGGCATCTCGAATGAATGGGTACATAATACTTTGCATAAGCATTTGGACGAGAGAAAGCTATCCGCAAGATACGTTCTGTGATTGCTCATGCTCGACTAAAAACGGAATCGTGTAGTGTTTCAAGGATGGTTTGCAGGTGTTCAGGAACAATCCGCAGGACTTTAAGCGTCGTTTCGTCACTGTTGATAAAACATGGATACATTACTATACTCCTGAGACCAAACAACAATCTAAACAATGGGTTACCAAGAGAGAATCTGCACCAAAAAAGGCGAAGACCAGTCTTTCGGCTGGAAAGGTTATGGCAAGAGTCTTTTGTGATTCGCAAGTGAAAATCCTCATCGACTATCTGGAAAATGGTAAAACTATTGCAGATGCATATTATACATCGTTATTGGACCGTCTGAAAACTGAGCTACAAGAAAAACGCCGGCGATTGAACCGCAAAAAAGTCATTTTCCATCACGACAATGCACCAGCACACACCTCAGCAGTTGTGATCGCAAAATTAATGGAAATAGGATTCCAACTCGTTTCCCATTCCCCACCCCTATTCTCCAGACTTGGCTCCCTCGGACTACTATTTGTTCCCCAATTTGAAGAAATGGCTGGCAGGACAAAGATTTTGTTCAAACGAGGAGATGATTGCACCAACTAATAGGTATTTTGCGGACTTCGACAATTCCTGTAGTTCAGAAGGGATCAACAAATTAGATCAGCGTTGGACGAAGTGTACAAGACTAAAAGGAGACTATGTCGAAAAATAAGAAAGGTTTACCCCAAACCTGTGACTAGTTTTTATTTTTGCATGGACTTCTCAGACGCCCCTAGTAGTAAACAATTATGGTCAGCAGATCGACAAGAGTCACAAATGGGATATTATCGGGGAACGCGTCATATGAGGCATTCCTTCCTGATATTTGACTTTTACCATTGCGACCCAGTCAGCCTGAAACCAGGATCACTGAATGTTTTAATTTCAAGTTTGATTTCAGACAACAAATGACAAAAAAAGTATTTTTTCGAGTGATACAACTGCAAATTAACAATTTTCTCATTTATTTTTTCGTTTGGTTGTTATGTGAAACCTTGCTTCTTGCCAAATTTCATGATTCTAGGTCAACGGGAAATACACCACTACGTATTAATGGGTGAGTTTTCGAGTGTTAAAATATGTGGCAAATCTGGCCGTACCTTTTGATTGCATTGACTTGAAAGCTAACGCTTATTATACCACCAAGTGACCATACACCTCAATATGTCACATAAATTTCAACTTGATATATATTCCCGTTCCTGAGAAAAAGGTTTTTTAACAGTCGGACTGTTGGACAACAAAGAGACCCTACAAGAATTCCTGTTTTACCGACTGAGGTACGGGAGCATAAAAAGAGACAAATCTGCAACTGACTGGAGCACAATTCATGCCTCCAGTCAGCCACTATTCACTTACAGTGCTGTTTGGCTAATAAAACACATACAGCTATACTAGCCTGTGTGAGCGACGACCTTTCCCGAGGTCAAAATGTCCACTGCGTGCTATCCGCTCGGAAAGTGGTTGGTATGGACCTGCGTTCACTGACAGCTTTGAAACCGACTGACATAAACAACACTTGACACACTCGCCCACCGCCCGTGTCGGTTGTGATTTTTTGACGGCCACTGTTCTTGCTCCGTTTTACATGGCTGTGAATGCTGCACGATTTCATCTAGAAACGCTGCGCTGAGGGCGTTTAGATACAAACAAATCGGGCAATGTCATTCGCGATGTGTGTACGGGCACATTCAAACATCATTAATTCCTTAGGTCGACCACTCTTACTACACTGTTCCATACAACCGATTGGTAAATGTACGAGGTCCTTTCAAAAAATTCGGGAGGACTTCGTCCACAAAATGTTTCTACGCTTACCTTTTACTGTTGCGCATGGCCTCCTTCGAAATACTCTGCTCCACAACTGATTCATGACTCCCACCGCAGTTTCCACTTCCGGAAGCAGTCTCGGCACGCCTCTCGCTGGATCGCGCGAAGCGCCGTCTGCGAAGTTTCTTTTATCTCGTCTATCGTTGCAACTCTTCGTCCTTTCAAAGGAGTTTTCAACTTTGGAAATAAAAAAAGTCCGCAGGGACTGGGTCTGGAGAGTATGGAGTAAGAGGCAGCACTGTGATTTCGTTTTTTGTGAATAGACACGCACCAACAGGGATGAATGCGCGGTTGCGTTGTCGTGTTGCAAGAACCATGAATTGTCTCACCACATTTCAGGCCGCTTCCTTCTCACGTTTTCTCGCAGGCGTCGCAACACGTTCCGATAGTATCGTCGATTAACAGTTTATCCCTGTACCACGAATTCATGATGACCTAATCCTTTAAAGTCAAAGAAAACTATCAGCATGGCTATGACACTTGACCCGCCCTGACGAGCATTTTTTAGTCTTGGAGAACTTTTCCCGACCAGTTATGAAAATTGAATCTTGGTCTCAGTATCATAACCGCAGACACACACCTCATGATTCTCTTAAAGAACGTCTCGTTCCCATTTGGGCGATCCAAAAGCTCTTCACAGATTGCGAGGCGAAGTTCTTTCTTATCTTGATTCATGACGAACTTGGCGGCAACACGATGCATTCCAACGTGCTGTGTCCCGATTTCATGATATGATCCAACTGAAATGTTACGTTCTTCTGCAAATCTTGGACAGTCAGTCTTCGATTGGCAGACACAATTCCGTTGACGTTCCTGACGTGAGCGTCGTCGGTAGACGTCGAAGGGCGGCCTGAACGTGGGTCATCTGTAGCTTCCGTCCGGCCTTTTTTAAACCGCATGAACCATTCGTAAGATGGAGTACGGCTTAAGCACTCGTCACCGTAGGTTTCCAGCATCATTCGGCGTGTCTTTGTATGGTTTTCTTATGGCTTAAGCACTCATCACCGTTTGGTGTGTCTTTGTATGGTTTTCTTGAGCTTCACGCAAAATTTAATGCAGTCGTGTTGCTCCTCTAACTCTGCCATCTCGAAATTCGCAAACTGTGCGACACAACGTTCTACTCAGTACAGTACTGAACAATAACTAACAGACATACAACAATGAAACATCCGGCAGATACACATTAAACACAGGTGTGTGCAGGGATGCCAGCTGCATTTTGCTCCAACAGACGATTGGCTAGAAATTACGAATGTTCCGGAATTTTTCGGAAAGACCTCGTACACCGCTTAAATGACATGATGTGCGACAGCTGTAGAGGCTCACATGAATGCCTGGTATCAGATCTGCACCACCTACAGCGCTTCAAGCCATAAAGTGTGCTCTCTTAGCCGGCCGCTGTGACCGAGCGGTTCTAGGCGCTTCACTCTGGAACCGCGTGACCCCTACGGTCGCAGGTTCGAATCCTGCCTCGGGCATGGATGTGTCTGACGTCCTTAGGTTAGTTAGGTTTAAGTAGTTCTAAGTTCTAGGGTACTGATGACCTTAGATGTAAAGTCTCATAGTGCTCAGAGTCATTTTGTGCTCTCTTAAGCGGATAACTAATATACAATGTGGTCAAAAGTATCCGGACGCTTGTTAGTGGACATTAATATGTCGTGTGTCCACACTTGCCTTAATGGTGGTTTGAACTCTGTTGGGGACATTTTCAGCGAGATCTCTGAATGTGTGTGGAGGAATGGGAACACGTTCTTCTTCAAGAGCCGAAATGAGAAAAGGTAGTGATGTTGTTGGACGCTGGGTTCTGAAGCCAAGTCGACGTTGTAATATATCCCAAAGCTGTTCCATCGAGTTCAGATCGCAATTCTGCCCAGGCCAGTCCATTTCAGCAATGTTACTGTCCACGAACCATTGCCTCACAGATGGTGCTTTATGATAGGGTGCACTATCATGCTGATACAAACAATCATCGTCTCCGAACTCTTCCTCTAATGTACGCAGCACACAACGCCATAAAATGTGTCCATAACCTCCCCCATTTAGCGCTTTCTTAAGCGCAATAAGGCGAATGTAGTCTAACCACGAAAAAAGCTACCATACCGAATCCTCCGTGCTTCACTGTGGGCATTGCACATCGGGGCAGGTAATACTCTCTAGGCAGTCGCCATATCCGAACCCTTCTGTGGGATTGCCAATGGGTGCAGCGTGATTCGTGACTCCAAATTACTCGTTTCGAGTCATGCACTGTCCGAAGGCATCGATGTTTATACCACCTCAAGCGTCGATTACCACTGATTACAGAAATTTGTGGCTTACAAGAGGCTGCTGGACCACTGTATCCCGTTCTTTTCATATCCCTACGCACATCGTGCTAGCAGAATTGCTAGTAGTATTTTGTGACTCACGAGGGAGTCCTTCTGCTGATTTCATGCGAATTTTTTGCATCCACACTCCGCAGTGGTCGACGGTCCCCGTCCGTTAGTACATGAGGTCTGACTGGTTTTGGTTTGGTTACGCTTGATCCTTTCGCGTTTGAACTTCACTGTCACATCACCAACAGTCGCCTAGGACAACTTTAGAAAGTCTGAAATGTTCGTGATTAATTTGTCACTCATATGACATCCAAGGCCCACTCCACGTTCAAAGTCACTGAGCTTTCCTGACTGACATATTACCGAGCGAGGTGGCGCAGTGGTTAGCATACTGGACTCGCATTCGGGAGGACGACGGTTCGGTTCGGCCCTCCTGATTCAGGTTTTCCGTGATTTCCCTAAAACGTTTCAGGCAGATGCCGGGATGATTCCTTTGAAAGTGTACGCCCGACGTCCTTCCATAAGGGCCTCACTGTTTGATCCCCTCCCCCCAAATCAACCAACCAACCATCTGCCCCCCTCTGGTGTTATTACTTCTCTACTGACAACACAATACTCTGCGCCACCTTTCATACTATATGGTCCGCCTCTCATGACATATAGTGGTCAATTCCGCATTACGTAGAGACGTCCGGATACTTTTGATTAGGTAGTAAATTTTGTCCGGTGAGTCTCTTACGCTTGCTTTAATCACTAGGAGACGTGTTCTCCATTACGATCTTCCTTGGTGATTCAAGATGCTGAAAGCGGCATCAAGACACAGTAAAAGTGATACACAACCTCTTCCAGCTCTTCACTGACACTTCGTCAGCCATACAGCTACCCGAGGCTCACCAGAGACACGTAAGGAGGGCGAGTAGATGAAGTGTCATATTTATCGACGGCGTATGAGAATATTCTTGTGAGGAACGACGTATGTTACATCTGGCCCCAGCGAAACAACTAAGTTCTTTTAACATCCCTACATGGCAAATACCTCATAATCTTGTATACTAGTTAGGTGGCAAGTTTGCGGACACCAGTATCGGTGAGTATTAGTATTCACGTGCCTATTGTGTACAGGCCCACGGAAGGGACGACTGTGGACGGTCCGTTTGCTAGACCGGCGGAATCTTCCACCATATGTGACCGGAAGGCGGCGTTTAGTTGGCCACCCAGACAGCCGTGTTTGCCAAGAGGATTTGTCGCAGTACCACATGTGGGTCGCGGTGACTCACAGCTTTTTATTCCTCCCGATGGAAACACATGTTCCCTGAGCCAAGCTGGACGCAGACTGCCATGTGGCGGTCGCGTCTTATTTGGCCCGAGATCCAGCTCAGGGTCATAACGACCAGACTGGAATGACTCGGCAGCTAATATGGAGTACATTTACCGCCGTCCAGGCTGCTGACTGCACCGCTAAACGCCGACGAAAGGAACGGCACCAGCGGCTGCAAGAGCTTTAAAGGAAGTGGAGGCTTCGTGAAATGAAGAGAGCAGCAGAAGGACATGGAGGCAAACCATGTGAAAACGCATAATAACAGCCACCAGGAACATTATTCCGAAAAGCGACTATCCTTCATTATACACAGGGCGTATCGCAATTAATACCGAAAAGTGATACATGAAGAAATACAGGAAGATTGTAATTAAAGTATGTTTCAAAACGTCGTAGAAACCAACCACTGTTTGAATGATGTCAAATTTGAACGGAATATTATCGAAGAGGAGGGCAATAATATAAGGGGAAAAAAACGAAAATTTTACCGTTCGATGGAGGTGTAAGCTGCAGAATATGCAAAATAAAAGACACAGGGTGCTCTGCTCTTTTTCATTTTGTGTCTGAGATCCTCAGTATGACTGTTTCAATGCAAGATCGTGCACTGCTGGTAAAGCTATTTTTCCAAGAGCGGTGCGTCAGCAGCTCTGCAGTAGTTTCGGACACTCGTGGGTTTGTTCGATGTCTGCCAAGCATCTGGAGAAAGTGATAACAAAATTCGAAAAGACGGGTTCTTTTGAACTGTAATGTGGTAGAGGGAGCAAGACAATTGAGCCGACGTCAGTAAAAGGGGTCGAGCGGAGGTGTGCAAAAATGCAGTGCACGGGGAATTGCCCGAATTGCCTTTATGCCTGTCAGCACAGTGCATAACATTGAACGAAACATCCTGCATTGCTATCCGTACAAAATTACCCATGTTCAGAAGTTGCTTCATACTGACCTGCCAAGAGACAAACATTTCCTCTAGAATTTATAGCTCCTATGGAAGTTTACAACGAATCGACATTGAACATTCTGTGGACAGACGAAGCCCATTTCCAACTCCAAGGACTAGTCATTACACAGAACTGCAGAATAAGGGCAACGGAAAATCCATTCGGACATCAACCGGCTCGAAATTTCCTGGCAGATTAAAACTGTGTCTCGGTCCGGCACAGTTTTAATCTGCCAGGAAGTTTCGTATCAGCGCACACTCCGCTGCAGAGTGAAAATCTCATTCTGATCAACCGGCTCATTCTACCAAGCCAACTTCGTGGTGCGAGTTGACGGTATCGGTTATCGTGCGCTCGTCTTATCTGTACCGTCACTGGTAAACGCTATGAGAGTCTTTCGTTTACCAATGTCATTCTAACGCTTCATCAACGTGGATACGGGGATAGGATCATTTTTATGCAAGAAGACGCTCCTCCTCACATTGCACATAAGGCCGTTGATAAAATATCGATATACCAATACTTTCTCCAAAAGGACATCGATACATATCGGCGACACATTTTTACCCATATATCGATATCTAAATGGAAACATAGAGTGCCGATATTTTTATTTTATATTTTTTTCTAATTTCAGTAAATATTTGAAATTGTTCTTTCGAAACTGTAGTAGAACATAATTTCACTTTCACTTTGTGAAGGAGTTTTACAACTTTTTAAGCTTTCATCACGTCCAGTCTTCCTCTTTGACTGTGTGAAGCAAGTATGTTGTTGTTGTTGTGGTCTTCAGTCCAGAGACTGGTTTGATGCAGCTCTCCATGCTACTCTATCCTGTGCAAGCTTCTTCATCTCCCAGTAACTACTGCAAGCTACATCATTCTGAATCTGCTTAGTGTATTGATCCCTTGGTGTCCCTCTACGATTTTTACTCTCCACGCTGCCCTCCAATACTAAATTGGTGATCCCTTGATGCCTCAGAATATGTCCTACCAACCTATTCCTTCTTCTAGTCAAGTTGTGCCACAAATTTCTCTTCTCCCCAATTCTATTCAATACCTCGTCATTAGTTATGTGATCTACCCATATAATCTTCAGAATTCTTCTGTAGCACCACATTTCGAAAGCTTCCATTTTGTTCTTGTCTAAATTATTTATCGTCCACGTTTCATTTCCATACATGGCTACACTCCATACAAATACTTTCAGAAACGACTTCCTGACACTTAAATCTATGCTCAATGTTAACAAATTTCTCTTCTTTAGTAAGTAAGTATAAATGGCACAAACAAGAAGTCCGTTTGCGCCGGTCGGTGGCGGTGTGAATGGAATAACAATATATCCGATGTGAAGAAATAGCACACCAGTTGGGTTAAAAAAAATCATTTTTAATGCAACTGGTGTGCTATTACTTCACATCGGCATTCTTCAACAACAGATGCTGAAACTGATGAGAAAAAAATACAAATGACAAGATTGGCCTCTGCGGTGGGCGGAGACGTGTGAAGGAAATGCTGACGTAATCGGAGGTCGGCGCTACCAACAGAAACAGCAACGTTTAATTTCACCACTACGACTGCTAGTTCTCTGAAGTTCGCAGAAATGAAAAAGAAAACAAAAAAAAAAACAAAAAAAACAGGGAAATCGACGTGAACTGTTCCAGACAAATCCGGTGTCACGAAACCGAACGACGGACACATCGGACACCTTTTACTGTACCACTTACATGCAGTTACGATTGTTGGCAGAGTGGTTATCGCCAAGCATGTACGTGCATCGTTTTCCTTTCTGTTCTTGCTCCAAGGGGGATAAGCAGGCTGCTAGCTTGTTGGTGTACAGAATATCTAATAATAGGTTTATACTTAAATATGCAGCTCTAAAATTGGCAGTACATTTAAAATGTGCAACCGATATTCTTTTTTTGCACTGCTGCGTCGATACCTTTTTCTGGCGATACATCGATAATTTTTTTCTGTATATCGATGGTCGATTACAGAATAATTTTTAAATGTCGATATATCAGACTCCCGATATTTTTAAAAATATCAGCAGCCCTAATTGCACAGCCAGTAAAGTACCTGCTACGAAGCTATTTCGGAAATGCTAGAATTATGGGCCGACATTTTCCTGCAGCCTCAGATTACGTGACCTTACTCCGTGTGACTTCTGGCTGTCGGGTTATCTGAAAAAAGCTGACTTCAGTGATCCGACTACAAATGTGGTGTACTTAGCAAGTCTGGATTACTTCACGAAGTGGTCGAGAAGATATTACAACACGCACACAGATTATTAGTAATTAATTAAAACCTCAGTCTGGCAAATATTTAACTTTGGAAACAATTATTGTCGTCACATATGACGTGTATCTGATACTGTCGCTGACACTTACGATGTTTAGCGCTTTGTTCATTGAAGAATGATACTCGTAGTATCACATCAGGGTACAATTGTGTATAACCGTTCTACTAGCACGCAGCCGGTTTTGTGATAAGACGATATGTCGTTGTAACCGATGATACAAGTGTTTGCTGATTACATAGAGACTGGACGAGCGACACTTCGGTCGGACATAAATAACTTCCCGGCTGCGGCGGCGTAAAGAAACACGTGGGGGCGCGTCTGCGACGACGTCTCCGGTTCGTTGATGCGTCTGTCAGCGACTGTCTTTACTTGTGGTGCCGTCGTGAGCTACAAACTTCAGCATGAGACGCCGTCCTGCGGACACCACAACAAATGAAGATGAATTCAGGGCAAGCATTGCGCAACGCGTTCTGGACGTGACCCCCAGAGACACTCCGGTCTCTTGTGGAACACGCCGTTTCTCGATTTTAACCGCATATTGAAGGCGTCTTGCGCCAGTCTCGCGACAGTTACAAACCGGTTTTACTGCTCCTTTATATGCAGTTTTTGGTCTCAGGACAATTATAAACCGATTTCATTGTTGCTTTTAATGGGGCTTTTCGTCTCAGGACGATTGAAAACCGATTTTTCCCATCCGATATGGTATGACGTGGCCGTGGTGGATGGGCTTACCTAATTATCAGTGCAACTGTTGAATGCCAAACTAGTGCGGTCTTGCACATTGCATAATACGGCTGGTTTGATGTGCAGCTCTGACCATAGCTATTGCATTGCGATTCCTCTGCCATTTGTAGCCGAACCCATTTACGTTATGGGGCTTACAGCGCCATCCAGCGGTAAAATTTTCGTTAATTTTTTTTCTTCCCATAGCGTTTCCCCGCTTCTTCGTCACCATACGATTCAAATTTGACGTCATTCTGACCAGCGGTTTCTTTTTAAAACGTTTTGAAATTGGAACTTTAATTATAATCACCCTATATAAGTTAACAGAAGCAAAAACGTTCTAGTAAACATGGATACGCAACATTCCGAGATAACAGTCAATGTGTGGTTACGTCGCCACCAATTTCATTATGAAACATTGCCTTATGTGCAACAAATGTATAGGAAACGTAAAAATTCCGATTAAGCGCGCATCTAATTGAGCTGAAACTTCACCCGCGCCCTACCTTAGAAAGAGATACAACGCTTCTTCAAAAAGTTAGGTGTTAAATTCACTGTACACTAATGATTGTTAAAGGATGTGTTCCACGTGCCGTCTTCCCAATTGGATGCAATAGTCCACTCGTATCTTCGAGTGACAAATTCTTCCAAACACATCGACTAGTAAATATTGACAAGGCTGCACAATTCACTGCTTCAGTTCTTCAGCCGTATGAACGTGAGAAGTGAATACTTCACTTAGAAAAAAAACTAGAGGATTGAGGTTAGGGGATCTTGAAGACCAAGGTACACACTCTGCTTGACCTATACATCGTGGATCAAACTGGCGCGTTAGATGTAGTGTTTCGAGAATTTCGCGTAAATTCTAGAACCACTCGGCCTTCTACCGTCTCGAACACACGATATTTTAAATATAAGTGTGAGAGAGCCTATTTACTGCGCATGTCTGTGTGTGCAGGTTTGAAGTTTATCATGAGACAACTGAAGAAGCGACGGTCGAGCGGCACCGACAAGTGTTTGCCGGTCACGCCATGGAAGCCGTAGTGAAAGAACAGGGAGTGTTTATGTATTCTGTGCTGTTTTATAACTTTGACAATTCTAGTGGAAAAAAGAACAAGAACAGTTGAGATATTGTTAATTAATGTTAGTTTTGGACACGGAGAGAATAAGACGTGTATTGAGATTCACATGTAGAAAGGACAAGGTTATCAAGCCAACCTTACCTTATATGTAAATCTACTATGTTTCTAACCTTAGGAAACACGAAGAGACTGACTTGATAGTATTTGTTTATGTGGACACTGAGATTTGTAAAAGTTTGATGTTCAAATATACGTCGTTTAGTGAAGCAAAACGATTTGTAAACGTTTGATGTTCAAATATACGTCGTTGAGTGAAGCAAAAGAAACTGCGTGCGCTTGCTTAATTTTATAAGTAGAAAGAGCCTTGAGAAATTCCTGTTCCTAGCAAATATACTTCGGAGAAGAAGAGAAAAGGAGGTTGGAGAAGCAAGCTAACCAGCAAGGAAAGTCGACTGACAATCTCAAGTAAGACGTATCGTTAAAGACGTGGGAGTTTACACACATACTTCACCACTTTAAGTCGTCCAAAGCGTTAGAATGCCTCGTACAGCGCCGGCTTAAGCGACACATCTGTCGCTTGCGGCCCAAGGTGAGAAAGGCGCCAGAAATACAACAATCGTAAGATTCGATAACAATAGAAGCTGCATTGTTGAATTAAAATTTGTACCACGGCCGGTACTTGAACTCGGTTCTCCTGCTTGCCAGGCAAATATGGTATCAACTACACACACTGACATTATGGCTAAGTTATCTACCCAGATTACCCCGTCCGAAGCAGCCCCCCCCCCCTCCCCAACAGGAAGCCTTGGCACACATTTTAATTCATTACTTCAGCTTCTATCCTTATCGAAGATAAAGCTGAGACTCAGCATGTGTCTAGGAAAATGTAATTCCATCAGGTCAGCTGTAAGATGTCTATGCAGGACATATCACAGTTAGCAGCGGCTGTTTGGCGCACCAAGTTGAAGTTGGCGCCATATGTACTGAAGTGCAAGATTTTTATGCAACGTGTATTACAATTAGAAGCGAAAACTATTCTGGGCGAAAGTATACGATGGAAAAGGGGGCGTCAAATGACAAGCCGTTTGTGCGGAAAAATATTCTCCAACCGGCCATGGTCATATGAGCAGCAAAATGTTCTTGTGTCCCATCATGCATCTACCACACTCCACAACCACGAACAACGGCCATGAAATTTTAGCCAAATCAGATGAGGACTTTACTGCAAAGTTTACATTTTGAATGCATTAACTTGGGCAGAATTTCATACTGCAGTGAACAGCAGTTCGTAACCACACATTTACAGTTATTTTCCAAATGGCTCGCTTGTGGTTTCACGTTTACTGAAGCGTTTGTCCTATTATTGTATACTTTAACCCGCGTAAGTTTTCTCTGTTATTTATGATACATCCTGTACAAGCTGAGTTAGATTCATACCGCAAGAATAGCAAGTCACGTAAAGTTTTTGTGGCTCAAAAGATGTGGGGTATCAGTGTGTCATAGACAACAAAATAGCTGACACGAAACAGAAGGACAATCGATTCGGTTGAATTATAGTTAGTGCTGTTTTTGCGAACCTGTTTTCATTTTCCTTTCACCTAATTTCTTCTTCAGCCTGAGCGCCTTTACAGTAGGTTCGTTTACGACCAATCAATGCATTTCTGTGAAGGTCAGCGCCCTGAGATACAACCATGTCCTGATTTATTCCCGCTGAATATTGCCATGACATGATTCCAGTTTCAATCATGAACCACAACGTAGCCAGGCTCTCTAGCTCGATGGTGCGCGGCGTTTCATTCGTGCAACACAGTCCTGTGGATAATGACTATATTTTATACTATCCCGAAGTCTAAACATCATACATAATACGACACATTTTACTTTTTAACGTAAGCCGTAATTAATCGTGAGACTACCTGTACAAGTTAGGGACTAAAAGACGGGCAACTATCAGTTCCGCTTGCTCGTAATTCGATCGATGGTAACAATCTGCAAAGTGCTTAGCGTACACATCCTAATTAGCGAAAACAAGAGTAAGAATACCCTTTAAGCGAAATAAAATTTTGTTAGAAGTGAGCTTCACGTTTTATATATACGTAAACTAATGAGCTTCTTTTTTCCCTTTTTTTAAAAAAAAATAGGGCATCGGTACACATTGCTGAAAAGGCGCCTTGCAGTTCGTCAATGCTACGACCTACACGCGACATTAAAGCGTTCCAGAGTCTAGCCCTGAAATAAACTAATGCCAAAGTTACACTGATTAGCCAAAATATTACCACCACACGTTTGATATTATTGTTCCATCACTGGTATCCGAGATGTGTTACGTCGGTTTCAGGTGGATTTTGTAGCCAAGAGTTTCATGACTCTCAGATGATTGTAGCACGATTCTGGCCTAGTAACACGGGCTGTTATCCCGGCGAAAGACGCCATCGCTGTCGAGGAAGACATCAAGCATGAAGGGATACAAGTTGTCCGCAATAATGTTCTCGTATTCCACAGTTGTCATGGTGCCTTTGATTATTACGACAGATACCAAGCAAGGCGAGGTGAATGTCACGAGGGGATTTCGACAAGTAATGCTATACATTTTCTTCTGAAAGCAGGTTGGTTTTATTCAGGATTCCAATACGCCATATTATTCCCTACTCTTTTGGCTACAAAACTCTATTTTTAACGCAATCTTCGTTCAAAGCGACGGTCTTACGCCACCTTACTGGGAGGACCTTTAAGCCAACACTATACTGTCGGTTCTTGCAGGGAATTGCTGCCCGACCCTTGCTTGACGTGTTCTACACTTAGGAGGAATAAAGTAAAGAACGGAAGGACAGAGTTTATTAATTCCAAGACGTAAGGCTACTCTCCACGTTGTAATTCAAGGATAACTTGATTGAATCGTTAGCCTCCTTACAGAATTACAATATGAGTCAGAAACGACGCCAGAAAAATTCGTACAACGGTGCAGAGAGTAGTCGAAGAGAACATCGGATATGAATTTAAATATAAGAGTAACGGTGCACTTGGAGAAAAGAATCGCACGCGCAACGCAGCGCTCCTGGTGTAGTGATGGGGAGCTCGTGAATGAGTCGTTCAAATGAACGCTTCACTCCAGTGAAGTGTGAACTAACCACTCAATTTCAGTGAACTGGTACTTCAAACTCTTAACAGATAGCACACTCCACACTTTTTCTAGTTCACTCACTCTCTTCCCCTCTCCCTCTCCCACTACATCGGCGCTACGTCACTCATCCTCCCTTCACTTCAGTCCTCCCTCTACTCAAGGTCCGTAAAAAAATACCTCTACTGCCTGTCGACGAACCGCGCGGTGTTTGGGGCGAACGATAGGTTTACTAGGGGTTGGGGAAGTTAGGGGCGAGGCGAAAGCAGCGTCAGTTGCCTCCTGCAGTGCTGACATCATTACCCGTGACTATTTGAGCAGTTAAACTTCGCGTCCACGGGTAGGCTATCGTTGGCAGCGCTTGCAGACAGATGAATATTAAAGATACAAACGAAGAGGCTGGCTGTGTGAGCACGCACAGCCAACATGAAAATAAAAGGTTTGTTAATAACACTGAAAGCGGGATTTTACCTGAAATCGTGCCAATGATTACAGGTGACAGTTTACGTTTTGAAGCTAGAGGGTTATTATTCTCAACAAAAATAAAATCTACAGGAAAACTTCTGAATAATTACTTAATGTAGATATATAGACTTTGTGGCAGTGGTAAACAAACTCATTCTATTTTGGATTAAATTTTTAAAGGTACATAAAATTGGACTGCATTACGTTGGTAGCCCTAGTTTTTAGTCGATTAATACAACAAATAATGTTTCATTTGGCAGATAAAGACTTTTTTGGGCGCTTCATGAGAAAATGTCGAGCAAGATTAAATATAATACCTTCTTTATATGTGTCAGGCTTCTCTGTTTATCTTTCCTTTGTCCCCTTCGACCATGCTCTATTTAACTCACTGTCAGACGCTGTAAGAGCGTGAAACGTTGCGTGCACGTTACTGCATAGTTCGGCCATTTGTTGGTAAAATTATGAAGTATTACGAAGCTTTATTGTAAGAGCGAGGCGAAGCGAGTGTAGCCGCGGCTGAGCGGCGAACTGGGCAACTTCGCTATGCTTCCGTACTTCATGAACGAACTACTTCATTTGAACGCTTCACGGCAAAGAGTGAAATGAGTGAAGTAGTTCACGGGAATGAACGAGTTCGACTCATCTCTATCCTGGTGGCCAGGCGCGGAAGTACTGGATCGCGATTCACTTCCTATGCACTCACGACACAGCAGTTTCACTGCACAGCACTGCACTTCGCGCGTGCGCGTGGAGGCTGGCGCATAGGGCGCTGCAATACCACTCTACTGGTGGATGTCACAGCCAGAGTTTTGCAGCATCACCAACGACCCCGTCACCCACGTACTGTTCCGCGCGCAGTGCATCTTTCATTGGGCTAAACAGATGAATGTCGGTAGGTATGAGACCCGTGCTGTAGTGTGGAGAGGATTTGTGAGCTCCTCTCGGTTGCGCGGGCTTGTGTGATCCCTTGTCTTGTCACGGAGTAGGTGGTTGATTGTGACCCGTCAGTCATCTCGAATGAGAGTGCCCGCACGTTCCAACATTGCAAGAGTCACAGATGGCGGCCGGCAGGGGTGCGGCAGAACGGACAGGTTTGCGCGACATTGTTGCGATGATGACATACGCCTCACTGCATTTCTGTTCACTGCCAGGTCTCTGTAGCCATCCAGCAAGCAGCTATGAAAATCTGCGATACTCTGGTTTCCCGCCAAAAGAACCTTAATGACAGCTCTCTGCCTGGAACACACTGCCGTCAAGGATGCTATTTTGAACGCTACGTATTTCTGCACCACCTATCAGAACTTCCTGAAACTATAGAGGCTCAAGCGGGAATATTCCACTATGTCCAACAACAAATTCCGCATTTGTTCAACCGAAATCGGCCGTGAAAAAAATGTGTTGCACTATTTATTGAATGTGACTCGTAAAGCTGCCTCCCACCGGCCCACCTCCTTGCCGCGGCAGCAGTTCGTTTGGATGACGACGCATCAAGACACGACCTTCGACCTGGTGTGACAAGAAACGTGATTCATCCGACCGGGCGACATGTTTACGTTGATCTACAATTCAATCCTGATGATTCCTTGCTCACAATAATTGTAACTGACAAAGACATTGGGCCAACACGGGAACATTTTAGGGAGAATCTGCTGCGGAGCCCTATATTCAACAGTATGTGTGCTACGTAGCACTAACGCATGCACCAGCACTCCACTCTGTTGCCTGACCTGGCCACAGTTCACCGCCATTACAGAGCGGACAAGCCTTCGACCTCTGCGTTTTGTGTTGTGGAGTGGACTTTCTACACATGGTTTCACTGCTGTTCAATTACTTTCCTTAGATGCTCAACACATTAGTACGCGAATAACCTGCCAGCTTCGTTGTTTCTGAAATGCTCGTTCACAGGCGCCGGGCCGTATCAATTTGCCCATTATCAAAGTCGCTATTTGGTGTGTTTCATCATTTGTGGATTGTATCATCGCTAGAATGATTCCTCATTCGTCTCACTTCCCTTTGTATACCTTCCTTTGAGGGTTACCCGTCCGCAAATCTACCAGGCGTCATGCAGTCCTGCTTTGGGCATTGGCCACAATGTTTCTGTTCATCTGTGTAGAAATTCGCGTTACGCGTGTCTCGTCGTCTGCACAAGGTCTTTATGGACATCATATCCCAGTGTCGACTTCCCGGATTTTCCTGATGATACTTTCATGGTCATTGTTAAACTTTTCTTAGTGAATTCTTTGTTGCAAGACACCTGACTGACTATGAGTCTGAGGATCAGTAAGGAGCTTCCAGTGAGCATTCGAGTACAGTATGAAGACGTTCACAAAGAGGACGCTGAAAGTGTTAAATTCTTGGGACCATTACTCGGTACCTTAATAAATCCAGATGGAAGAGACACAAAAAAAACCTACTGAAACGCCTAAACAAATCATTGTTCATAATGGGAATGTAACTACAGGCGGTGATTTAATATCAAAAAGTAAAAAATCTAGCGTGTCGTATTTAATTTGTTTTCATGTTTTGTCCTAAATCAGCAAGCCAAGCTAAAGTTTTCCGTGCTGAAAAATATTTAATGAGAATTATTGTGGTGTGTCTGACACGTGGCAGGGTTGAGTATGACACACTGAGGTGACAAAAGTCGGGGGACATCTTCTAATATCGTGCCGAACCTTCTTCCCGTCGTAGTGCAGAAACTCGACGTAGCATGAGCTCAGCAAGTTGTTGGAAGTCTCCTGCAGGAATACCGGGCCATGCTGTCTCTGTAACCGTCCAATAACTGCGAAAGGATTTTGTGCACAAACAGACCTCACGATTGTGTCCCATAAGTGTTCCGATGGGACTCACGTCGCGCGATCTGGGTGGCCAAATCATTCGCTCGAATGGCCCACAATGTCCTTCACACCAATCGCGAACAACTGCGGTCCGGTGACTTGGTGCGTTTCCATCAATAAACATTCCATCGTTGTTTGGGAAAATGATGTCCATGAATTGATGTAAACAGTCTCCACGTAGCCGAACATAACCATTTCCCATCAATGGTCGGTTCAGTTGGACCAGAGCACCCAGTCCATTCCATGTAAACATATGCTACACCATTATAGACCCACTATCAGCTTGCGCAATGCCTTATTGACAACTTGGATACATGGCTTCGTGGCGTCTATGCCATACTCGAATCTTACCATCAGCTCTCACCAACTGAAATCTGGACTCATCTGACCAGGCCACGGTTTTCCATCGTCTAGGGCTCAATCGATATGGTCACGAGTCCAGGAGAGGCGCTGCAGGGGATGTCGTGCTGTTAGCGAAGGCACCCGCGTAGGTCATCTGCTGCCATAGGCATTAACGCCAGATTTCGCCGTACTGTCCTAACGGATACGTTCGTCGTAAGTCCCAGACTGATTTCTGCAGTTGTTTTACGCATTGTTGCTTGTGTGTTAGCACTGACAAGAGCACTCGCGACGGTCGTCGCTCCAAAGCACATTAACGACGAATTTCTCCGTAATGTCCTAACAGATACGTTCACCGTACGTCCCACACTGATTTCTGCGGTTGTTTCACGTAATGTTGCTTGTCTGACAGCACTGATAACTCTAAGCAAATGTCGCTGCTCTCGGTCGTTAAGTGAAGGCCGTCGGCCATTGCGTTGTCCGTGGTGAGAGGTTATGCCTGAAATCTGGTACTGTCGCACACTCTTGACACTGAGCATGTCTAAATATTGAATTCACTGACGATTTCCGAAATGGGATGTCCCAGGCGTCTAGCTCCAACCATTCCGCGATCAAAGTCTGTTAATTTCGGTCATGCAGCCATAATCACGTCGGAAACGTTTTCACTTGAACCACCTGAGTATAAATGACAGCTCCGCTAGTGCACTCCCCTTTCATATCTAGTACACGCGATACTATTGCCATCTTGTGCATATCGCTATTCCATGACTTTTGTCACCTCAGTGTATTTGACGACATTTTCTGAAGTGATTCTTTGTGTGTTCCTGACTAGGATTATGGCAGGCTTCCAAGACGCGTAATTTTCAGTTGATGTGGATAAGTAAAGTGCTCTCTAGAGAGACATTTCATTGCACATGTAACAATAAGACCTTACTTGCTGCCACCACATTTGAATCGTGCTCATTATCGGCAGAAATTTCTAGTGGTACTCTCTCTCATTCTCCGCGAGAGAACGTCGTCTTAACGTGACGGTGCACAGTCCTACTTTGGTATTAATATCCATGGGCAGCTGAACAGCAGAAATCCTCACTGTTGGATTGAAAGTCAGTATCCTACCCCCGGATAGCACATTCATCGGATTTTGCACCTATGTATTTTTCCCTGAAGCGTAATTTGCAATCGTTATACTCGAATGGCCAGTATGGAGCGAATAGCACGTCGTCCTACGGTCTTATCTGGTTATCTCATTGTAAAGCAGAGAACAGGGATATGTAAGGGTATGCTGTAAAGTGTCAAGCGTCATCGACAGGCATGCGTTGAGACTGATGGACGTCACTTTGAACAGCTGTTTTCTTTCTAAGTCGTTGCTACAAGATGTAAGGTTCTGGCGTCCATTAAAATATAAATATTCATTTCCAGTCTTCAGTACTCCGTTTTCGATTGTCTGCGATCAGTAGAGATTCGTTCTATCGTAATTAATCTTCAGGCCTATTGTAACCCTCTCTGTATGACTCGTCCATCGTCTTCCGATGTCCTTCTAGATCCGGAGCAAACAAAGCAATGTCATCTGGTACCGATCCTTTCACACTTATGCCCCCTTTATCATAGATCAATGACTTGAAGACCTCTTCCAAGGCTGTAAAAAACGTAGAGATGAGTTCAGCACAATGGAGCATCTTCAAGTTGTCAACGAAGTTAAAGGAAGAAACAGTTTATACCAGTTACCATTCTCCATGGGGTTTATAGACTACGAGATAGTGTTTCACTCCGGCAAAATAAAACCCGTGCAAACAGCACTTGAAAATCAACGAACAGATTTACCTACATCAGTTCCTTGAAGAATTTATATAACGAGGCTGCAGCTCACATTCGATTACATCATTACACATTCGATTACATCATTAAAGTACAGACTGAGAAGACTGAAACGAGGGGGGCGGGGGGGGGGTGTGGCTCTATTTCACCAAGAACGTATCAAGTTGAAATTTATGCCACGTTTTCAGGTTATGGTTCCTTGGCGATGCAAAAAAATGAAGCTTCTAAGTCAGTGAAAGCAAAAGATATGGCAATTTATGTCACATATTCTGATACACTCAATGTACAGTGTACTTCCCGTTGGTCTACAATCATCAAATTTGGCAAGAAGCCAGGTTTCATCATACAAGTAAAGGAGAAAATCCAAAAATTGTTACTTTGTAGTTATATAACACGATAAAAGTATTTCTTTTGACCTTTTTCATACAATTTCAAACTTGAAATAATACATTTCCGAAAGTCTTGGAATCCCTGGATTCGATATCTTGCCAGTATCAATGTCGATAAAAGGCAAAAATCGTTGAGCTCATCGGTTCCAGGAATTGATCAACTGTCTACGTACTTAATTAAGTTTGTGCGAAACCCTCAGTGTGCCAGTCCCATTCGCATCTGGCCAATTTTATCCCGCTGTCTGGTTCTGATATGAGTGCTGTGATGATAGAAGAGTAGCAAATATTAATGATGAAGTTGCAAGAACAGTAGACGAATTTGTGTACTTAGAAAAACTGAGAATACAAATAGATCGACACTTTAACAAATATGAGGCTAGAAATACCTTAAAGTTAATTTGAGAATCTTAATGCTATATTCAGAAGTAAATTTCCAACGTACCTTAAACGGCAGGTCTATAACGTATGGAACTGAAACGTTAAATGCGCAGACAAAACTTACGGGTTGGCCAACGAGCATTGGTCATTTCGAAAAAAAAAAAAAAAAAAAAGAGTAACAAATGACTGCTATGTAACTGGAATGGGGCCGGGTTCGGAATGTAGTAAGACGAAAGAAAGGAAAGGGAAACTCACTGAGGATGAATTGATTAGAAAAAAAAAGCAGTGGGACAAACTTGGATGTGAAAAGTTGAAGATCATGATGTATGGATGATAAACGATTGTGACCAACAACTGCATAAGTCATTAGGGACAGTCTGTGTGGAGACTACAGAAGTTACTGGTCGTGATCGGCGCTATCTTCGAACATTATGGGAAGCACGGGTAGCAACGACGAACGTGGAAACACGAGCGCGATCGGACGGAGGCAGAGAAGTGAGCTGTGAGGAGGCAGAGCTACAGAGTACCGGATGGAGCGGCGTGGCGCGTAGGAGGCGGCCAGATAACGAAGGCGGTGCTGGCCAGGGCAACAGGCCTTTGTCCGCGCTCCGTGTCACTGCTGCCAGCGTGGAGCCGCTCCCAAAAGGACAGCCGCGGCACTGCAAGAACGTTATTGTAGGACTAAATAAAGGCTCGTCCTAATTACATTGCTGTTTATTAAAACTGAAACACCAGGAAAAATTGCAAATGGCCGGATTTTTCACCTTGTGTGTATATAGGGTGATCAGAAACACCCTGGAAAGGGTGTTTTAGGGCAGGTTGTGTTGAGAAATAATTCGGTACGTTGCGCCGTTTCCGAGTTATTTTGCACTGACGTTACCTTATAAGGCCGTTCCGCGCATAAATTCAAGAGGCTCGCCAGAGACGATGTCGCCAAACGTGTTCCTCAGTTGGTTTCCTAACATCCAACAAGAGAGCGATATAAAAACTGGAAGTGGGACGGTAGTAAGAGTTGGATCCGAGCCAAATGGCTGAGTAGTATCGTGCGCTGACATCTACTCTATGAGAACAACTGACACTAACTGTATCTGGCGGGCCACTTGAATTTGCGAGCACAACAGTCTGATCGGCTAATTTCAATCCTAATTATCCCGGAAACGGCGCAACATACCGATTTTTTCCTTAACTGTTATTTCTCAGCACAACCTACCCAGCAACTCCCTTACGAGGTTTTCAGATTCTATCTGACCACCCTGTGTAGTGCTTTAGGTAGAAAATACACAGCCTGTAAATTAAAAAAAAAAATGTGAAGCACCCAAAAGGAGGAGGGGGAAACGAAATGAAACTTCACGGTCTGATAGAGTATGTGATTTACTTCAGTCATTACAAAGTCGAGTCAAATTTGTAAAGAACTTGACTGTACGAGCTCACGTATCACTATGACGCTGTAGCCAAGATGCATGCACTGATTCGCTGGGAAGGGTGTCATACAGCACCTGTATCCTTTCCTGAGGCAAGATGCCCCACATCTCTTGCATGTGTTATTTGATATCCGGATACAGACTGGGGCAAATGAAAGAGGTCCGGAGAACAGAGTCCCAGGGTGCAAAGAAACACGGCAGAGGAAAGCAAATACAATACTAACCTGACTTTACCGGATGTTGAAAGAGACCATCATTCATCTGTTGACACTTTTAGGCCCTGGCCAGCACGTTACTGAAGGCGGATCGTAGTTGGGCGGCTGGAATTTCTGCAATATCATCCGAAATGTTCTTGAAGACTATGAGGGTTGTTGCGATCCCCTTAGACTTGAGGGATTCCCACACAAAGAAATCGCTCAATGTCAGATTATGTGACCTGTATGGCCAGGTAGTGCCACGACCAATCTGACCTCTGCTAACAACTCTGTCAGGCCTGAAAATTGTATGAATGTGCTCCAAGGTTCGGCTGGCTCTATGGGCAGTTGCTCCATCCTGATAGAAGTAATTGCAGGTCTTTTTCTCCTCCGTTAATGCTGCTACAAATGGTTTAAAAATGTTGCCAATATAAAGCGCCGAAGTCAGCGTCTGATCAAAGAAAATGGGACTAATAATGTGGCGTGCAGACACAGCACACCAAACCCCAATCTTCTGATCGTGTAGTGGTACTTCGCGGAAGTTATGAGCATTTCCCGCTGCCCACAACCTTTGATTCTGTGAGTTGACATAACCACTCAGGTGAAACCAGTCTTCATCAGACATAAAAGAACAAATCCATGTCGAGTCATTCATTGTTATCTCAGGATGCTGGAGGTGCTGAGGAGCATCTGCTGGTTTTAATGCAATGAACAACAGACACTGAGTGGGGATGCATGTGCAGCTCCAGGTGGGATATTCGTCCGTCTGATGGACGTCACGTCATATGCCGGTCACTTGCGACACGATTCGCGTTGATTTGATAGGACTCTGAAGCATTTTATGCCGAACAGCATCCACATCTTCTGGTGTGCAGGCACGTTTCTGAATGTTTTTTGACTCGTTCAAAACAGATACTGTCTGATTAAGCGTTGCATAGCACTCTTTTCTTAAATTTGACACCATTAATCTTGTCAGCAAACAAGTGACCACACCCTTTACACGACTTTGTTGTCACGTAGTTTATCACAACGAACACCCGCTGCTCCACTGTGAGTACCATCGTCCTCTCTGCACTGCTCCACTTACACTGACACAGCCCGCACTACGCTCTGAGCCAGTGTGGATCGCGTGGCTGGCGTACACGTGAAGTACGCGTCATGGGGTGTAGCCGTATGCATACATTCACGTCTAATTGTACCACTCATCTTGGCCACTTTTAATTGCCCCACCCTGTACTTGCACTTTGTTGGCGTTGACGTCTCAGCTGGTACCACACAAATCTGGGGATCTAGCTGGCGATGGGAGACATCAACATCACGCAGAACGTTCGCGGAGACACGTACCATGTGAAGACGAGCATTGTCCTGTTCAAAAATGGCGCCACAATACTGTTGGATGAGAGGTAACACACGAAGTCCCAGGATGTCCTTGACGTAAGCTGTACTGTCACAGTCCACTCAATCACTAGCTGCTGTCACCTAAAGTCCTAACATATGGCACCCCAAGCGAGGAGGACTGCCGCTGTGCCTCTCCAAAACATTGGAAAATGAGACCTCATCGTAAGTTGCCGCCATACTTGCTGATGATGGTAATTCAGGTTAGTGAAGAACCATAACTCATAAACGACGCCATTCACCAACAGTCCAAGTTTCCCGATCATGACACCACTCCAGTCACAGCCGATTATATTGTGGTATTAATGCAGACTACACATGGGACGGTAATTCTGTAGTCCAGTTAATGTTAGTCTCTGCTCAGTGGCGCAAGATGACACAGAATGTTGCTGCACAATATGAAAGTCCTCCCTTATGGTGGGCAGTTGTGCTCGAGCGGATCCCTGATGACGGCTGCCTTCATGTTCCCATGCAGTGCTACATCGCGACACCACTACATGCTAATGCCCCACAAATCTGGATATTGCACGATTTGACCAGACGGCCAAATGGAGACCCTCAGTGAGGCCCCTTTCAAACTCTGTCGGGTGCTGGTAACACTGTCTCGCAGGGGTACACAGCATCTCTATGTCCTATACAGTAATCACTCCACTTGCTGTGCCTTTCACGCTCCTTATATAGCCTACAAGGCGTGATTGAAACATAAAACACGAACAACAATAATGTACAGGGCTATTACAAATGATTGAAGCGATTTCATAAATTCACTGTAGCTCCATTCATTGACATATGGTCACGACACACTACAGATACGTAGAAAAACTCATAAAGTTTTGTTCGGCTGAAGCCGCACTTCAGGTTTCTGCCGCCAGAGCGCTCGAGAGCGCAGTGAGACAAAATGGCGACAGGAGCCGAGAAAGCGTATGTCGTGCTTGAAATGCACTCACATTAGTCAGTCATAACAGTGCAACGACATTTCAGGACGAAGTTCAACAAAGATCCACCAACTGCTAACTCCATTTGGCGATGGTATGCGCAGTTTAAAGCTTCTGGATGCCTCTGTAAGGGGAAATCAACGGGTCGGCCTGCAGTGAGCGAAGAAACGGTTGAACGCGTGCGGGCAAGTTTCACGCGTAGCCCGCGGAAGTCGACGAATAAAGCAAGCAGGGAGCTAAACGTACCACAGCCGACGGTTTGGAAAATCTTACGGAAAAGGCTAAAGCAGAAGCATTTCTTAAACAGGAGATTGGAAAACAGATGGATCGGTCGTGGTGGAGATCATGATCAACAATTCATGTCATGGCCTCCACGCTCTCCCGACTTAACCCCATGCGATTTCTTTCTGTGGGGTTATGTGAAAGATTCAGTGTTTAAACCTCCTCTACCAAGAAACGTGCCAGAAGTGTGAGCTCGCATCAACGATGCTTTCGAACTCATTGATGGGGACATGCTGCGCCGAGTGTGGGAGGAACTTGATTATCGGCTTGATGTCTGCCGAATCACTAAAGGGGTACATATCGAACATTTGTGAATGCCTAAAAAAACTTTTTGAGTTTTTGTATGTGTGTGCAAAGCATTGTGAAAATATCTCAAATAATAAAGTTATTGTAGAGCTGTGAAATCACTTCAATCATTTGTAATAACCCTGTACTTTGGTGGCCATTCTACCTGTCACAGAGAATTGCAACCATAATAATTTACATAATCGCCGTAGCTGTGCATGTGTACTGCGTTACACTGACATCCGACCATGTCTTCTGGATGCTTCCCTTTTTTTGTCATGCATCTGCAGGTGATTTGGAAGTTTGCAGGGCGTGACATTTAGTGTACAAAGAAGCGACTACCATCAGCAGCAATGCCTTCAGCTTTGCATCGAGTCAGACTAAGGTTGGGCGACAGATACAGGTACACCATGCTGTACTGTTTCAACTCTACGCCAGAGTTCAGCGATCATGATGGCTGGCGAATGGTGGCATGCCATTCCCTCACCGACCCATAACCAGATGTTTTCAGTGGGTGGAGAACGTGCTGGCCAGGGCACTGGTCGAAAACGCTGTTTGTCGAGGTAGATCAAGACAACAAGGGTAACATGTAGACTTGCGTTATCTTGTTGGAAGATAATGTGACGGAGACGAAGACATAGAACAGCCACTAGCCCTAACAAGTCAGATACATAAAGGCTACTGATAAAATTATTGGCTATCCAAATAAGCGTCGTACGTGTTGCGTACCCAGTGGATCGGTTACCATCACGCAAAGTGCTGGGCATGCCTGACAATGACGAATGCAATCTGCCAACGTTAGTTCTGCTCGGAGCCTCCACTCAATCATAAATCCATCGTGATGCTGTAAGCAGGACCGAAGTCGTCTGAAGAGACGACAATGGCGCCACAACTGTGTCCAGTGTTGCCGGCCGCACTACTGTCGTGCCTCTCTCTGCTGCCGCGTTGAGTAAAGCCGCAGTAATGGTTGCCCTGCTGACACTCCCTAGTGCTCCTACCATCGTCGCATTGGACACTTGTCTTGCTGCGGACGAACTCGTTGCTGACTCAAGGTACGTGCCGCGCGGTGTGGCTGCGCGGTCTCAGGCGACTTGTCACGGCTCGCGCGGCTCCCCCCGTCGGAGGTTCGAGTCCTCCCTCGGGCTTGGATGTGTGGTTGTCCTTACCATAAGTTAGTTTAAGTTAGATTAAGTAGTGTGTAAGCTTTTGGACCGATGACCTCAGCAGTTTGGTCCCATAGAACTTACCACAAATTTCTTTTGTGCGACTCTGCACATCTGAGCGAACAAAACGCCATCCCTCTCACGCGAAAGTAGGGCGGGGCCCCTGATATCTTGCATAACGTTGAGTGTGGCCCAGAACGTATTCATTTCAAAAAAATGGTTGAAATGGCTCTGAGCACTATGCGACTTAACTTCTGAGGTCATCGGTCCCCTAGAATTTAGAACTAATTCAACCTAACTAACCTAAGGACATCACACACATCCATGCCCGAGGCGGGATTCGAACTTGCCACCGTAGCGGTCGCTCGTCTCCAGACTGTAGCGCCTAGAACCGCACGGCGACTTCGGCCGGCTATTCATTTCACATTCACATTACAGTCGGTGTATCCCCACCAACGTAAGCATATCGCTGAAGGATAAACAGCAGTTCGATAGGCCATGATCTTGTCACTGTAGAATTCCGAGACCTGCTGGTACAGGCTTTTCCCTCTTACAGGTGGCATGACACTATCTTCTCACTAACAAGCAACATTCAAATATGATTTCTGAATGAGAAATCTTCTGCGAAATCTTTCCGTATAGATGGTGAACATTAATATAACTGACAAGCTGCAGCGACAGATTCCTGACTGAAAATGGAGGAAAAAAGGCCCAAAGACCATGCGTCCGAAAATGGATGGTGTGCGTTCAATGACAACAAATCGTCCCAGGGTTGCATTGCACCAACGTCAAAAGAGATGTTCAAAGTGGCCTCCATGGTAGCAGTTGTCATGTAGGATACACCATGTT
This sequence comes from Schistocerca serialis cubense, assembly GCF_023864345.2. Classification (NCBI taxonomy): domain Eukaryota; kingdom Metazoa; phylum Arthropoda; class Insecta; order Orthoptera; family Acrididae; genus Schistocerca; species Schistocerca serialis. The sequence continues at coordinate 835,139,385 of NC_064641.1, read as the reverse complement.
GGCGGGCCAATTGCCTGGAATTTGTACTACGGTTCGTCTCAGTATTCTGTAGAACCCGGTCCTCCAAATCTGGCGTATGCACTGTCTGCAGCCTCCCTGTTCGTCTGTCTGAAAGGACACGTAATCACACAGATGCCAAAAAAGCGCTAGAAACGTTGTGTGATGTATAGCAGTGCTGCCTCTAGACCGTTTCCATGTGCTTGGTCGTACACAAACACCATCTCGGCTTGTTCCCGACATGAGTACCGGACCATTCCGCTGCTTACAGGTCGCTGCGTCAATCACACAGCCTGCAATACACGGTACGTGGTTAAAGGAACGTTCGTCCGTCAGCGCCATCTACCGTGGCAAAGATGCGTTTCCAGACACATGTTCACAGGACCTTTGTTCCTCCATTTCCAAGTCAGGAACCCGTCTCTGCAGTTTGTCAGTTATATTAGCGTTCACCCTGTATACATAATGTAAATGACGTTACTTCTACCTACCTACGAGGAGGACACGTCAAGCGCCATAACCCAGCTTCCGAGAAACTTCGCTCAGTGGAAGAGGAGTCAAAATAAGCGAACACATGTGTTGGCTTATCCGCAGATACTCGACTGTTCCTGAAAAATTGACAATGTTTTTGAGATATTTTCGAGGTACTTTTTGTGTCCTACGCGGCGCGATATCCTCAGAAGAAATGGTGGCAGAGTGGTTTGCGCCCCTTCTTCGAAACCCGACTATTACTTTTATGTTTGTTTTTCATTTATATATCCTTGTCTGCAGCAGAGTACCAGACGAATGTTTTCTAGTGTATATTGATGTAACTTTGTCCTTATTCGTCTACTAATTGTACGTCAGATGAATGAAATAAAAAACGAAAAGAATAAGAAAATTATTTGAAATTGTTTTCGATGAAATTCCTGTAGTGTGATTCATAATCGATTCCAAACGCCAGTTTTCTGAAAAGTGATCCGTTATACATGATTTGTAGCGAAATTATTGCCAAAGTGCTATGCCTTCACCAATGTTAACGACGTTTCTATCTCGAGTGAGATACATACAAAGAAATGTCATAGTGGCAAACTTGCCTTCGCGCAATGCTCATGGTGTTCGCTATATCTGTGTTTCAAATGTTTCTAGGATTGGTATCAATCAGCGGAATGCACCAAATCTTGCTGAATAATAAACATAGATAAAATATAAAAATTTATATAAGAATTGGAATGAGGATGAAATATCAGAATTTAAAAAGATTATAACCCCTAAACATACAACACACACATATATTTTATAATAAATGTGTGACACGTTGTGAAATCCAGTTGTAATTCTACAATTAATGTAACGCCCTTGTATCCCCTAATTTGATAGGAAACATTCGTGTAGTAATCTTCTACGGACATAGGTACATCAATGAAAACAATGAAAATAAAATACAATAAATTAAACAAAAACAATACGCGGTTTTCGAACAGGGGGTGCAAAATTAAGAAGCCGCGGCACTAACCACTGAGCCATTATTTCATCTGATGAAGCCGCGTGTAAAAGGCACATAAAATGCCTCGAAAGCGTGTTGAAAACTTTGACCGTCGTTTTTTCAGAAACAGTCGAGTATCTATGGATAAGTCGAGACACATTTTTGCTTATTTTGACTCCTCTTCCACTGAGCGAAGTTCCTGTCAAATGGGGTGATGGCACTTTCCGTGTTCTCCTAGTTAGTGCTAATCACTTGCATATCCAAGAATATAGTACACTTTATCCCAATCTGACATTATTAACAGGGACCACCACAGCTGTATTAAAGTGCATTTATTACGCCACGAGCGATTTCGTATAATGAACATTATTATGTTACGTGTAGCTAAATAAAATTAAAAGCTACAGTGCCTTACACGTAAGTTAGATTTCGGACCAGATTTTAAACTGTAAGACATTTGCAGGGTCAAACGTGGACTCTACTCACAAGTTATTGGTTAGGAACTGTAGCGTACAACTGAAAAAATTGCAGTGAGGTAGGTAATTAAAGAGATGGGGTACGGATGAGTTGAACGAACCAGAGTTGTTGACAGTTTCAAAGGATGCATTAGACAACCACTGAATGAAACATGGGAGAAGAATACAGTAGAAGATGAATCGGTGGCTTTGACAGATGAAATAGTGGAGGCAACAGATGATCAAATATGTAAAAAGACAAGTTCTGACGGAAATCCTTATCACAGGAGATACTGGATTCAATTCATGAAAGGAGAAAATATTTTTAAAAATGTGGCAAGTGAAGCAGCTGAAGGGAATACGGATGTCTAAAAAGGGATTGACAGGAAGTGCAAAATGGCTAAGCAGGACTGGCTAGAGAGCGAATAAAGGATCTAGAAGCATATATAAGCAAGGGATAGATATGTACCTCTTACGGGAACGTTAAAGATCCTTCGGAGAAAAAGAGAATCAGCTGCGTGAATATCTAGAGCTCAGATGGAAAACCAGTTCTAAGCGAAGATGGGGAAATTGATATGGTTCAAAAAAATGGTTCAAATGGTTCTGAGCACTATGGGACTTAACATCTTAGGTCATCAGTCCCCTAGAACTTAGAACTAATTAAACCTAACTAACCTAAGGACATCACACACATCCATGCCCGAGGCAGGATTCGAACCTGCGACCGTAGCAGTCGCGCAGTTCCGGACTGAGCGCCTAGAACCGCGAGACTACCGCGGCCGGCTAATTGATATGTAGAACGAGAACATAGAGGGGCTACGCAAGGGAAAGGAACTTCAAGGCAGTATTGTGGAATGGAAAGAGGACACAGATGAAGATGAAATACGGAACTGCGAGAATAATTCGGCAGAGCACTGAAAGACCTACGTCAAATCAAGGTCCCTGGAACAGATGAGATTCCGTCTGAACTAGAGGTTTCCCTGGGAGAGCCAGCCATGTAAAAACTATTCCACGTCGTGCATGAGATGTATCAGACAGGCGAATACACTCCTGTAGTAATTCCAATTCCAAAGCAAAAAAATTTATCGAACGATAAGACGTTTAATAAGTCATGACTGGCAAATATTAACACGAATCATTTACAGAAGAATGGGGTGAAACGTCGGAGCACGCAACGCAATGCTGACCCTACGACTTCTCTTAGAAGATAGGTCAAGGAAAGGCAAGCCTACGTTTATAGCATTTGTAGACTTAGAGAAAGCTTTTGACGATGTTGACTGGAATACGCTGTCTAAACTTCTGAAGGCAGAAGGGGTATAATACAGTACCTTACTGAAAGGCTATTTACAACTTGTGCACAAACCAGACGGCAGTTATAACAGTCAAGGGGGCCGAAAGGGAAACACTGGATGAGAAGGGAGTGAACAGGATTGTAGGCTATACCGAATTCAGTCGGGAAGAAATTTCACACAAGTAACCAAAATAAGAAAGCACTCGATGCACATATGGATAAAGAAAAACATGTGGCAGGAAATATAGAGGATAATGTGGAAGTGTTTCATTTGACACCGAAAGGACAATTATTGAACCTACTGTAAGAAATGGAAATTTACGTACATACAAAACGGCAACCAGGCTTACTGTTGAATGGCCAGAATGGATTTAACCTGAATGATTATTTTGATGTATTCAGAAATCTACTAGTTTGAGCAGCGTCGAGCATCGCAGGAGACTGGGTCTTTCTTCCGCAAAGGTCCGCCACAGAAAAACTAAAACTACTTACAGAGAAGCCACGAGGTGGCACCACTAAGATTCCACTCCAAGAACTTGTAACTTACGGTTATGTTGAATGGCTTTGTCATGCTGGGAGACCCTGATTTATAGATGTGATATTACTTTTTATACTGGTTTTTACACATTTAGGTGTTATTTACTTTGCCAGGCTAGTAGCTTTCTATTATTATTGTTTGTATATTTTATGTGGATTTTAAATATGAATTTTATTCCCACATATTTTATGTCAGTTGATGTTTCATTGTCAGACGCTCTTCTTGCCACATGAAGTAACTTTAATTAATGACCACGCAAACTGAATTTTTAGTATTGAAGATACGATACTTGTTACTCGTGTACCCAGGCGTCAGTGCCTTCTACTGGCCTCAGTTATTCATATAAATACGGATGTATCCAGGCCATCACTAGCACTTACTGTGTACTTACGTATATGGATGTTGACGTTGATATCAGAATACTTTTGTGTTATGTACGAGTAAGGTTGTTATGTATAACTGTTAACATGTTAATATTTTTATGGTTCTTTTGTATCACTAGGTCTGAGTAGATTTTTGCTGTAGCTAAGTGAACTTAGTTGGTCATGCTACTGTTAATTTAATTGGTCACATATCTGAAGATGGCAATGGCTGAAACCGGTAATTGTGAAATGTACAATTTTTGTGATCAAGATGGATCTTTACAAATAAGGTGGAATATAAATTTAAGAGTTGGGAAGCCGTTTCTGAAGGATTTTGTCTGGAGTGTAGCATTGTATGGAAATGAAACGTGGTAGATAAACTGATCAGACAAGAAGAGAAGAGGATATTTTGAAACGTGATGCTACAGAAGAATGCCGAAGATTAGACAGTGGATGAAGTAACTAATAAGGAGGTTCCGAACAGAATCGTTGAAGAAGTAGATTTATGGAAGAACTTGACTCAAAGAAGGGATCGAGAGGTAGGATACATTCTGAGTCCTCAAGGGATCACCAGTTTAGTATTGGAGGGAAATGTACAGGGTAAGAGCTGTAGAGATAACCAAGAGATGAATACACTAAGCAGATCCAAAAGAATGAAGACTGCAGCAGTAGTTATTCGACGATGAAGAGGGTTGCTCAGGGTAGAATAGCATGGACAACTGCGTCAAATCAGTCTTCGGACTGCTAATAAATGATACGTAACTCGGACCATCAACACTCTTCATAACAGATCATGACAGAATTATGCCAATGCCATAACTTAAAAAGTCTAAGTATCTTACGTAACATTAAAGTACATTTTGGAAAATGGCGAGGACACACAACACTCTGCCGATTGCCTGCCCGAAGCACAGCGAACTTGTAGTAGTAGTAGTAGTAGTAGTAGTAGTAGAGGGGTTTGTGGGCGCACGACAGCAAGGTCTTCAGCGCCCGTTCAGTATCATAGTGAGACGGGTGAACGAACTGTTAGGGTAGCCAACACGGGATGCTGCACACACTGGACTGCCCAGACAGGGTCGCTCAACAAAAGAGGTAAACAGAGTAAACGTTGGCCTACTGCCTGACATCTATCGAGTGAGATACATCGATTGTTGGATATCATAATCGTTACTAATGAAGATAATAACCTTAATCACAAAAATGACGTTCAAGTTTAAAAGATACCATACAGACACAGTTGTCCAAAGAACTTGCGAAAATGCATACAAACGAAAGTAGAACAAAATAATTAGGCGGAGTAAAGGCGTTACAAATGACAGTTCTTACACAAAATTGTACCGTACTTAGACGGATGAAACAGCAAGTGACTGCAAATTATCGACGATTGCCCTTTATGATTAGAATTTTGTTAATTATAGGTCGTACTTCGGAGTCTGCGTTGCTCGAGAGTTTATAAAGTTCCTCGATAAAATCGGAAATCTGTACTGGAAACATGACTGGAATTACGTTTCACGTCTCTGGCATGAGACTGTATTACATAAAATTCTGTGATTGACTTAATCGATGTTGGCAAAATACAACTTGACAAAGTCTTATAGCCGCTAAGAGCTCTTTCACGCGGGAGGCCGTGCATCTAAATTTTGAGGGCCGAAGAGATTCGCTTTACACTGGACCTTACGCGTTCTTTTACGCGAGAAAGATAGAGCTCTGTCTTCGGCTAACTGTAGCCGCCGTTGCAGCGTGTCAAGTGCATCGCCGCAGCTCGCTTTACACAAAGCAATCAGATGAGAGCCTCAGTTCAGGCCGGAGGCAGTGAGGCGTTTGCCGACAATCGTGTGTGTCACAGCTTATCATTCTTCCTGCGTAGTTTCAGTACATATTTTTTGTTGTTTCTGATAACTGTCCACTGTTTATCATTAGTGTACAGCATAGTAAAGGTTTTCTGTGCGTGTCAGATGGAGAAAATTATATTCGACATAGAAAGTTTCATTGCGGAAATGCAAAGTACGTAAATACTTTGGAACTGTTCCTTGTCTGACTGTTCAAACTACACTCATGCTCATAAATTAAGGATAATTGAAGAATGTGGTGCCACACATCGTGGCACTACACAAAACTGGCGCTAATAGCATAGGCACATAGGGAACACACATGACACATATCTATAAGTCCACAATATTGGTGATAAGTTGAGAAAACTGTCCCGAAACACATGTGCTACAAAACGCCACTGTTTCCTGCTCATATACCCCGACATCAATATGGGATATGATCACCATGCACACGTACGCGGGCCGCATACTATGGATCAGGTGATCGAGCAGCTGCTGGGTTATAGCCTCCCATTCTTGCACCAGTGCCTGTCGGAGCTCCTGAAGTGTCCCAGGGGGTTGAAGAAGTGCAGCGATACGTCGACCGAGAGCACCCCAGACGTGCTCGATGGGGTTTATTCTATTCATTCTATTGGGGCACGGGAAGAACTTGGCACTAAATCTGGAGTTACAAAATTACTTGTGACGACTGCCCAAACTATTACATTGGACAGACAGGTAGACCCATTAAAGTAAGATATAAAGAACACATGTTAGGAAAAATGGGGAAAACGTGTATAATTCCACGTTTGCTGAACGTGTATGGCTCTTACAGCATACGACACGTAAATTGGATGAGGTAGAATTGCTACACGAAGTAAGTAAGGGCTACAAACTGGACCTGCTCGAGGAATTAGAGATCTTCAAGCATCTGTCTCAAAAAGATGGTTTTATTCTCAATGAACAGGTGCAGCTTAGAAACAAAAGTTTTTTGTGTAGTTTCAAACCCCTCCTTGGTCTAATGTAATATAGTCTGGCTGACTAAAAGTTAGTTTTCTTGCTGTTGATGCTGGTGAGATGCGCCTTTCCTGTCTTGTTGGGATTTTATGTATTTTGATGTTTGCTGTTCGTGGCTTTCGATGTGTGTGTGTGTGTGTGTGTGTGTGTGTGGTTAAATGATTCTGTTATGTTTTTATTCACGACGACAGATGGTTTCGTTTTACTATAACATTTTGGTTGTTTTCGCTACTATGTAAATGACTCTAAGTTACGCGAAATTCTCGCGCATAACACTAGTGCCCTCTCTCGTTAGATGTGTTCCTCAGTGACACCAGGACAGAGGTAAATTGGTTTCATATTTTCTATTGTATGTAGGTGTTTTTAAATGGTTCTAATGTTTTATTTATTAAGACAGAAGGTTTGAATTAGCACAACTTTTTAAAAATTTTGATGCGCATGAATGTGTATCCATGGGTTTTAACGTGAGCGAGTGTCTCGCGCATACCAGAAGTGCCCTCTCTCGGTGAAACAGTCTTCCACACCCTCTTCACGCTAGTTCACAGGCGAAGTACTGTTGCTATGCCGTGTTTGCATCGACCTTCTCTTCATAAGTATGTTGTACAAATGGAGATGATGTTTTAACTACTGACGACGCCTTTGGCACGATTGTTTTATGTATCTCCACTGTAGGATGGTATTTTAGTAAGTGTTTTGTGCTTGTAATACTTTGGTAATTTTACCGTACTTAAGGTATAAGTGTTTTTTTCTTTTTCTTTTTCTCCCTTCAAATCCTTGAACGCCATGCTCTCCGCCTCGCCTATCGCATCCGTCTCCCGTCTCCCCTCCCCCACGCGAATTCTGTACGACCTCATTCCATTCCCCCACCTCCTCCTTTTCCTCGAAAGGATACGGATCCTCTACACCTCCCGTAAACTCGATCCTCCTCACCCGCTTGTCTCCCCCGTCCTCTCCCACCCCCGCCTGTATTCCCACGTCCCACCTGCTCTCCATCTCTCCACCCTCCTTACCCTCTCCCAAGGTGGCTTCCGCCAGCTGCCCCTCCCTGATGATGCCCTCCTCCCCTCCATCTACCCCTCCTACCAACTTTGATCCTCCCTCCCTCTTCCTGTGTTTGTTCCTTTGGGCACCCATCCTCCCTCCCTTCTCTCCCCCTTCCCTCCCTCCTCCATTTCTCCCCACTCCTCCCCCGGGCTTCCCCTCCCCTGTCTCTCTACTCCTCCTCCCACCTCCTCTACCATTGGCGTCTTTGTTCTCCCCTCTCGCCCCCCCCCCCCCTCACCCTTTCTCCCCTCTTGGCAGATCCTCGGACTCGCACACGCTACGTGGACATTCGCGCACTGGAGATCATCGCCATCAGTGTCTCGTGTGTGCCGTCGTGTTTTGTGTTCAGTGTTCACCGTCACACCTGTGCCATCGACATCTTCAGTGTTTGTGCGTCGTGTCAACAGATTGTAGTGTGGATTATCTTCGAGTGTGAACGGCTCCGTGTTTGTATTTATGTGTCTACTGTTTTATTACCCGCCATTATATAACTTATGTGTATTATTTCTGTTTTTTCTCATTGTCTATTCTATGGCTGAAGAGCAGCGTAGAATGCTGCTGACAGCCTGCCTGTTGTACAGGTTTTAAAATAACAATAAAGAAAAAAAAAATTCTTTTTCTTTCTCAGTTTTGGTGCTTAGTTTTTGCTAATGAAGGTGTCGTCCTGTTCCAGTGTATTTTTGCTTCTGATGAAGGTATATTTAGATATTCCGAAACTGTGGTCAAGGATTTCAATAAATCTTTATCCTGCAACTGTTTGGCTGTTATCGTTTACCGTGAAGAATGTTGCCTGAAAGTCAGTTCAGCTACCACAGGTGGTCTTTCTGTTCTGTGTGCCGAAGACAGGCTACGATGAGCACGACTTCGGCTCTTTGCACCGAAGACCGGCCGCAGGGAAGTGCTCAGTGCCTGCTGATACGACCTCCCGTGTGACAGGGCCACACAGCCAGACATCGCTGCGGTGTCTCCCCTCCCTGCAGAACCGTCGCGCGTTTATTCGCCCCGCGGCAGTTGCCTAACTCATTGTCGTCATCGTGGTACGCGACTAGTTAGTCACGGTGGTCAAAAAACGCGACCAGTAACTTTTTTCCTCGCAGAGCTGCGGATGCAGTTGCTTATGTGACATACTCGCACGTGTTAACAGCGAGCTTCGCGCATTCTCCATTACGCAGTTCGTGAGTCACGAACAAAATGCCTCAACGCGTTCCACATACGAGTTCACGTCTGTGAAAATAATTCCAACATAGACATCAATCCCGAAGCTATAATTATGAAAGCGGAAACAATAAGTCACTGAAATGAATACCGCGAAAGCAACAATAGCCAAGAACTATGTGGTGAAGTATTACAAAATACTGTACAATGACACAGAAGAAAAAAAAAGTTTCGTCGGTATAAATTGCTAGTACTCGTTATAATACATTTTTTATGTATTAACTGAACATTTCACTTTCTTTCTGATAACTAGAATTCATACATTAAGTACAGTCGTCTTGCCATGGTACACAGCTGACTGCAGATGCCATGCAACTTGCAAACAATCTGTAATCCCATAGCTGACAGCCGTGTTCTATAAAAGTTGCAAATTGGCAAAATCAACTTGTAAACTTCATCGATTTTGAAGAAGAAGTCTTTCGTGACGGAGAAGAGAACACGACGACCATTACTCGAAACATTACCCATGTCACAGGCTCCCCTGGAGCACACAAATCAGAGCCCATTGTCTCCGATGTGTGCGTACTGTGAAGTGGGAGATTTGACAAATTATGTTATGTCCAAACAGTACGTTTCCAGACATGAGTTCATTATCGAAACTTAGCGTGTTAAGTCCCTTACACAACACATAGAATCCTGTAACACAAATTGTGAGACATCCTTTATAACAAGAGTAAATGAAGCAATAATTTTAAAATGCAAAATAAAAAATGGTTCAAATGGCTCTGAGCACTATGGGACTTAACATCTGAGGTCATCAGTCCCCTAGAACTTAGAACTACTTAAAGCTAACTAACCTAAGGACATCACACACATCCATGTCCAAGGCAGGATTCGAACCTGCGACCGTAGCGGTCGCGCGATTCCAGACTGTAGCGCCTAGAACCGCTTGACCACCAGCGGCCGGCTTTAAAATGCATATCTGAAGTACAGTGAGCTGACAAAAGTCATGGGACAGCGATATCCATATAAACACATGGCGGTAGTATCGCGTGCACAAGGTATAAAAGGGCAGAGCATTGATGGAGCCGTCATCTGTACTTAGATCGTTCATGTGGAAAGGCTTCCGGCGTGATTATGTCCGCACGACTTTGAACGCGAAGTGGTAGTTGGAGCTAGACGCATGAGACATTAAATTTCAGAAATATTTACGGAAATCAACATTCCGAGATTCACGGTGTCAAGAGTGTGCCGAGAATACCCCAGTTTCAGTTACATCTCGACATGGACAACACAGTGGCCGACGGCCTTCACTCAACGACCGAGAGCAGCGGCGTTTGCGTAGAGTAGTCAGTAATAACAGACAAGCAACAATGCGTGAATTAACCACAGAAATCAATGTGGGAAGTACGACGAACGTATCCGTTAGGACAGTGCGGCGAAATCTGGCGACGAGAGCCTTTGCTAACAACATGACACCTGCCTTGCCTCTCCTGGGCTAGTGGTCATATCGATTCGACACTGAGACGACTGGAAAACCGTGGCATGGTCAGATGAGTCCTGATATAAGTTGGTAAGAGCTGATTGTAGGGCTCGAGTGTGCCGCCGACCCCCTGAAACCATGGTTCCAGGTTGTCACAAGGGCACTGTGCAAGCTGATGGTGGCTGCATTATGGTGTGGGCTATGTTTACATAACCCCCTTCCCCCCTCCAATGAACCACGGACGGGCCCGCATCTCGTGGTCGTGCGGTAGCGTTCTCGCTTCCCACGCCCGGGTTCCCGGGTTCGATTCCCGGCGGGGTCAGGGATTTTCTCTGCCTCGTGATGGCTGGGTGTTGTGTGCTGTCCTTAGGTTAGTTAGGTTTAAGTAGTTCTAAGTTCTAGGGGACTGATGACCATAGATGTTAAGTCCCATAGTGCTCAGAGCAACTTGAACCATTTTTTTGAACCACGGACGTTGCTGTCGGTGGCTGTTTGCGTGCCTCAGCGATACAGATAGCGGTACTGTAGGTATAAGCATAACGAGAGGGTATCTATTGAGACGCCAGACAACGTGTGGTTCCTATAGAGGAGAAGCGGCCTTTTCAGAAGTTGTAGGGGCAACAATCTGGTTTACTGACTGATCAGGTCCTGTAACATCAAGCAAAACGGCATTGTTGTGTTGGTGCTGCTAACGGCTGAAAGCGAGAGGAAACCACAGCCGTAATTTTTCCCGAGGACATACAGCCCTACTTTGTGGTTAAATGATGATAGCGTCCTCTTGGGTAAAATATTCCGGAGGTAAAATACTTCCACATTCGGATCTCCGGGCGGGGACTACTCAGGAGGATGACGTCATCAAGAGAAACAAACTGGCATTCTACGGATCGGAGCACGGAAAGTTAGACCCCTTAATCAGGTAGGTAGGTTAGAAAATTTGAGAAGGGAAATGTATAGGGTGAAGTCAGATATAGTGGGGATTAGTGAAGCTCGGTGGCAGGGGAACAGGGCTTTTGGTCAGGATTACAAATAAAAAGGCAAATAGGGGTAATGCAGGAGTAGGTGTAAAAATAAGTGAGGAAATAGGAATGCGAGTCAGCTACTACGGACAGCATGGTGAACGCTTTATTGTAGCCAAGATAGACACGAAGCCCACTCCTACCACATTTGCACAAGTTTACATGCCAAATAACGTTGCAGATGAAGAGGAGATTGAAAAAATGTACGATGAGATAAAAGGAATTATTCATATAGTTAAGGGGGAAAAAATTTAATTGTGATGGAGGACTGGAATTCGATAGTTGGAAAAGGAAGAGAAGGATGAAAGTAGGTGAATATGCACTTGGGAGGGGGGGGGGGGGGGGGGCGGGAGGAATGAAAGAGGAAGCCGCCTGATAAAATTTTGCACAGAACATAATTAAATCATCGCAAACACTGGGTTTAAGAATCATAAAAGAAGGCTGTATACGTGGAAGAGACCTGGAGACAGTGGAAGGTTTCAGATTAATTATATAATGGTTAGACAGAGATTTAGGAACCAGATTTTGAATTGTATTACATTTTCAGGAGCAGGTGTGGACTCTGACCACATTGTATTGGTTATGAACTGTAGATTAAAATTGAAACTGGAAAAAGGTAGGAAATTAAGGAGATAGGACCTGAATAAGTTGAAAGAACCAGAGGTTGCTAAGAGCTTCACAGGGAGCATTATACAACGGTTGACTAGAACAGAGGAAAGGAATACAGTAGAAGATAAATGGGTAGCTTTAGGAGATGAAATAGTGAAGGCAGCAGAGGATAAAATCGGTAAAAAGACAAAGTCTAATAGTAATCCTTGGGTAACACAGCAGATATTGAATTTAACTAATAAAAGGAGAAAATTTAAAAATGCAGCAAATTAAGCAGGCGAAAGGGAATACAAACGTTTAAAAAATGAGACTGAAGGAAATGTAAAATTGCTAAATAGGAATGGCTAGGGGACAAATATAAGGATTTAGAAGCATATTTCACGAGGGGAAAGATAGAAATCGCCTACAGGAAAATTAAAGAAGCCTTTGGGGAAGAGAGAAGCAGCTGTATGAATATTCAGAGCTCAAATGGTAGACCAGTCCTAAGAAACGAAGGGAAACATGAAAGATGGAAGGAGTATATAGAAGGTCTATACATGGGAGACGAGCTTGAAAGTAATATTATAGAAAGGGAAGTGACGTAGTTGAAGATGAAATGGGAGACATAATACTGGGAGAAAAATTTGACAAAGCTCTGAAAGATCTCAGTCGAAACATGGCCCCGGGAGTAGACGACATTCCGTCTGAACTACTGATAATCTTGGGAGAACCAGCTATGACAAAACCGGTGTGCAATATGTATAGGACAGGTGAAATACCCTCAGACTTCAAGAAGAATATAGTAATTCCAATTTCAAAGAAAGCAGTTGCTGACAAGTGTGAAAATTACTGAACAATCAGTTTAATAAGTCACGGTTGCAATATACTAACACGAATTCTTTACAGAAGACTGACAAACTAGTTGAAACAGACCTTGAGGAAAATCAGTTACGATTCCGGAGAACTGAAGAAACACGCGAGGCAATACTGACCCTACCACTTACCTCAGAAGATAGGTTAAGGAAAGGCGAGTCTACATTTATAGCATTTGTGAACTTAGAGAAATAGTTTTTGACTATGTTGACTGGAATAGTGTCTTTGAAATGCTGAAGGTTGCAGGAGTAAAAACAGGCACTGAAGCCGGCCGGAGTGGCCATGCGGTTCTGGCGCTACAGTCTGGAGCCGGGCGACCGCTACGGTCGCAGGTTCGAATCCTGCCTCGGGCATGGATGTGTGTGATGTCCTTAGGTTAGTTAGGTTTAATTAGTTCTAAGTTCTAGGCGACTGATGACCTCAGAAGTTAAGTCGCGTAGTGCTCAGAGCCATTTGAACCATTTTGAACCAGGCACTGAAACGCTATTAACAACTTGTACAGAAACTAGATGGCAGTTATAAGAGTCGAGGGGCATGAAGGAGAAGCAGTGGATGAGAAGGGAGTGAGGCAGGATTGTAGCCTATTCCCGGTGTTATTCAATATGTACAGTGAACAAGCAGTAAGGGAAGTCATAGAAAAATTTGGAGTAGGAATTAAAGTTCAGGGAGGAGAAATAAAAACTTCGATGTTTGCCGATGACACAGTAATTCTGTCAGAGACAGCAAAGGACTTGGAAGAGCAGTTGAACGGAATGGACAGTGTTTAGAAAGGAGGATATAAAATGAACACCAACAAAAGCAATACAAGGATAATGAAATGTAGTCGAATTAAATGTGATGCCAAGGGAATTAGATTAGGCAACGAGACACTCAAAGCAGTAGACGAGATTTGCTATTTGGGCAGCAAAATAACTGACGATGGTCGAAGTAGAGAGGATATGAAATGTAGACTGGCAATGGCAAGGAAAGCATTTCTGAAGAGGAAAAATTTGTTAACATCGAGTATAGATTTAAGTGTTAGGAAGTCTCTTCAGAAAGTACTGGTCTGGAGTGTAGCCATGTATGCAAGTGAAACATGGACGATAATCAGTTTAGATAAAAAGAGAATAGAAGATTTCGAGATGTGGTGCCACAGAAGAATGCTGAAGATTAGATGGGGCGATAACGTAAGTAATGAAAGAAAGGATCGGTTGATAGGACACATTCTGAGGAATCAAGGGATCACCAATTTGGTATTGGAGGGAAGTGTGGGTGGTTAAAAAATCGCAGAGTGAGACCAAGAGATGAATACAGTAAGCAGATTCGGAAGGATGTAGGTCGCAGTAATTACTCGGAGATGAAGAGCCTTGTACAGGATAGAGCAGCTTGGAGAGCTGCATCAAACCAGTTTACAGACTGAAGACCACAACAACAACAACAACATGTTTACGTGGAATGGACTCTGTCCTGTGGTCCAGTTGAACCGATCATTGACTGGAAATGGTTATGTTCGGCTACGTGGAGACCATTTGCAACCGTTCATGAACTTCGTGTTCTCAAACAGTGGCGTCATGTCAAGGGGGCACAACTGTTCGTGACTGGTTTGAACAATATTCTGGACAATTTGAGCGAATGATTTGGCCACCGCTCGAACATTTATGGGACGTAATCGAGAGGTGATTTCGTGCGCAACATCTTGCACCGCAACATTTTCGTAATCATGGACGGCTGGCTCAGTATCTCTTCAGGGGACTTCCAACGACTTGAATCGATGTCACGTCGAGCTGCTGCACTACCCCCGGCAAAGGGAGGTCCGACCGATATTAGGAGCCATCCCACGACTTTTGTTACTTCAGTGCACGTCAACCAGGGCGATAATGGTTAAACATACTTTATCGCGACTAAACTGCGTCACGTAAAAGACGAGTAGTTAAAACTTTCATTACAGTCACGCATACCTTCCCCGTCTTGCAGTCCTCACCAATGTCAGTATACCCTCCACCGAGCAAAAGGTTACAATTATTCGGCAGCTGGCACACGAAGCACCAGGGAAACGGTAGTTTTGATGCATTATCAGAGTAAACATGGCAAAATTATTGAAAGTCAACGTGCCCTGAAGTGAGTAACGAATAAGATGATCAAACAAGTCCAGGTGACGTCTCAGATGTTTCACAGTGTCTGACCCCCCCACGGCCGTAGACAAAACTCCAGCATCCTCGATGCTGAAAGTCCTTATCTGCAGGTCGTCACGGAATGCTGACTCCGGCGTCTGCGTATTGACGTTGCATAACTGGCTAGCACCACTAAAAATAAGTAATCTTCATGCAAAGAATTTTGTTTCGCGGGCAGAGTGATCCTGCTGACCGGAAGGGAAATGCCACACCGAGATTAATCGAACGAACCTTGATGTTGTTGTCGAGGAGGCTTCAGTCCAAAAAGGTATCCACGCTAGTCTACCCTATGCAAGACTTCATCTACGCATAACTACTGTGACCTACATACATTTGAACCTGCTTACTATAGTCACACCCTCTCCAATTTTGACCTTCTCACTCTTCGCTCTGTTACAAGAATTATTTGATGCGTAAGGATGTGTCCTGTCAATTGATAGCTTCGTTTAGTCAATTCATATTTCCCCACTACGCTTCAGTACCTCTTCATCAGTTATTCGTTGTACCCACCTAATCTTCAGCGATCTTGTGTACAACCACATTTCCAGAGTTTCTATGACCTTCTTGCCTGTACCATTTCTCGACCGCATTTCACATCAGCAGAAGGAAACACCTCGAACAAATACCTCAAGAAAAGACTTCTTAACACTGAAATTTTCTATTAGATATTAAAATATTTCTAAGTTTCAGACACACTTTTCTTACTATTGCCATACTGCATTTTACATCCTCTCCACTTCGGCCATCGTCAGTTATCTACAGCTTACAGTGTTGTATTTCGTGACTTAACTCCCTCACTGTTGCCTGATTCTATTCGCCTGAATTCCAGTGGACTCTTTTACTTTTGTTGACATTCATCTCACAGTGGGGTGACAAAAGTCATGCGAAACCTCCTAATATCGTGTCGGACCTCCTTTTGCCCAGCGTAGCGCAACGACTCGACCTGAAATGAATTCAACAAGCCGTTGGAAGTCTCCTGCAGAAATAGTGAGCCATGCTACCTACTGTAGCCGTCCGTAATTGCTAAAGCGTTGCCGGTGCAGGACTTTGTGCACGAACTGACCTCTCGATTGCGTCCCATAAATATTCGATGGGATTCATGTCTGGCGATCTGGGAGTCTAGAATGTTCTTCAAACCAATTGCAAACAATTGTGGCCCGGTGACACGGTGCATTGTCATCCACAAAAATTCTATCGCTGTTTGGGAACATGAAGTCCATGAACGGCTGTAAATGGTCTCCATCCAGCCAAACATAATCGTTTCCTATCAATGATCGGTTCAATTCGATATGAGGATCCACAACATTCCATGTACAAATAGCTCACACCAGCTGGCACAGTAACTTGTTGACTACCTGGGTACATGACTTCGTGGGGCCTGTGCCACACTTGAAACCTACCGTCAGCACTTACCAACTGAAATCGGGACTCATATGTTGAGGTCACGGGTTCCTAGTCGTGTAGAGTCCAACCGATGTGGTCACAGTCGAGGAGAGATGTTGCAGGCGATGTGCTGTTAGCAAAGTCACTTGCGTCGATCGTCTGCTGCCATAGCCCATTAACGTCAAATTTCGCCGCACTGTCCAAAGGTCTAGTTCGTCGTACGTCTGAAATTGATTTCTGCGATTATTTCATGCATTGTTGCTTGTCTGTTAGCACTGACAACAATACGCATGCGCCGCTGCTCTTGGTTGTTAAGTGAAGGCGTCGGCCACTGCAATGTCCGTGGCGAGAGGTAATGCCTGAATTTTGGTATTCTCGGCACACTCTCGACACTGTATCTCGGAATATTGAATTCCATAACGATTTCCGAAATGCAATGCCCCATGTATCTAAAAAAATGTTCAAATGTGTGTGAAATCGTATGGGACTTAACTGCTAAGGCCACCAGTCCCTAAGCTTACACACTACATAACCTAAATTATCCTAAGGACAAACACACACACCCATGCCCGAGGAAGGACTCGAACCTCCGCCGGTACCAGCCGCCCATGCGTCTAGCTCCAACTAGCACTCCCAGTTCAGAGTCTGTTAATTGCCGTGGGGCGGCCATAATCACGTCGGACACTTTACACATGAATCACTTGAGTACAAATGATAGTTCCGCCAATGTACTGCCCTTTTATAAAAAATGGTTCAAATGGCTCTGAGGACTATGGGAATTAACATCTGAGGTCATCAGTCCCCTAGAACTTAGAACTACTTAAACGTAACTAACCTAAGGACATCACACACATCCATGCCCGGGGCAGGATTCGAACCTGAGACCGTAGCGGTCGCGCGGTTCCAGACTGAAGCGACCAGAACCGCTCAACCACAGCAGCCGGCGCCCTTTGATAGTTTCTGTACGCGATACTATCGCCATTTGTATATGCGCATATCGCTATCCATTGACGTTTGTCACCTCTTTGTATCACCTCTTTTCAAGACGCTGTTAATTCCGTTAAACTGACATTTCAAGTCCTTTGCTACGTCTAACAGAACTATAATGACGCCGGTAAACGTCACGTTTTCGTTTGTCCTCCCTGAAATGCGATTCCCTTTTCAAATTTCTCCTAAGTTTCCTTTACTGCTTGCGCAATGTACAGAGTCAATATCGTCTGTGGTAGGCTACATCTCTGTCTCACACACTTCTCAACCACTGCTACCCTTTCATGTCTTTCGATTATTATAATTGCAGTCCGGTGTCTGTACGTGTTGTAGATAAACTTCCTTCCACTCGCTGTATTTTACGACTGATAACTTACTGTTTTAAAAGAGTGTATTCCATTCAACATTATTATAAGCTTTCTCTAAACCTACAAATGTGATAAATGTTGGTTTGCTTTTATTCAGTTTGAGATAAATTATAAGGGCATATTGGCCTTGCTTGTTCCTCCATTTCTGTGGAATACAAACTGAATTTTCCCGAGGTTGGCTTCTATCAGACTTCCTATTCTTATGTAAATTCCAAGGAAATTTAATTCATCCGCGATGGAGACAGCCTACGTAATCATCGTTCTACCAATGATTTGCCGGTCGTTGTGGCCGAGCGGTTCTAGGCGCTTCAGTCTGCAACCGCGCGACCGCTGCGAATCCTGCCTCGGACATGGATGTGTGTGGTGTCCTTAGGTTAGTTACGTTAACGTTTTTCTAAGTTCTAGGGGACTGATGACCCCAGATGTTAAGTCCCATAGTGCTCAGAGCCATTTGAACCATTTTTTCTACCAGTGATTTGGAATTTCTTAACAGTCTGGGACTTTTATCTCGAAGTATTAATCGAGGCAAACAATTCGATGCATGAGCTTCTTTTTTAATTCAAGACAGAATACTTATTTTTTAAAATGGCTGGAGCTGTTCCATTCAGTTTCCCTTGCTATCCGCCGTGTGTTGGACTTGACAGATTCCATAGCCCGCCGCAGTGCAGAGAGAAAACCATCTCAGAATCAATGATCTGCGTATGTTCGCACAGTAAATGCAGGTGCGTTTAGGAAATGCTCTGCAATAGCAGTACATAAAGGACACGCTGTGCTATTCGGGGAGCCTTACTATAAAAATTCTGAGAAATCACTTTCCAGGGTGATTTAAGAAATGTTTTACTTTACGGGCCCCTAAAGGACCTACCGAGCGAGGTGTGCACACTGGACTCGCATTCGGGAGGACGACGGTTCAATCCAGCGTCCGGCCATCCTGATTTAGGTTTTCCGTGATTTCCCTAAATCGCTCCAGGCAAATGCCGGGATGGTTCCTTTGAAAGGGCACGGCCGACTTTCTTCCCTGTCCTTTCCTACTCCGATGAGACCGATGGCCTCGCTGTTTGGTCTCTTCCCCCAAACAACCCCCCTCCCCCCCCCCCCCCCCCCCCCCTCCCGCTAAAGGACCACAGTGTATCGACAGCTGGTGCAGGCACTGACAGTTACTCCTGAACGGAAGTAATATAACGTATTACGCATGAATAGGCGAAGAGATCCACTTCCATTGGATACATTATTGGCTGCACATGACTGAAAACAGTAGCTACTGTAAAACACCTAAGAACAGCCTTTCGGAGAGGTCTAAAATAGGATGACAAAAACAAAACAAAAAATAGTAAGAAAGGCAGACACCAGACTTGGATTCAGAGGGAAAATCTTAAGCAAATGTAATTTATCCACGCAAGACGTGGCTCACAAAACACTAGCTCGACCGATTCCTGAGTATTGCTAATCAGTCTGGGACTCAAATCATGCAGGTGTTTCCATAGTTTTGTACACCCCCTGTAGATCAAGTCATAAAAACATTAATAAGTATAACATTTTTACAGAAGAATAAAGGCCGGTATGCTAATGTTCTTTTCTCATACACTAAGTGAAATGGTCGTCAAGGAAGTGAACTAAGTAAGAAATATGAAACGTAGTTTCATTTTAAAGTTAATACAAAACTTGCCACAAACATTTAAATGTATACACAATGAAGTGAAAAAGATAATTTTGGAAACAGATCGCAATACTGTAGGCTATTGAAGATGTGCAGAAATCAGATTCTACGTAACACTCTCTTTACTTGACATTGTTAGTAACATATATATCAATTGGCTGTGATACGAAATTCGTCACTGAAGCAGAAGAAGTTGGTGACCAATAAATCGTTTAGCCTTCCCTTAAACTGCACTTCACAAGTGTGGTAGCTAAACGTTTTGTGTCTGTTGGCAAGTTATTGAAAATGCGTGTTCCTGATTAGTGGACCGAAGCAAGTGGCTTCAAGCCTTTATGTCAATTTTTCTTACTTATATTACTTATTCATAAACTGAGCTGTAGTTTTGAAAAAAAGAGATATTATTTGCGACAAATGTCTTTAAGGAGTAAATATACTCTGAAGCAGTATCAATATTCTCAGTTTCTTGGACAGGCTACTGAAAGGAAGTTCTTGAATTCACACCACAAACAATTCGTATTACGCGACTTTGGACTCGGAAAACGTTAACCTGGCTTGATGAGTTAGGCCTACACGAAATAGCAAAAGACATCAATGAGTACCAGAGCTAGCAAGTTTTGAACATTGAAAGTTTCAAAGAAAAC
Organism: Schistocerca serialis cubense; assembly: GCF_023864345.2. Lineage (NCBI taxonomy): Eukaryota > Metazoa > Arthropoda > Insecta > Orthoptera > Acrididae > Schistocerca > Schistocerca serialis. Next base: position 835,119,107 of record NC_064641.1, on the reverse strand, counting down.
AAGAAAATAAATTGGAGGAACAAATCATTAATGCAATTTCATAAAATAATCGACGTTTCCACGAAAATGCGTATAAGAGAAACATTCAGCGTGAACTATGAAGAAGGTCTATGTTATCGAGCGAAGTCGAGTTGTCTCATTTTATACTGTTTTGAAGGCAAAACGACTCTTTCTCCGAGCCTTTAAGCGTCCGATGCGAAAACGTTTGTGATGCACAAATTGTATTTTGCTTTTTTGTATTCATTGACATTGATAAAATATGAGCATAGAATCTCAGATCTTCAACGTTCCTCCAGATGGAAATATGAGGTAATTTTGGGTTAGTTGCCCTCACAGAAATCCCATTCAGACTCTTCATGCATTGTATTACGAGGTTCTTACACAAAACTCTTTTGAAAATTTTACTCAAGAGAATTGAAGCGTAGACAGATCATCTACCTGAAAAATTTAAGGTTGGATTTAGAAAAACTCGATCCTATACGAAAATTAATACTATCCTACAAATTCTTAGAGGCAAACAGGCAGTTACCACGTTTGTAGACTTTAAGAAAGCGAATGGTTCAGCAGGAACACACACATTTTGTAGTAGTACAACAATTAAAAATAGGCAAAAGCGCAAGAGCACAGATGAAACAAACAATAACCTACGCTAGTTAAAAAGTCAAATTCCTAGGCTGTTTTGGTACTGAAACGTAAACGATTCATGGGGGCAAACTTTCTGCATTGCTTACTGTTTTGCTGGAAGACCTAATTAGAGCATATGACAAAGAAGCAAAAGAAATTAGTGTTGGGAGACCACTTCAAAACACAGTTCATTTGTGTCGTGTGGCTTTCGCAGACGATTTAGTAATATTTTGGAACAACAACTATTTAAGGACGCCTTGGAAAACTCAGCTAAAATGCATTTGGACCGTAAATCTCATGCCGATAACTAAAATTGACCTCGATAGCGAGCCTTTAGTACCGCAGATACAGATTGTTGAAGTACCTCATATCAGATACATACGAGACATAGTCGAAACCTCCAGATTAAATGGAACAATTAACAAAAATAGAACACTTACATTACAAAAACCCTACATAATCACCAGAAGAAGATAAAAAAAATTCAATATGCTGGAATACAAAACTAAGACATGAGAACAATAATTATATCTGAATTATTATACTCGGCGGGAACATTAATTTTTAGAGCAGACCGGCAATTACAGATAAATAAAACAACAGGAAAGAAGAATCGTAAGAAAACCCTTTCGGACAGACGGAATCTGGGTGGCAAAAAATTCCACAAATTATACAAACATTCTCTGAAAATCTCC